>NW_024884773.1:0-12301 GCF_019232065.1 Centrocercus urophasianus | reverse complement strand
GCAGAGGTGGTTCTCCAGCACGCTGCTCTGCTGGCAGCTGCCATCTGCGCTGAGGCTCGCTGTGTTTGTACACGCACTGCAGGCCTCCCTGTTTTCCGGGGGTTGGATCAGCGTTTGAGCTGAAGGAGCGTCCCCAGGGTCATCCATTTAGACATGAACATTTTCCAGGACAGTTTATCGTTGCACAGTGACTGTCTGGCATGGGTTTCTCACCCGGGAACCAGACATAGGCTGCGGCACTTTGGCACACAATATTTTCCTCCGTTCCCTCTGGTAGTCTTAACTCTTTGCTGCCTGAACTGCATGCTCAGCTTCCCAGAAGGGAGTAGAGCTGGCCCTGACATTTGTGCTTTATTATTTATGGAAAGGACTTTGCCAGATATCATTAAAGACCGATTGGGATGAATGTAAGCATTTGTGCTGTCAGAACTTATTCACGGATCTCCATTTTCCTGGGACAGGTGTGGCCGATGCCTTCTGAGCTCTTTGTTCTGAGTTCAGGCCTTGCCATTTCTCTGGAGGTACATGGGGGATCTGGGAAGCTGTTTTCTTTTCCATGCTGACCCTGACAGTACAGGAGCTGAAATACTTTCCTTCCCTGTTACCTCATTTCTGGATTGCTACAATTAAACTGGAGATAATATCAGGAAGCTGTTGATGAACAGTGTCTTTGTGAGCACCCAGATGTAAGGCTTTTTTTTTTTTTTTTTTTCCCCTGAAATTGATTTCTCCTCCCTGGGAGATTTGTTTGCGATTCTTTAGCTTTATTCTCCTCTGCTTTAGTTTCTGTTCTCCGCTGCTGTTTACTTCTGTTCTCCTTTGCTTCATATGCAACTTCCAAACCTGGGACTTTGCAGATAACACCTCTCCACTCTCATCCTTGTATGGCTCCCAACGGCTTTACCCCTTTGTCACTCTCTATAATATACACTCCTAAGGCAGAAGCACGTCTGTATTTATTGATGTAATTCTGATATGCTGTAGTGATTTAGCAGCGATGAAACAAGACTGGCAATGGCTGGATACACTTGGTTATTTCCTGCATAGAGGATAGGGTTACACACACACACCTACAGGAGAGCTTCCGGTTGTGTCACAAGGGTCAACGTGAATAATCACCATGCAGTTACATATTGATAACTACAACAGCAACAAAGGAAATACTGAGAAGCGTGAATTTCTGGTGGGATTTTTATGCACAGCAGACTCATAAACGCCCCAGAGTCAGTGCTGGCAAGCAGGCATCAACCAGCAGGGAGAAAACCAGTTCCTGTGTTGGTGCACTGCATGGTGCCACCAGTTTGGGCTAATAGATGACTCCCTGGTTACTCCTTTACAATTTTGGATTTTCCATTCAATTCCCATAAACATTTTGATGCTTTCGTCATTGATATATGTTTTGAAAATAAATAAGCTGTTCTCAAGTTTATTTTGAATGAAAATATCCCTTCATAATTTTCAGGGTTTTGTAAAAGCACTCTTTGCTCCAAAGGAAGCTGTGGGCCCGGTGTCATTCAGGACCAAATTGCAGTTTCTCCCTGGGGAGGGACATAGAGTTGTTGAACGGGCACTGTGTAGAAAAATGGAAATGCTTTCATCTCCCCTGTTTGTCTCATTGAAGCTCCACTTCCACCCTCATTACCTACTGGCACATCCTCACAGCAGGCACAGCCTGCAGTGCCCAAGATGTGGGAAGTGCTTCAGCCAGAGCAGCAGCCTGGTCACCACCTCTGGCTTTATGTGGTGATGAACCTCACAAATCCCTTGAGTAGAGGAAGAGCTGTGGGGCAAAACTAAATCTATTCCCTCTTACCTGCATGTAAATTACCCTTACTGCCTACTTTCAGCTGCAGACAGGCTATTGTGTGGACATGCAAATGAGAGTCCAAAGTGGGATGTGTCACAGCCACTGGAAACTCTCTGCCAGGTGGCCCGTTTCTGCCAGGGCCGTGTGCAGGATAATGCCTGGGAAGTTACCTCTGAACTCCCCTGGAGAAACCCATCTGCTGTGGGGCAGCAGGTGAGGACCCAAAGGAAACCTCAGGTAGGCCAATATGTCACCAGGAAGGAAGAAATCCTGTCTGCAGGCAGTGTGGGAAGAGCTTCATCTGGAGCTCAACTCTCAGTAGATGCCAGAGAACCAACCCAAGACGAGAGTCCCAGTGAGTGCCGTGACTGCAGGAAGAGGTCTGTCCAGAACTGGGAGCTCATCACACACCGGTGGATCCACATGAGGAAACCTACAGATGTGCAGCCTGCAAGAAGAGCTTTGGGCACAGCTTGAACCTGCTGAGGTACCAGTGTCTGCACTTGGGTGGAGTCCAATCCATCCCTGCACCAGTGAGTTCACGTGGCAGGAAGCCTTAGAAATGCCTCGAGTGTGAGAAGGGCTTTGTGCAGAGCGCAGAGCTCCTCACTCACAGGAGATGGCACTGGTGGAAGAAGTGCTACAAATGTCCCATGTGTGGGAAGACCTTTTACCTGTGGATCCACTCAGTGCAGAGACCATGGAAATGCCTGCACTGCAGGAAGAGCTCCATCCAGAGCTCAGTAGTCATTAAACATTGCCCCATGCATGTGATAAAGAGGCCCTACAAGTGTCTCTGGTGCAGGAAGAGTTTCTCTCAGGCCTGGCACCTTGTTCCTCCTGGGAAAACCGTCCCTTGAGGGACCAGACCTTGAGGATGCTGGAAATGATCTGAGGAGAAGAAACCTTAGTTGACTAATTATAATGGTGAAATATAATTTAATTGGGATTTAAGCTAAGAAATTAAATAAATGCTAAAGACAGTGTTTTCTGAAACTGAATCTTTTGCTGTAGCAGTTAGCAGCCAGCAGCAAAAGAGAGAGATCCCGTGACCTCTGCTGTTTTATTTTTTCTGTCCCCCTGCAAGACAGAAAATTACAAAATGACATCTTCTGGAAGTGTAGTGTCTTCTCCTGGCCCTTGGGAGCTCTAGCTCATTCGTTTCAGAAAATGGAGCATTATCTCTTCACTCTTCGACTCCCATCACGGCATGCTGCTATGAATGCAGTGTTCTGATGCATGAAGAAAAACCATAAAACCATGAGACCTAGGAGCTTCAGATGGCCTTTCCTTGCTAGCAGAAGAAAGTCACCATGCCCAGCTTTCTCTTCCACTCTTCCTGCTTGCAGCTTTTTGATGTTGTTTCCTAAGGAAAGGGAGCTGTGTAGAAATGTTCTGTGTGTCTGTGTGCATATGTTATACCCAGTAATTTCTGAGTGCACTGATGAGTCAACTAAAGGGTGACGAAAGCAGTAACACAGCTCTTGGAGATTAACTGGAAATTACCTGCAGGGTAAGGAGGGGGAGAACATAGCTGAGTTGTCCTGGAGGTTTTGTTTTCCCTGTCATCTGGCTCTATGTTCTTAAAATGTGTGTGTGGAAAAAGGGGAGGAAAAGGTGGGAAAAGGGTTTGTTTTTGGTGCTGATTACAGCCCACTGCTTGGTTCTGGGTGAAGGCATGTTTGGCACACAGCCCCGTCTCCCTTCCGAAGAACACACTTGCTATCCTTTACTTCCCGAAGGTTTTTATCTGCAGCTCAGATTTGCTATCAGATACCAAGCCTTGATTTGCTCTCATAACCATGAAAGCTTAGCTTTTTCTTCCTAAATGCAATATCCTGATTTCAGCAGGTGGTGGGAGCAAAACACAGTGCAATATGTAGAGTGCACGTTCAGCTCATCTCTTCAGTACTAAGTTTTCAGATTGCAACAGGCTCCAGAATGCACATTTGCTTTGCAAGATATCCCTCTCTGTATTTTCCCCCCGAGAAAATTTCATTGCTGGTTTCACCCCATCTTTTTGTGCATGTCATGTTTAGTTGCTTGAAGAGTAGGAAAACTCAATTTTTTTCCTCTTCCCCCTGAACTTCCCTGCTTTCCCTCTGCTCTGGGGAAAACCCTTCTGTTGCAGACATGAGTCCCTGCAGAGTTGTGACTGCATTGCCCAGCTGCAGGAACAGGAGCAGTTCAGATGCCAAAATGCTTTGTTTCCCTTATGGTGGTGGGATGGTGGGCATGAGGGAAGAGGGATCTCCATTCTCAGGGAGGATGTTCACGTGGAAGGGAATGAACAGGCTTTGTCCTGGCCAGTTTAACCAGTATTTGCATCCACCCAGCAGAAAGCTATGCCCTTTAGTCTCATGCCACCTCTGCACTCACTGCAATAGTGCAGCCACTGACAGAGCTCCCAAGGGAACAACCAGCCCCCCAGGTGCCCATGTGCAAGGCTGTTAGGTGTTACTGATTTCTCACATTGGCATCCAAAGCTGGAGGCCCTGTGTGCTGCAGCATCATCAGCATGAGTGAGAGGTGGTGGGAACGGTCCTGTGACGGGTGTGCTGTGTGTGATGGATGGCTCTGGGCTCTCCATGCCAGAGATGCAGGGCAGGTTACAGGCCGTATGTACTGGTGGGCTGGATGGAATGGAGCTTACATTTAGCAATAATGTGGTGGGTGCAGATTAAGTGTCAAGGAAATAAAGTAGTTATCACTGTGGGAGTCTATCATACGCCACCCAGGCTGGATGATGATGCTAATTTGTTTCTGGGTTGGTTTGGATTCAAGAGGATGTCTCAGGAGTGAAGACGAACAAGTATGCACTCATGGCAGCTCTGAGAATCATAAGTTTTATTTGACACACGCACACATTCATACACTTAGATAACTCTGTATGCAGCAAGCAGAAGTTCCCCAAGCAGGTAAAAATGACTTACCGACCTCCTAGAGATGGACACAGTGCTGAGCAGGAGGATGAGATGGAACATGCCTGCGGTGGTTTCACTAGGTATTGCCCATGGTGCATCCCCCGTTTCAAGGTGCACTTGTCCTCCCGGGATCCACTGCAACCTCCCTCCTCTTTTTATTCTCTCCCAGTGTCTGCAGGGCTTTTTTACTTGGACACTGCAGCTGCGTGGCCAGCATAGGATACAGAGGCACAGCAGAGCAACTTCCTGCAAAACAAGTTCAGCTTCTTGCAAAACAGTGTAAACCTGCAAGGTCAGCTTCTTGCAAAACAAGCTAAGTCAGCTGTAAGCACTTTCCCGGAGTCCTTTGTTCCAATTCAGGAGCATTCTTTGGTCAGAACCTTCAGATCCCTGGCACATGCCGCTGCATGTTCCTGGTTTGGAATATGCACTACTTTTACTGCAAGTCCACAAAAAGCACTTTGCACAGCTTGTTGTACAAGTTGCAAGAAGCGTGAAATATTGCACAGAAGAGTGAGGAAATACAGGTCCAAGATACAGCCTACCTGTATTACCTTTTCCTGCAGTCCTCATCCCCAGTCCCAGGCTGAAAAAGGATTCCATCCCAAGGACTCCTGCAGCTGATCAGCGAGATCCCTTAACTCATCTAGGTTTGGAATGGATTAGGAATGGTCCAAAAGTTTCATGCAGCAGAGTCCATCAAAGTCCTGGCATTTATGGCCATGGCTGAGCAGTGGGAAATCGACAGCTGCAGTGTTCCGAAGTGAGGTGGTCCTAACACTGCCTACATCTATGAGAGTTTCCAAACAGCAAATGAAGCAGCACTGCTAAATTTACCAAGCCAGCAAGATAACCTACTCAATTGTGTTAATGCTGCTGCCACACCTGAGCCTGGAGTGCCAAGGCAGCCACGGCAATGGTTTGGGCAGCAGGTGCAGCTGTAAACTCAAATTTACAGTCCAGCAAGAAAGCGTAAAATTCCCACGTGGGTCACCAAGTCTGTGTTTTTTTTCCACTGCCATGCAATCGCCATGGTGATTTTGGGCATAATAATGAGTCATTCACTGGTACATGGCCCTCCCAGGGCCCCAGCAGGTACGACTGCCCAAACCTGGTCCCCACAGATAAAAAATCTGCCCTTTGGCAGGGACACTGGGGTGTTGTAGCCAGTTGAAACATTAGTTGCAGCGTGATTACAGCACAATGAGTCATTCAAATAACTCAGCTTGTTGCGTAGGCAACTGTAGTTGGGGCTCCACCTCTTGGGCAGCTGGCGGTGTGCCAACAGCCTATGTCAGGCATGGAGTTGGTACACTAGTCAGCGCATAGTGTCACCAGGATCCAGAGATCCTCAGGAGCAAGAACTGGAGACTCCCCAGCGCATGGCAGGAAAGCCATTTGTTCTTGCCATTCAGGCTGTTCTGGAGTACACAAGAGTCATTTTCAGTCAGTGGTACTCCAGCCAGGCAGGTCAGGAATTGGGTTTGTCGGGGTTGCAGTACTTACACATAGCGTATCTTGTCCGGTTGCATTAGCCAAGGTAACCCGAACATTGCTTCCAGAATTGCAGTACCTGTAGCAGGAAAGAACAGGATGAACACAGACTAGTGTTGTGTCCCACCCCCTACTCCCCTCACCCCAAGAACCTCCCCTCCTTTGGAGATGGTGGGAGGGCACTCGATGCCAGACACCTGGTCTCCTATTTGAGTTTGTTTCATCTCCCTCACCCAGCAAGGCTTTGCTGGAGAAGATTCTTCCCTTAAACCCATCACAGAATCACAGAATTGTAGGGGTTGGAAGGGACCTCCAGAGATCATCGAGTCCAACCCCCCTGCCAAAGCAGGTTCCCTACAGCAGGTAATGGTTTCCACAGGTTTCCACAGCCAATTTCTGCTTCCAATTGATTAGAAGAACTCAATGCAAAGAGCATCAGCAAAAGTTTATTATCGTTACGGAGATATTCCCAGTGGCAGCACTGGATGCTGGGATGGTGCATGGGGATAATCCTCCTATCACGCATAGCTTACACAAGAGGTCTTCAGTTTATATATATGACTTGTGCTACATCTGCAGAACTTTTCACAGAGGTACTCTACATATGTGGAAGTTTCTCAGAGTTATGTTACATATGCATGTTTTCCCAGAAGTATGTTAAATATTCAATGATTGATTCCAGGCAGGACCTGCTATTTCCTTGATACAAAGACTCAGTAGGACTTCCTTATCTCCTTGGTTCAGAGTCACAGCCCTTTCTGTTATCTAAACAAATTGCAGGGCACTGTAGTAAGCTTAACTGTATTGTGATAAGTTGTATCATGTTAAAGCAGATCAGTCTCACAGTGTGCCTCCTCATTTACAATGCTGCATCACAATTATCATCCATAACATCTAAAGGCTACCGTGGTGTTGCAAGTGTTACCACAACAATCTTATAAGGATATACTAACGAATATTTTGTAATTATTTCTTAAATCAGCTCCCCCCTTTTTCAATAAGCTTCTTTTGCAAAAGCTCATATTGCTCATGCTTAATCACTGTTAGGCAATGCACGAAACCTTTGAATTAATTTCTTAAGTTTATACTAAAAGAAGCAGATTAGATTGTTAATATCAGACTTCTCACTAGCAGCACTAATAAAACACTTTTGATAATATCAGGGAATACCCTACAAAGATGTCCCCAAAGATGAAGAGCTCCCCTGCCTCAGTTTGCTGTGAGATCTGTTTCACTTCGTTTTGGGGAATCATCGTTTTCACTAAGGATTCATGTATGGTTTTATTAAGCCTTTGAATATATTCTTTAAGCAATTCTCTCTGACTCAAAATTTGACAGACATGTGCAGTTGTCAATAAATTCCCAATATTTTGCTGATTTGTTGTTCCTCTTGCTCACAGAAATGAGTACCCCTGCCTGATGGTATCATGACACGTATCCCAAATTGAGGTATTATTTCATTCAGTAATACTCATGTAACTTCTCTCACCTTATTTGACAAGCTTCAGGCCAACCTGAAAAAGTGTCTGTCAGCACCAGTAAATACTGATACTCCCATTTTCTAGAAAGCTCTGAAAAATTTATTTGCCGTTGTTTTCCTGGAACATTCCCTGTCCTGATAGATCCCACTCGTACCCTGTTCCAGTATTAGGACTGTTCTTCAGACAGATTTCACACTGTTGAATAACCTGTTTCATTCTGCTATACAGATCACAACTAACAGTGACTTCCTTCAAATACTTATAAAGAGCCTCTACTCCCCAATGTGTTTCATTATGTTTCTTTAGAACCAATTTCCATAGGATGTACATATCCATCAGGTATGTATGTATATATATATATATCCCTTGTGACCAGGTCTCCAGTTTCCTTCCAGAGAGAGTCCTCATCTTCCCTGGCCTTCCATCTATAGAATCTTCTCATTCCTCTTTATGTCCCTGGCTAGATCCAGTTCTATCTGGGTTTTACCTATCCTAACCTAATCCATGGCTGCTCAGACCACTTCTTTGTAGGAAGAAGTCCCCCCACCAGTCATAGAACCAGGCCGAACCAGCCCATAAACCATGGACACCTTTGAGCTCTGAGTCATCCAGAAAAAGGATTGACAGTGTGTTCTATGCCATCATAAAGCAAGTTAGTTAATGAAAACATTCAACTGTGTTGGACCAGTTACCAGTCACTGAGGGATTGTGGTTTTAGTGTGTGACCTATGAACATATGAACTCTGTATCACTGATGACATTAGGCCCTGATTATCTAGCTAGCTTCCTGCCCACAGGATCTTCCATGGATGCTGATGGCCTGGACAGTGCTGATTTCTTCCTAATATCAAATGTCAGACCTCCCCACTTCAAATTTAAATAAAATCCCGCTAGTCCTATCAGTATCTAGCAATCTAGCCATTTAGTGATATCTCAAAGGTGTCAGTGGTTTATCAGCAGGTTCGGTCCATTGAGTCTGAGGTAACAGTTGCCACTGCTGCTGAAACCGTTGCCACGGCTGCTTTGGCACCCCAGCCCCATCTCCCATACATAACATCTTTGCTGCTTCATTCCGAGCATCATCACTGAGCAGTGCCTAATAGAACTTCTTCCCTGGTCAGCTGGCTGCCTCGGTTTGAGGCCTGATGGCAATGATGTAATGATGGCAGGCTTAGTATTGCTGTTCTCTGCTCATCAGGGTATGCTTTGGAAGAAAGCAGTTTGTTGGGTTTTTTTGTTTCTTGTTTGTTTTTAACTCCTATGAAATGTGTATATGCCATATATATATACATGTTATGAATTTTACCATTTGCAGTGCTGAGAATTTTTGTGACTCACTACCATTTGTAGTGAGTGAATTTTTTTTAGAAAAGTTACACTCAATTAAGGAGGTGTAACAAGGACGTGAAAGAAAGAGCGCTCTCTCCCAGTTAATGTGTAGGCAGCTGATGTGACTGCCTCTGTCCTCAGCAACTTGCTGGAAGGAACCCCACAAAGCATTTCAGTGCAGGGCTGCTGAGGGAAGCTGTCAGAACAGGCGCCCTCTGTCCTCTCGCAGAGTGCTGGGATGCTTTTCCAGCTGACTGACGGCTGCTTTGGTTGTGGCCACAGCTCCTGAGGAGTGCAGCAGTGTTGAGAGCTGAGAGGAAACGGGGGAATGTTGCACTCCCTGGAGGATCCTGAGAAATCAGTGACCCAAAGCAGGTGCTAGAGAGGGGCTGCAGGGTGCTATCATGGCAGCCGAGCTCTGCTTCTGGTAGCACGATGGACTGCGCCTCTGATAAGACGACTGCAATCATAGAGTGAGCAGTGGCAGCAGGCACACGAAATCTGCAGCACTGTCTCTCTCCACTTTCAGATTTTCGGTCCAGCCCACAGAGCGAAATGAAGTAGAGGAGGGAGAAAATGTGCTAATAGTTCTTGCTTGGTTCTTATTGCAGAGCAAATGATTGCCTGCTGTCTGGCAAACCTTGCGCAGAAGCACTGATGCTTTTGCATAATGTACTCCCACCCTTGTCCCCTGCCTGAGACAGGACGTAGGACACCCACAGCCTCTGGGCACCCTGGTCCAGGGCTTTGCCACTGCTGGGTGAGGAATTTTCTCTACACATCTACCTCAATTTCCACTCTTTGAGTTTAAAGTCATTCCCTCTTGTGTTACCGCTGTCTGCCAAAGCCAAGTGGCACACAAGGTCTGGTAGTGGGTCAGGTAATGACATGACAACAGTACGTGGGCAGCCGTGGTGTTATTTTCTATTTATTGGTACCGAGGAGCCTGGAAAACTCTGGTACATGACAGCAGTGGTTCTGTGGATGTCAGATGGTGTCTGTAAACCCACATGCTGGGGGTGCTCCCACCTCCTGATAGATGGTAGAGGTGGGGGGAGGGCAGATGCAGTGCTGGGGGGTGCTGGGGCTGCTGGACCAGGTCTGTTTCCCACTGGCAGTGGTTTTCCAAGTGTCTGATGAAGCCTCCAAACTGACACCATGGGGAGGCCGCTCCCACCTCTTGAAGGATGGTGGAGGGGAGTAGGAGGATGGTACCCAGGGGGCCAATGCTGGACCACTCACACTTCCCCAGCAGCAGGTGTTGGACTGTTGGATAATTCCCCCAAGCCAACACCCTGGGAGGGCCAATGCCGTCCCCTAAAGGATGGCAGAGAAGGAGGAGAGCAGTGGGGATACCTGAGAGGGCCATTCCCATCCCCTGAAAGATTGTGCCTTGGAAGGTGGGGGGCTGCTGGGCCGGTTCTTTACAATGAGAGTGGTGAGGTGCTGCAACTGCTGCCTGAAGAGGCTGTAGATGCCCTGTCCGTCCCTGGAGGTGTTCAAGGCCAGGTTGGATGGGGCCCTGGGCAGCCTGGTTTAGTATCAAATGGGAAGGTTGTGCAGGGAGTTGGGAGATTCATGATCCTTGAGGTTCCTTCCAACCCAGGCCATTCTGTGTGATCTGTGCGGCTTCAATTCAGCATACACACCCTCACACACATGCAGGCATCCATTGCAGATAACCCCAGTAAGCGACAAGCAGAAACTCCCTAAGCTAGTGCATTATTACTTACCAACTGCTGAGAGAGGCCAAACCACTGAAAAGGAGAAGGACCATGCTGGTGTTGGATGCGATAGGCACTGCCAGCAGGGAGTCAAACGCTTCAAAGGACACTTCTCTCTCCCCCAGTGCTTCTATCTGCAGGGTTCTTTCCACTTGAACGCTATACACACGTGGCCAGCACATGATGCCTGTAATGACAGAAAGGCAGGGTGGTCTTAACTATAACTTGAGATGTTTGAGTTATTGGCTCTACCACCTGTCATGCAGAATAAGCAGCCAATAACTGTTTTTCAATCACACTGTACCTTTCTTCTGCTCTGTAACAAACTTCAGACCAGAACCCAACTTGGATTCAAGCGGAATTTTGGCACTGCCATAGACGCTAGCCAAACCCATCTTGAGTTGCATGCATCTGGTTCAGCTGAAAGAGTGGGACCAAATATAACCAGTGCCTGGGCCTGTTTAACAGCTGGTTTTGCTTGCTGGAATGCCTGTTCTTCCCTTCACCTCCAGTCCCATTCTTGGCCTTTCTTTGTGAGCAGACACAAAGGCCGCAGCAGCTGCGCTAGGTGGGGTATAAAGGAACAACAGTATCTCAATATACCCCCAAATTCCTGCAGCTGCTATGGCCTGGTAGGGACCTGGGAACACCTGAACATCGTCTGTTATCGCACTGACCAAATTACATCCAGGAATTTTACCAACAAACCTGGTCCTTGCACTTTTGTGGGTTCACAGCCCAGTTTTTCTTCTAAGTGAGCAGTTAATGAGTCTACTGCCTGTTCTAATGCCTCCAGTGAGGCACCATTCTCCACAAATTCTAACAACAAAAACTCAGATCTCTCATCCATGGTCATGCACAGAAATGAAGCACACATAATATACAAATGGAAGTGAATGTCACTGGGATTGTACCAGTGTAACTGCCTTTCCCACCTGCTATGGCTGATGCAAACATGAGTGACTGTAGGGTGGATGAGGAGAGACGCATCCTGCTCACCCCTCCTCCCTCTTCCCCCCACCTCCAGCTTCTTCCCTCAGCTCCCTTCTTCAGCCTGGCCTTGCTCACAACGCCCTGCACAGGAAGGCAATGCACAACACAACAGGTAACGCTCTGGCTAAAACAGATTAACCACCATAGATCTGTCTCAAAAAGGGGACTGAAAGAACCGATAGCAGAGCCCTGCTTCAACAGCCGGGGCAAAACTGAGCATGTTCTGAGCCACTATTTGATCACTACATGATAACAACATTATATCAACAAATATAATTCCTCCTTCTCTCTTAGAACTGAAATGCACAGCATAGCTGTTGCCAGCCCCAGCTGCCAGCCAGACAGAGGCAGAAACACCTTGCAAAAGTTCCTTCCCTCGCCTTGCAGCTCTTCTCCCTGCTGGGCAGAGCTGAACTTTCTGCTGCCAGTATTTCAGCCTCTGCCCGCCTGACAGCACAGGGCCTGAAGGCTCGCGCTGGATGCGTGCCAGCTGCAGCCATCCGCACCAAAAATGCCTCGGCGGCTGCATCTCCCTCCTCCCCCACCAGG
>NW_024884772.1:0-26447 GCF_019232065.1 Centrocercus urophasianus | reverse complement strand
TTTTTTTTTTGTTTTTTGTTTTTTAAACTGAGGAGCCCAGAACTGGACAATACTCCAGATGTAGCCTGACCATGGCAGAGTGGAGAAGGATCACCTTCCTCAACCTGCTGGCCATGCTCTCTGCAACACACCCTGGGATACACTATTCTTCTTGGCCACATGAGCATACTGTTCACCGTACCTGCTGTCCACCAGAGCCAGTAAGTCCTTCTTACAGCTACTTTCCAGCAGGTCAGCTCCTAACCTGCACTGATGCATGCAATTACTTCTCCCCATGTGCAATACTCTACACTTGCTCTTGTTGAATCTTATCGGATTCCTCTCTGCTCAGCTTACCAGTCTTTCCAGGTCTTGTTGAATGGTAGCACAATCATCCCGTGGTGTGTCAGCCACTCCTCTCAGCTTTGTATCACCAGCAAACTTGCTGAGGATGAACTCCATCCCTTCATCCAGGTCACTGATGATGCTCAGTAAGATTGGGCCCAGTAACCACCCCTGGGGAACATCATTAGTTACAGGCCTCCAACTGGATTCTGCCACTGATTGGAGCTATCTGAGCTCTTTCTGTCAGTGAGTTCTCAATACACCTCATTGACCTCCACTCATCTATCCCACATTTGACTTGACCTCATTACAAGGATGTTGTAGGAGAAAGAGTCTAAAGCCCTGCTGAAGTCAAGGTACACAACATCCACTGCCTTCCCCTCATCTACTCAGATGGTCATGACAGCATAGAAGGCTATACCAGATTGATCAAGCATGATTTGCCCTTAGTGAATCCATGCTGACTATGCTTGATAACCTCCCTTTCTTCCACTTGCTCGGAGATGCCTTCCAGAATAAACTGCTCTGCCACCTTCCCAGGGACATACGTGAGGCTGATGGGCCTGTAGTTTTACGGGTCCTCCTTCTTGCCCTTCTGAAGACGTGAGTGACATTGGCTTTCTTCCAGTCCTCAGGCACCTTTCCCATTCCCCATGACCTTTCAAAGATGACAGAGGGTAGTGCAGCAATCACTTCTGCCAGCTCCCTCAGCACCTATTAGTGCATCCCATCAGGGCTTGTGGATTTGTGTGTATCAAGTTTGCAAAGACAATCTCTGACCAGATCCTCATTGACCAAAGTGAAGTCTTCCATTCCCCAGACCTTCTCTCATCTCCAGTGTCTGGGATTCCTGAGGGGCAGTCTTAGAAGTAAAGACTAAAGCAAGAGAGGCATTCAGTAACTTCACCTTCTCAGTGTCCCTGTTACCAGGGCACTCACTTCTGTCAACAGCAACCCACATTTTCCCTGGTCTTCCCTTTGCTATTCAAATACTTAAATGAAGTCCTTCTTGTAGTCCTTAACCTCCTTTGCCAGATTTAATTTCAGGTGAGCCTTAGCCTTCCTTGTTGTATCCCTGTGTTCCCTGCCTACGTTCATATATTCCTCCCTCATAGCGAGACCTCTTTTCCACATTGCACTGACCTTCTTCTTCCACTTGAGTTCTTCCATGAGCTTTCTGTTCATTCATGTAGGTCCTCTGCCACCTTTGCAGAATTTCTTTCTCTTACAGATGCACTGAACTTGAGCTTGGAAGAAGTGCTGCTTGAATGTTAACCAACTCTCTCCAACCTCCTTGCCTCCAAATGCTCTAATTACTGGGATACCTCCAAGTAGGTTCTTGAAGTGGTCAAAGCTGGCTCTCCTCAAGTTCAGAGTGGTAATCCTTTAATCCTATTTAGTACCTTTCTTCTTCCACGTAAGGTTTTGAACTTCAGTATCTCACAATCACTGCATCTCAGGCTGCTCCCAACCATCATATAAACAAACCCTTCCCTCTTTGTGAGAACAAGGTCCAGCAGCACACCTCTCCTCACTGGCTCCTCCATGATCTGCCACAAAAAGTTATCTTCATCTCATTGCAGAAACCTCCTGGACTGCGTGTTCATGGCAGTGATGATTTCCTGCAATTATCAGGGTGCTTGAAGAATCAGCACCTGGGACTGTGAGACTACTTTCAGCTGTCTATAGAAGGCCCCATCAATTTCCTCCTCCTGATCAGGCAGCCTGTAGTAAACATCAACAACGGTGTCACCCGTATTAGTCTATGCCTTAGTTCTCACCCACAAGCTCTCCACTCCACTCATTCATCAGTCATCCCTACATGGAGCTCAGTGCATTCCAGTTTTTCTTTCATACAAAGAGCAATTCCACCATTTCACCTTTCTGGCCTGTCTTTTCTAAAAAGGACATATTCATCCATGACAGCATTCCCAGTCACATGAGCTGTCCCACCATGTCTCTGTGACAGCAGTGAAATCACGGCCCTGTGACTGCACATAAATCTCCTGTTTCCTCCTGTTTATTCCCCACGCTGCATTGGTATACAGGCACTTTAGAGAAGAAAAGGGAGCAGAGGGTGCAAGTATCCCTAGAGGGAAGCAAGAGGATCCCCTGTAGCTATACACACCTGTGAGGCAGCTGGCATTGTGGCTCTTGTCATGCAACACAGCTAAAAAACATCCACCACTATTCTCGTTGGCCTGGTTCATTCCCCAGTTGATTGCAATGGGGTTTTATAGTCTTCTTGGATTCTACCCATGTTCTGCTTTACTGCATCCTTCATGCCCATGTGAAAGAGCAACAGGGGATAGTAGTCTGTGCTCTTGACAATCTGTGGTACCCTCTCAGTGATGTCCCAGATCTTGGCTCCTGGGAAGACCTCTCAAGACTCCCATTTACATCAGTTTGCTACAGATAAGTCTCATTTTTAAATATCTCTGTACATAATAATATCAGACATTTAGTTCTCCAGTGTTTAGTTTTATTATTATACTGAGATCTTTAACCAATACACTCTTGAGTCTTGTCCTTAATGAAACATATGCAACATCCTGAAGTTTTTAAGAGCTCAGATGTTTTAGAACTGAGGCTCAGTACTGTACGTATGAAGAGCAGTGAATACATCCAGCAGCCTCTCTGAGAGTTTGTACTCATGGCCCTGCACTTATTATGCCTGAAGCCAATCCTGCTACAAAGTACTGTGTCTTTCAAGCAGATGTCAAATGTAGACAGGCAGGATGTTCTCCCCATACTCTGTGTTCCACTATGGAATGAGCTGTCTTCATAATTCTAGTCTAAACTAATACATGAATTTTCTCCTCTTTGCTTTCTGTTAGATGTTAAACTACCAATTATATCAAAACATCATTAGTAACCTCAGATTAGCACACTAAAAAGTCTGTGATCAAACACGACAAGCCATATCTAAATACTTTCCTCAACTACTTCTACACCCCCCCCTGTGTGAAACATACTTACCATGGATACTGCTTACCAAACTGGAGCTGTAGCGCATGCAGAATTTTATCCTGTGTGTCAGCATCACGAACATGAAGAACATTTTCACCTAGATGAAAATAACAAAATAGGACGAGTCACCTACTTAAATGATGTTAGAGGATAAGAACTGCTTTACAAATGAATAAGGAAGTAATCATTTTTAGTTCTTCTGAGCAGGAGACTCCAGCCAAATCAACGTTACTCTTACAGAACATGAAGGGTACAGTACTAGTTTTCAACAGAATTCTGTAAGTACAGTGAAAACCATAGACAAGTGGTCAATCTGCATGACTGAAATACCACAATACAGATTTATATATACAATACACAATTCCTAATGTGGTGATGGGTTCCTGTTTTTAAAGTGAAAAATGCATACAAGTGAACATGGAAGTAGCTATAAAGGATAACAATTAGTCCCCTCTCTGCTAAATGGGATGCACTGCAAATGGAGATCTATATTTAACTTGTCTACAGATAAATGCCTCATTATCTCATCACTAACGTGATACAGAAATATGGGAATAGCCAGCAAAGCTTTAAGAGGTCAAAAATTAAGTTTTACTGACACTGCAGGATGGTCTCTGTAAAGCCTTTGTTTTACTTTATTAAGTGAAACAAAAAACCTTCAGAACTACAAAAAAATTAAAGTAGTTATGCAAACACTTACCTGTTTCTCTTCCTGTCTGGCGTGTCCCCAAGTTGATAACAGGTGTGCCAAATGCTCCCACTTCTCTGACACCACAACTGCTGTTACCAATCATACAACCAGCATGGGCAACTAGCTGAATGAACTGGTCAAATGGGACATGCTTCACTGCCCGAAAATTGGGATGATGTTCAATGCCCTTTTTTCTCATCACCCGAACCATCTCTTTGCTTCCTACACAAAAGCAAAAGACATGAATAAAGGAAAAAAGTTCAATGAGAGTCTCAACACACAAAGAAGTGAACAGCAGCCTACTGAATTGTCACCTCTGGGCTGTTTTTGTTCCCTTTCAGGCACATAAACTTAAGTTTAATCCCCAAAATCATTTCAACAAATCTAACATAATTTTTCAGTTAGTGCAGGAGGCATTGCATGTTGCTTCCATATGTAATACAGTTTCCCTTCATCTTCCTTCCACACTGAAAAGCTGTGATGTCCTTCAGCAATTTGGACAAGGACAAGTTGCAGTGGATGCAAGTCTGACGCTGAGATCATCCAGCTATTTCCATCTGGCTGGAGATTCTGGGAAAAAGCCCTCTGTAAGAACCAATGTATGCTTCACAACTAGTTATCCGTCCTTCTGTCACGCAGGCATTTTACTCACCTGCGTCTACATTGGGGAATAGAACAAGCGTTCTCTTGTTAAAGGAAATGAGCGCATCTAGTGTCAGTTCAAACATCTTTATGGAATGTTTAATATCTGTGGTTACAGGATGTTGCAGAGCAACTATATAATCTCTGGGTTTAACATCTTCACCTGTTCAAATGGAAAAAAGAAGAAAAGGGGTTTTTGTTTTTTTAGTAGCAGAGAACAGTAAGAGGAGGGAGTGATGTGACAGCTTATTATTTACCTCTCTAGGCACGACTCGTAACTTTTACTCTCCAAAGCTCAACACACTGTTAACTTTCAGGCCTAGATCTCAATCTTTGCAGGTCTAAACCAGAGCTGAGAGCTGTTCTCACATCTCCCTGAGTCTGTAATCACATGAAAGCTTTGAAGCTGCTCTTAACTTTCACTGACGGCAGCAAGAAATGAATCTTCCTGAAGGGCTGCTTCACAACAGGAGATGAGTAGGTTTGTGATTGTCATTATCACTCATTACTTGGGTTTTCCGCCAGCTCTCCATCATCATGCAAAGACTTTATTCCTAAAGCTATACTTGTTTTTGCGTATTTATTAAACAACTGATCTGCTACACAGTCACCTACTAATCTAATAAGATTCCATTTTCCAAGTACTCAGGCTACCGTGCATTACAGGAGACTGCTTTGTCAAATTTAACTAGAAAGCACAAAAAAATCAACATTTACAGGAAATACTTCTAAGTAAATCAAAAGTGGTAAGCACATATGGCCCTATTACAATAAATTCTGCAAAGGAACGTTCAGAATGCAAATTTGCTCAATTCTTTTTAGATTAATTCTAAATAGCTCTGATTCTCTTCTGACACATTCTTTACACCATAATAAAAGTGTTCATATAGGAAAAAGTCTACTTTTAAATTGTTTGCATCAGAGAAATTACCAATTTAAGGTCTTGGTGGTGGGTTTTTTTTTGTTTTGTTTTGTTTTTTTTACTTTGTTAAAGGACTAAATTTTCTGCTAAGACTGATTTGCAGCTTTTCTTACATACAGAATGAATACAGAATAAAGCCAAATGTACAAATAAAGCTATGGTAGATACTGGTAGCAAATACATTCCTTCTCGTTGTTTGTTCTTTCTTTAGAAGAAATACTTTCATAATAATCCCCAATTAAAACAAAACCCACTACGAATAAGTCTGTCCTTCTTTGTTTCCCATACATTTCCTAGAATCACTGGGCAATAGATCCCCAAGGCAGCACAGACCATGGATTAAGAACTCAGTGAGTTTGTCTAAAGTCATTTGAAAACCATAAAGAAGTGGATGCTCACCTAGCCATACACGTATAACACTCATGTAGTCCTTATTTTTGGCAGAGAGAAGCTTGTCATATGAAGGACAGCCTGCTAAAAGGATGCGATCGTGGTCTTCACACATGGCTATCAAATGCTGCTCTGCACTCCTTGTGCAGCACACGTGGTAATGGGCAAGTTTGGTGATAGCATGTCTAATAGAGTCGTCAATGGTCCCACTGACTTCCCCACCTTCAATGTGAAGAATGCGAATATTCATCAGGGCTGCAGATGTGGCTAGTGCCAAAGCATCAAATCTGTCACCATGAACTATCATTATGTCAGGTTTCAGGCGGTTCAGGACATCTGGTAACTTCACTAATGCGAGGCCTACTGATTCCACCATGGCTGCCTCATCCTCCCCTCTCACAATAGTGTGCAATCTTGTATGAATATCGAAGTCATCTTGTTCAATCATGCGATAAGTGTTACTAAAGATAAGAGAGAAAGGGTTAGAGGAAATAGAACTTGGATTTACAGCAACACAACTTGACAATATAATTGCACACCAGAACACTAGAATAGTTGTACTATGTTTGAACAAAGGCCCGCATATCAAGTCTCCCTCACTAAGGAAAGTAATCTGGGAACACTTTAGTCTATATAAAGATCATTCCTCCTACTCCAATTCCATCAAGTTTTCTGTACACCTTTAATAAAAAGTTTTGCTAAGCATGTTCCAGAACCCCTAGAAACTAAACTCTTTATTCATGTCTTTGCAGGGTCTACTGGAAAACTGATATGGCTCATTTTCTTTTCTGAAAAGATATGCCAGTTCTTCACCAATAAACAGACCTTGTTGGATGAATGTATAAATACAACAGAAAAAAATGCAACGCTGAAGACTGCTGCTTGCTTAAACCTAAGAGAGAAAAGAAAAAAAAAAAAGTTTTCCCATTTTGTCTTCAACCTATCTACATTCACTGCTCTTATCTAAAGGTTACACTTATAAATTAATTTAAATCAGACTGGAACAACAAAAAACCCTCTTCAGCTAGCGAAGCAGGACTGGCTTATTTTTCCAGCCTGACCATATGCTAACCTGACAACAGGGGTTTTTTTGTTTGTTTTTTGAATCGGGTTAGTTTTAAGGTATTGAATTCACATTACCATATTATTGGATGAAAACAATGGCCAGTGCAAAGCAAGAAACAGAGCACAGTACTGAGAATGGGCAGCAGTTACATTTCCTCTCTTTGCAGTCTGATGTAATAAAACTACCCATGACCTCACAAAAAATCACACCTTAACTTATCATGTGCCAAAATTGCTAGTTGGGAAGCCCAGAAAGTGCTTTTACTTGAAGATATTCATGACATTTCTAATAGTTTAACAGTGCTCGAATGCTGAGACCGTTATGCTAAAACCTTACTTCGACTTGCAAAGTGTTTTCTTAACAGTTTAATTCTCTTAGCCCAGTTTGATAAAGGCATCTGGAGCAAGATCAGACATAAAGAACCCCAGCAAAAGTATACACATTCTTCCTTCTGCCTTCCTCCTTTCCCTCAGCAGATAGGAGAATGCTTATCTGGGATATAGGAAGTTCTTACAAAGGAAAGGATCAGAAACAAGACATTCCATCTACCAAGGCAGGTAATGTGACTGCTCACTTACACATTATTAGGAAGGGGACCCTAATCTCTCCTGCCAAATGATATCTAATACCTCTCCTTCCTCTACCTCTAGTCACTCATTTTGTAAGAAAGAGATTATCCTACGCTGCTTTCTTCCCCTGCAATCCTGGAGGTGAGAACTAACAGTACTTACCTGCAATACCAGTTATACAAAAACTTTATCCAGTTAAGTATGTAAATTACAAGAGCTTCAACTTAGAATGACTGCAAGTTATCTTTTTGCCACGAAAATTCAAAATTGTAACACATTTTCATTTGACGATAACCACATTCTAAGGTAAGTCTGAATGAACTGAATTGCTCACTTTATTAGAAACTGTGTTGAAAACCTCAGTTCCAGCACTTACACAAAACTTTCTAAAATTCCAAGACTGATTTGTTTAAAAAAAAAAAAAAAAAAAAAAAAAAAGCAATCTTAGTAGAAGCTGAAAATTGAGATAGAATATAACGTCTGAAAAATGATTTTTAAAATTTTGTTATGTGCTTTCATGATTTCAAGCATTTTGTGACCTAGCATTCATGATTGTACTGCCAACACATCAGAAACAGAATGAGAATGGGAGAGATACAAAAATCCACCTTACCCATAATCATCAATCAAGTGGGAACCAAGCACTACGACATCAAGCTCAAAGAACTGTGGTTCTGCCTTAATACCAAACATAATAGGAGCTAATTTTGAATAATCAGCACGGTTGCAGGTAGCAACACAAACACGAAGTTTGTGGTTGTTTCCATTCTTCTCCATGTCTTCTTTTTGTTTCTGTTTTGAAAGATTCTTGAAATACTGTTCCTAAAAAATAAATGAATAAATAAATAGAAACCATTAGTAACAATGTTATAGCAAATAAATGGCACACGTTATGAATAGCATATGTAACTGTAGCCCATAACTATAGACATATACTGCCTTACCCACTGCTAGCAGACAACTGATATCTTACAGTACTTAACATTAAAAGATTTCAGAAAATAAAGAGTAGGGTTGTTCTTTTCATTTATTTAGAACTCACTATTTTAACACATTTTCTTCTATTGGTAATTCACATATTCTATACAAATAATATTTAAATACTACAGAGTTCAATTGTAACTCTTAAATTCTGGAACACTGAAAAAGGGAGCAAACAGCGTAGAAAAACTACAAAGCTGTGGTCAACTTGTGCAGGTAGAAAATTGGAATGGCCAAAGCTCAGCTGGAAATCAATTTAGCTATTGCAGTCAAAGACAATACAAAATGCTTTTATAAATGCATCAACTGCAAAAGGGGGATTAGGGAGAACCTCCATCCTTTATCAGACATGAGGGAAAATGCAGTGATGGAAGATGATGACAATGTTAAGATACTTAATGACTTAATGATTAAGTTATGGTTAAGATACTTAACCATACTTAAGCACTGCAATAGGCTCCCCAGGGAGGTGGTTGAGTCACCATCCCTGGATGTGTTTAAAAACTGTTTGGATGTGGTGCTCATGGACATGATTTAGCAGAGGGTTGTTAGAGTTAGGGTAGTATGGTTAGGTCGTGGTTGGACTCAATGGTCTTTAAGGTCTTTTCCAATCTGAGTGATTCTATGACTTTTTGCCTGCTTTTTTTAGGAAGGCCAACTGTTCCCAGGATACACAACCCCTCTGAGTTGAAAGATGGTGACAGGGAACAAGATGAAGCACCTATAGTTCAGTGGGAAACAACAGATAACCTATTACATCTTTTTAATATTCATAAATTCAAAGGGCTGGATGGAATTTATTCATGGGTACTGAAGGAGGTGGTGGAAGCACTCACCAAGCCATTCTCAAAAATTTGCTGACAGTCCTGGCTAACTGGGAGGTCCCAGATGACTGGAAGTCAGTGAATGTGACTCCAGTCTAAAAGAAAGGCAGGAAAGAGGATTAAGGTAGCTACAGCTCTGCCTGTACACATCTTGGTACTGGGAAGGGTTATGGAGCAGATCCTCTTGAAAACTGTCAAACAGCAGACATGGAACAACTGAGAGATCAATGCAGCCAGCATAGCTTTATGAAAGGCTGTGGATGCTGTCTATTTGAATTCTAATAATTCTAAAGTGTTTGACACCATCTCCCACACTATTCTCCTGGTGAAACTGGCTACTCATGGCTTAGACAGGTGTACAGTTAGCTAGGTGAAATGACTGGATGGATGGGCTCAAAAGGCAAACAGAAGTCAGTCCAGTTGGTGGCTGATCAGCAGTGATATTCTCCAGGGATCAGTCGTGGAGCTAGTTTTATTTAACACTTTTATTATATATCCACTTCCAGAGGAAGAAGGATCAAGTGCACCCTCACTAAGTTTGCTGATGACATCAAGTTAGGCAGGCACGCGGATCTGCTTAAGAGTAGGAAGGATTTACAGAGGAATCTGGTTAGACTAAATCAATGGGCCAAGTCCAACTGTATGACATTCAACAATACTCAGCGAGTTAAATCTATCTGGAAACCAATCACCAGTAGGGTTTCTCAGAGCTCTCTTTTAGGTGCAGCTCTCTTCAAAGTTTCTGTAAATAACTTGGTTGCAAGACTGAAAGGAAGTCTAAGTGAGTTTACTGATGACACTAAATTGGAAAGAACTGTTGATTCCCTTGAGGGTAGAGAGGTCTTGCTGGGAAACCTTGACAAACTAGAGTTCTGAGCAAGCACCAGCCACGAGAAGTTTAAGAAGAGCAAGTGCCAGATTCTGCACGTGGATAAGGTAATCCTGGTTAGATGCAGACTGGGACACAAGAGGTTGAAGAGCAGCTCCATGGAAAGGGATCTGGAGGTTCTGACTGATGACAAGTTGAATGTGAGCCAGCATTGTGTACTGGCAGCCCAAAGGGCCAACCACACCTTGGGGTGCAGCAGGCCCAGTGCTGCCACCAGGTGAGGGGAGCGGCTGTCCCCTCTGCTCTGCAAGGATATTAAGTTACAGAGAAGTGTTCAGAGAACAGCAATGAAACTGGAGACTAGAAGAGTTATGAGAGTGACTGAGAGACTTGGGCTGCTTCATCTGGAAGAGGCTGAAGTAAGACCTCATCTTTCTCTGGAAGGACCTGAAAGGAGGTTGCAGTGAAGAGGGTGTTGGTCTCTCAGGTGATAAACATAAGGAAAAAAAAACCACATGTTGTGCCAGGGGATTTTTAAAATAGACATTAGGAAGAATTTCCTCCTTTAGAGTGTGCTCAAGCATCGATACAGGCTGCTCAGAGAAGTGCTGCAGTCCTCATCACTGGAGGAATTTAAGAGGCGTTAGAGGCATAACTACAGGAGCTGGTTTAGCAACCAGACGTGGTAGGTCAGGCTGCTGATTGAAATTTACGATCTTGAAGGTCTTTTCCAATATAAATAATTCTATAATTCTAAACAGTAGGATGACTTTTCCCTATTCCAATGGAACTTTCTAGCTAAGAAAATTATTGGCACAAAAATAAATCAAAGAAAAAAAAAATCTGTTTTAGAACTACAGAATGGAACAAACTGCTAAGAGATACATTCACTGACAGGCTCCGTGAACAAAAGGAAAGTTTTTGCTCAAATCAGTTTATGTATCTGTCAAACACACTTTGGTGAAATACAGTGAGTTAAATATTGACTCCTAATCCCTTTCATACTATGTTGCGGGGCAAAGTACATCAAGATATTAAATAATACAACATTGGGTTAAGTTACAGTAAAACAACAATTTTCGGAGGCAATAATGACAATAATCAGTAGTTGATCTGGAGTCTATTTTTGATTGCTGTTGCTGTTGTTTATTTTTAAAAAAGGATTCTTAACATCTTAACAATTAAGATGCCCCAGGAATTGAATACTTTTTTTAATTAAACAAACAAAACAACAACAACAAAAACAAAACAAAAAGCAAACATCAGCAGGTAACGTAGCAAGACATTTACTCTAATGGACTCTTCTAACCTATTAAATAGCTGATTAAACTTCGTAATCCTGTTTAATATTTACCTGCCCTATGTTTACCATTTTACCTTGCTCTTTTCGGTTATTTCAGAAAATGGGGAAAAAAAAAAAAAAAAAAAAAAAGGTTAAGAGAGAAAGAAAAATTCATTAAAAAAATATAGAGGACCCAATTTACACCTCTGCCTCCCTTTCTCCCCTCAACAGAAATCACCATTTTGGTAGGAGAACATCAGACCAGGTATGTTTTTGTAGTTCTCTTTCTGAGAATAACTGGATTTTAAATAAGTATTATGCTTGGGGTAAGAAATTTAATGCTATGTCAGATTTTTACTGCATTTTAGTGGCAAGTAAACTAGAGGTGACTTTTCCCAGCTTAATGCAGAAGGATGCTCCTCTCTGACACAGATATAGCAGTATCAATCTCTGTACTCGTTTAGTTAGCTAGGGAAGCTCTTCCCAAGCAGCTGCTGTGTAAGCACAACAATAACACTGACTGATTTCATGCTCCTTTAATTTTTGGTATTTACAGGGCAATGGAAGTTGGCTGTGGGGAGAAGAGAGAATTACTTCCGCAAGGTCTGAGCCATGATGGAAGGATCAAATTTTGTACTTTCACAGAAGACTTAAGGTCAGATGACAGCCAGGGGTTACATGCTGTGCACTATACACAAATAATGCAAAAAGAAATAGGTTTTTAGCTTTGTCACATTCTGACATCAATATAATTTTCCTTTAGTTGATTCTCTATTACTGACACTATTGCACAGATATTCCTCCACGTTCACCTTATAAATGGGGGAAAAAAAAAATCTCATTTTTCAGTAAATTTTTAAGACAAAGTCCATTAGGCTATTTTAGCATCCCACCCTCGTGACAATTAAAAAATTCATCAGTTTTTCCAAGTTCTCCCTATTTTTCATGCATATTACATTTTGTCACATATAACAGCCACAACAAAAAATATTTTGCAGTCATGTTAGGACTATCAGAAATCCATCTCAAGTTGTCAGTGGTAAAAGATATTTCTAGTTTCCACTTGCTATCCATTAAGGCTCTGTGAAACTATAATCGACACGGTGACTTTTTTTTCCCCTAATATAACTCCATCAGACACAATTTACCTTTGAGAACGAAAGAAGAGCGGCAAAAAGCAATGACAGCTGCCATGACTGAGCTCATCAGAAATGGCATTTCTCATTCACCCTTGCAAAACAACAATGCCAGCCACCTTCAGCAGAACAGATACAACCTGGAACTTCAGCGACTTATTCTTACGACAAATTAAGCTGAATTCTATAAATCCAGCCATAAGTTAATAGCATTTGTTCTACAGTGAGCCGTTACATTTGTATTTTCATTAGACCCTTGTACTGTGTTAATTGAATACCGGATTACACTTTCAGACGGTAACGCCTCAAACAAATTAATTACTTCCTCCTGCTAGAACTTCCGCAGTTATCTGTTTAGATGATGGCTGCTTTCATTTGATCTCATATTTCCTTTTGTCCAACGGTCTACAAATATTTTAAATGCACATACGGCATTCAGTCCCTCAAACTGAAAATGGGAGAAAGAGTGCCTGCAGAGCCACGTACACTGAGGTCAGGGCGTGCGTCACCCTTTATCACCACACACAACCTCGAACCACATCACCAGCAGTCAGACCCAGCAGCAACACTGCTTCCCCAGTTCTAAACCAGCCTCTTTTGGAGATGCTCCTGCGCAGCACATCCCAGCTCTGCACGCCTAAAAACAGCAACGAATTCAAATGAAACCACATCGAAGATGACATCCTTAAGGCGTGCCTTTGAAGCCGCACGAATGACGTTCCCGGATCAGACAGAAACCTCTCACCGGAGTCCCGCGTACGCTGCCGCACACAATTCCACATTTCAGCTTCAGTTAACACTAGGTTTTGGGCAGCCCCGAAGCGGAATTATTTTTAGTACCCTCTGCAGCACAAGTTTAACAAACAAACCCGTGTGAGCCACGCGCAGGCCTCGGTGCAGGCGGGCGTTCTGCGGCTGCCAGACCGACGGTTTTCCCCACCCCACAGACGCTCCCTTAGGAGAGCCCACCCGCAGCAATCCGAACCGAACCGTCCGCCGCCTGACGGCCCGCAGCAGAAGCGAGGCGCTCCTCCCCGCAAGCTCGCTCCTCCTTTCCCCCAGACCCGCCGCCTCACAGGGGCCCGCTTCGTCCCCGCGCGCCTGCACCCATCGCCGCCGCGCCCAGCCCCGCGCCCGGCCGCCCGCACGCCCGCGGAGCCTCCGCTCCTCGCGGCAGACCCTCGCCCTCCCCCACCCCCGACCAGCCCACGCGACGCATGCGCGCCCCGCCCGGCGATGCCCCCGCAGGCAGCGCTCCTCCGCCGGCTGCCCGGAGCCCTCCCCGCGGCGCGGCCGCCCCCTCAGGGCCCACCGGCGGTCACCTCGCTCGGCGGCCGCCTCTTCCCGCGCCGCGCTGAGGCCGCAGTGGCGGCGCCGGAGCCGCGCGCGTAGCAGCCCCGCCCACGGTGGGCGGGCGAGGGACAAGCGCGCAGCGGCGGATCCGCGGCTGGGGCACGTGTCTGACCCTCTGGAGGTGCTGCTGTGCCGCGCGGTTCTGCGGCCCCGGTGTTAATTCAGCCGAGAGCGCCTGTATCGACTTCATCCCGTTAGCGTCACTGGCAGTGCCGCGATGGAGCTGGTTTAAAACCTGCCTCCAGGCGTTACTCAACACCTGTGTGTTTCAGATGACTGTAAAAGATGCCTCGTTTTCTCAGGCTGGGTCTGACCTGGATCTGGGTTCAGTTCCTCAGCAGCACTTGCCCACTGTGTTTTCCTACAGAAATGCCTAAATAAAATGCTGCAGTGCCACATAATCCTAGTCAAAGGAGGGTTCTTGCGATTTTTCTCCCTGATGGATTTCTGATTAGTGCCACTGAAGCCTGAGAAACTGACAGACTGATGTGGCAGGGCCATCCATCCTCAGACACTTAGAAAATACCAAGCTCATGGCACATTTATCTATTTGGCACCTACGCTCTGAGAGTTCTTTAGACTAAAGTGTGTCTTTCAAAGTGTGTCTTTCTCCAAAGTGTGTTCATCCATCCACAAGGGCTGCTCTCCTACTATTTTATGATATTGGCCCATGACATCAGAGGATGGTGTTGGTACAGCAGCAGAGGTGGATCCTTCCCACCAATATCCCATTACATATTGTTACCATGTGAGAGATGGCAGTAGAGGGGCACCCTGACACCATAACGGCCGACACAGAAGCGTGTACGAAGCAAAGGTGGGTCACTGAATTCCTCTGTGCAGAAAAAATCACACTCATTGGCATTCATTGACGCTTGGTGAACTTTTATGGAGACCAAACAGCAGATGTCACACACTGAGGTGGCATGTGGCATGTTTCACCAGTAGTGACAGTGATGTGAAAGATAAGCCATGTTCCAGATGGCTGCATACAGCTGTCACACCATGAAATGAAGAGCGTCTTGATCAGCTCATCCATGCAAATAGGAAGATTATGAACAGAGATGAGTACTGGCTCCTGTGCATTGTAAACAATGGTTGCAACATCAGAATAACACCAAGTTTGCACCAATTGGGTCCCACAAATACTCTCATGGGAACAGAAAGAACACTGTACGCCAGTTTGTCAGGACCTATTGAACCAATATGAGGCTGAAGGTGACCATTTCCTGGATCACATCATTACCAGTGATGAGATGTGGTGTCACCAACTGTGAGCTGGAGTCAGAATGGCCATTCGTCAAATGATGACACGTGAATTCCTCATCAAAGAAAACAAGACACAACACACAGCCTTTAGGAGGTACAGTGATGTCTTTTGGGATAGGAAAGGGGTGATCCTTCTGGATTTCCTGGAAGCCAGACAAACCATCAGATCTAACTGCTACTTCATGACACTGACTAGGCTGAAGGCTCAAACATCCAGAGTTAGACAAGAGAAGGAGACAACCTTTCTTTTGCAGCAAGATAACACCACGCCCCATACCTCTTTGAAGATGGTGGAGCACATTGCCATACCCACCATACAGATAGGCACCTTCTGATTTCCATCTGTTCAGGCTGATGAAAGATGAACTGTGATGGCAACATTTTCCTAGCAACCAGCCTTCACTGGTGTTACAAGAGCAGCGTGCAGGCTTTGCTCATCGCTGGCAAAAGGCACAGATACTGGTGGGGACTACGTTGAAAAAGAGTATTTTGTAACTGAGAATTTGCTCTTTGAAATAGTACTATTGTGCTCTTTGTACCTCTTGTAGTTTTCTTGTAAATAAATAGGAGACATTACTTTCAGATTGACCTATATAACGTGTTATATCCCTTCTGCTTTCAATTTCAGATTCTCAAGAAAGATTTATCTTCATAGTGCCTCCTGTGGGCAACTCAACTAAAAGAAAATAAAGGAATCAGAAAAGTTATACTCCTATCCCCTCACTAGGGAAAAAAAAATTGGCTTTTCCCACAAGGTTTTGAGGAACAAGTATAGGAATTTTCAATCATAAGACATCTTAAGTGGCTTTTGTTGTAAGAAAGGAATGAAGGGAGCAAGGGAGGAAGAGGGGAAGGGAGGAAGGGAGAAAGGGAGAAAGGGAGGAAGGGAAAAAGGGAGGGAGGTAGGGAGGTAGAGAGGGAGGGAGGGAGAGAGGGAGGAAGGATGCACGAAATGCATGAAAGAACTTGAATAATAGAAGTAAGGGCTTCCAGGACAGCTAGTCCTTCTGATGCAGTCATTATTTCTGAGGAATGTGGTGTCCAGAACCATTCAGCTGCTGCGAATGCACTCTGTTATGAATGTACCTCACAGGAAAAAACTGGGTAACACCTACCATATGATACAATGAGAATATAAGCAGATGCACACAGCAGGAAAAGCATACTAAGACATTGCCTTTCTGGATCTTCTTGTTTGTTCTTCACAAAACTACCAGGTGAGCAGTGCAGTCAATACTTACTGCAAGCAACCACAGCAATTTTAGGTCAGTATTACCACAGCATGGGCTTGCAACTTATATCTGATGTTTCAGAGAAAGAGGAGATAGGGAAGATGAGATGAAGTCATTTACACTATGCAAGATTTGGAGTTTTATTTTCTTCTCCTCACAGCACAGATCTCTCACATCCCTGCTCAGAATTTTACAGATAGATGACATGGATGCTGGTAAGCTTGTTAGGCACGGAGTTCCTTGCCAAGGAAACGAAAACTTAAAAATATCTGAAAATTGGAGAACATATGATAAAATGAAGTCCACCAAAACCCCAGGTAAAGAGAACTGATATTCTCACTGAAATTACAGGAATTGGATAAAGACATCACAAGACTTTAGAGTTGCCAGTGTTCTGTAACAGATTAATAACCTTTTTCTTACTAGAACAATAACATATGGTGATTTTTGGTGATTTATTATATAATTTATACTTACCTATAAAATTTGAATTAAGTTTCCAGCAACTTGCTAGAGCAGAAGATGCAATAGATGCACAGTATGAAAGGCAGCCTCTGTTCTGATGGCCTCCTTGGCCGAGGAGGGCTAAGATAGTACCTATATAAAACCCACGCAAAAGAGTGCTGACGACTTCAATTGATTTATATCATTTCATACAATCTCTGATGACGTGAGCCTACATCTTTAACTGAATGAAACTTCACACAATTCCCCCCCTCCCAACCCTGTCTCTCTAAAAATAAAACAGTGGAACTGACCCACTTTCTGCTGCCATCGCATGATCCACTCTGCTTGTGTGATCAATCCAGTGCTTCAAGGGTCTGTTTTCTTTACTTGAGTTAAAAGCTCTTAAGGACATGGTTTGTCTGTTTCAAGTTCCTCTCCTGTGCACTTCTGCTAGAATAAACATGGTTACTATTGCTGATTCATGCTTGTTGACACACGTCAAGCATTCACTAGGGGATACAGCACACTTCAAGCTGGCTTTGAAGCAGGTGGGGTTGAACAGTGATGGCAGCCTAGCTGGGGTGATGCTTGTAGCAGGATTTTCAAGCAGGATGGCAAGATGCAGTCTGCTGAAGCCTGTGCTGTGTCTAAGCCTCAGTTAAGCAGAAAAGACAGTCTATTCAAAACTGGCTAAGATGTGTTCAAACAGGATTGAATACGGCCACTGTACCTAATCAATAGTATTTGGACAAAAGCTAGGGAGGAATCAACATGGTTGCCAGCTGTTGTCATTAGGTAAGAACAGTGGTAAGTCTGTCAACAAACAGATTTCCATTTTCACTTCATCTTTGTTTGGGAGTGGTATTTGTCAGGCATACTTGACAAAGAAAACATGCAGAAGAAATGGCCAAGTTAGCTTGATGCAAATGCCTCTCAAATGTGAAAGGCCATACAACAAAACTAAGTTCTTAAAGCATTCTCAGTTTTCCTCACCCTGGGCTTCTACCACAACTTGTTAATTCTGTTTAAAGAGACTCAGTTACAAAGCATAGCTTGATCTTCTGTCTGGCTTTCAAGAGGAAGCTAAAGCTGCATCATTTTTCCTTCATGCATGCTGTATTATCTCAACCTTAAAGATGTAAGACACCAAAATTATTATCTGCCATTAGTGCTGTGGCTCTAATCTTGTGTTCCACATTCCACCCAGCACTCGGCCCTCACTCCAACCTTCCTGTCAGTGTCATCACTGGTGGTGGGCATTTTTGTCTCAACAGGTGCAGAGACTGAGGGCAGATCAGACTCCCTAATGAGAGAGGAGCTGCTGTGCTTGTGGGTCTGTGCAGGCTTGCAAGCTCCAACAAAGGTGTAGGGATGTGCTGCCAAGGAGCAGGAAGTGCAAGACAAGCCAGAAGCTGGGAGGAGTGGGAAAGAAGCAGAAACGCACATCTACTGATAGGATTGCCTGATTTTTCCCACTTACAATTGAGATATGATATTGAAAAGAATATTAAAAGGCTGGCAGTGAGGAATGTTGTAGCATCAAACTCTGTCATTCTGTCAGTATTAATAACTACTTCCAGCACTGCCACCAGGTCTAGAGGTTTCTACTTGTTCATCTTGTCCAGCTAGTACATAAGCTTTACAGCTTTTTTATAGCTTCTAATGTGCTACATCCTACTTGCTTGCAACTGTGTTTTCAATGAGACTCTGATGACAAATACGTGCTAGTCCATAATTTCTAATTTTAGGGGGGTTAATACTACTACATAGCTACAAATAAATAAATCACAGATAAAGCTCAGATCTAGACTGAAGAATGATACAAGTAAAAATGTATTTCATCCTTTTTTTCCATGGTAAAATTGCTTTGTGTAATTTGTAAAAGTCTAATTTGGCTTTTAGCTTCTATGAAGACAAAAAGAAAAAGTGATTGTAGAGATGGTTATGCTACACAATACAGTTTGCAATTTCAGGAAAGCTGGGGAAATTTTTAAAGACAGAATATAAAATGTGCAAAGAAGTGAGAGAAATCTTTCTTGTTCTTCTTTTGCGTGTATGTGTGTGTGTGTCTATGTCTGTGTATATGTGTATAGCCTTCACTAAGAAATGGGCAAATCCTCCTGACAGGTCCTATTAGCTCAGTTATGCAAACATCATTTTTATTTGTGTGACTTTTAGAGCAGTCTTAATTCCTACACTATTAAGTGGCTGTTATCTGGTCCTGAAACAATTCTGTTTTTTTGTTTTTTTTTTTTTTCATTTGAAGATCCTTGCAGAAATGCTGTGGAAGACTCAGATGACAGTCAAAAGCACAGCACCAAGCACTATCTACAAGTACATTCTTGTTTTTAATTTGGTGCCAGGGATAAAACAACCTCGTTTTTTGTTTAGATTATCTATAGCCCACATTTTCATTACTCGCAGTCTCCAGAAATGGTTTTGTTCTCCAAACAAGAAGCAAAAGTCAAGGTAAAGTAAGAACAAATGCACAAATTTAAAGGAGGCACAATCTCTAGGGACTGTGCAAGAAGACTGCACAGACCTTCTGTAAACACATTTTACTTGGACAGGAAGCCAGGACTTTGCAAATGACAAAGAGCAAAGTTTTAAAGTTCAGGATGACATTTAGAAAGTGGAGGAAAAAAAAAAAAAAGCAACTCATACAGTAAATGGTAATTTACTTCTTTCCTTCTTTCCTTTACATAGTTAAACTAAAACAGAAAATTGCATCTAAAGCATCTGAGTTGTGATCAGCAGTTATTCTTAGTCAACTTCCAGGACAGTCTCATTTTCTCAGCTGGACTTCTACGCATGGTATTTCATTAGGGCTTTGATTTTGGTACTCAATGTTTGAATGAAAGATAGTCTCAAATTACAAATTAAAAACAACTGCTAAAATATTCCCTGACTTTGCAGGAAAGGTGATGCTCCCAGTAGGTGCACTAACCTCCACAGGTTGTGCTGAGGCTCTCCTGGAAAGGCCGTACACCACCAGAGACAGGCAGCCTATTTTCACGAGGCGAGATGTGTGCCAGGATGTAGAAGGCCACCCAGAGCCATATGGTTACAGACACCTTCTGATCAGCTTGGCTGCAGAGGCAGTCATGTTAGAAATCTGCATAAGCATCCCTGCCTTTGACTAAGAGGACTATTTGCCTGTGCTGTCTAAAACCTTGCCAGGCAATTCTGCAGTACTGACAATGTGTAGCATGCTCTTGTGCCTCACACTAAGTCCCATGAGCCGTCTCATTCTTTTACAACAGAATTATGAGAAAAATGTGGCAATTCAAAAAGGATTTTCAAAAGGATGGTTTGCATTTTTAAAGCAAGGTACTTAATGGGAAAGTCACCACGACCAACTTCCACCGCATGGAATTATGCAGGTTTGCAAAAAATATTAGAGGGATCCTTGACTCTGCCCTAGTCTCACTTTTGTGTAATACATAAAAATCCCCTTTTCTTGAGCATCATAGCATTGATGGGATTCTCAGTTCCTTAATTATTTCCCACGGCGTGGGCTGCCAACTGTCTCACTAGCTAAATACTCCAGGCTGCAGGTAGAATACTTAAATATAAAATGTCACAGGAGTAGAGGTGAAGGTCCTTCTGATACGAGACCAAAAGTCAAAAACTACTCTCAGTTTTTGTGTGGTAATATTCTACTGTCAGGGAGGACTTCTGCCTTCTGTTGCCATCTGTGCTGCTCACTTCATTGTTATGAATGGGGAGCTTTGATAAGGTTAGTTCCTATCTCTATGTTGGTTTACTCTTTTCAGACTCTGATGTCATGACACAATGGTGTCATGTTTAAACTTAAAGCACCATGGGGAAACACAGCTACAAGAGGTCAAAAAAACTTTGTCAAAGAATTTTTTATTTAAAAATAAAGACTATGGACATATTTTCAGTGCTTGCTGGAAATCCACTTTTTTAAAGTCTGTATCTTAGATGGATGCTGTCACTGGAGGATATCCAAGATGATGTTATTTCTCAGCACCTGCAGATCTGAGGGAGACTGGGAGCTAGATCTGAGCTCAAAGCTGGCTGAGAGGCAAGAGGAAAGCCAGGATGTGTGAAGACACACTTTTGAGAAAGAGGAATTTCAATACAACATGGTAAGACATTCAGATGGGACAAGACCTCTTTGCACATACAGGCGCACATCTTTGGTTTTGTACTTTGGCAGACATCACAGAATCACAGAACTGTAGGAATCAGAAGGGACCTCTGGAGACCATCTAGTCCACCCCCTGCTAAAGCAGGTTCCCTACAGGAGGTTGTAGAGGAGAACGTTCAGGCAGGGTTTGAATATCTACAGAGAAGGAGACTCCTCAACTGCTGTGGGCAGCCTATTCCAGTGCTCTGTCACCCTCACAGTAAAACAGTTTATCCTCAGGTTCATCTGGAACTTCTTGTATTCCAGTTTGTGCCTACTGCCTCTTGTTCCATTACTGCACACCACTAAAAAGAGTCTGGCCCTACACACTTGACAGTCACCCTTTAAATACTGATAAGTACTGATAAGATCTCTCAGCCTTCTCTTCCCCAGGCTGAACAGTCCCAGGTCTCTCCGCCTTTCCTCATAGAGGAGATGCTCCAGGCTCCTTATCATCTGTGTGGCCCTCTACTGGACTCTCTCTAGAAGTTCCCTGCCTTTCTCGAACTAGGGAGCCCAGAATTGACACGGTACTCCAGATATGGCCTGACCAGGGCAGAACAGAAGGATCTGCTGGCCATGCTCTTTTAAAAATGCAACCCTAGATACCATTGACCTTCTTGGCCACAAGGGCACACTGCTGGCTTATGGCCAACCTACTGTTCACCAGTGCAACCAAGTGCTTCTCTGCAGAGCAGATCTCCGATGTCTTTTCTGCATCTTTCCTGCATGCAGTTGTATCTTCTGGTCACAGACACAAAAAGGGATGAACCTGTTCTACAGGTCGTATTGAGCAGCCAGTAGTAACCACTTTGGGCAGAGCAAACCCTGTGCTGAGAGTGCTGCCCAAGGGGATGAAACAAGAACCTGCCTGGGGTTTGGTGGGGATCTCGAACCCCTTGGGAGCACCTCGTCAGCCCCCATGGCTCAGTGTCCCCTTCTCCCTCTGTCTGCCTCTCTTTTGCTTTTCCCTCAGCAGCACCTTCGCTTCCGTTAGCTGAACGCATTCAGAGAAAATCTACTCAGAAATACAGCCCCACAGAGAACGAAGCTCCATGTCAGTCCGCTGGCACCTACAGCCCCCCACCCACCCGCTGCCCATAACCTGCTTGGGATGCGAATCTTCCGAGGCCCCACATCTTTCTTCTCAATGGGTGCCTACCGAGCACCCGGCACAATAGGGCCATACCTCATCGCCACCAGGACAACAGCAAAATAAATGTAGTGACTGATAATGCTAAAATCTAACATCCTGAAACCTTCTCCGACCGCCCTCCCGGCGCTAACCCTAACACGAGGGAGCCTAAACCCAACGCATCATCCAACAGTACGCGGAGAAGTCACAAGAAAGACGGTGCCGGCTGAGCGAAGGCTGCCAGCTCTCAAACCTTAACACGGACTATCCAGCAAGGCTGAAGCCGCGCAGCACGGCGGACCTTCCTGCACGGCGGCCAACATCCCACGCGACACGCGGGGATCGGGGGCTCCGCATCCCGTCCCGTCCGCCCGGCGCCGGCCCCGCGGGATCCAGGCACGGCATCTCGGGGCGGCGCCCCGCTCCCGGGGGCTCCCACACCGCCTCATCCCCCTCCCCCGCGGGCTGCGCGGAGCCGCGCCGCTGACTTACATGGGGACCTTGGACGGGCGACTCCCGGCGCGGCGGCACGTTGCTGCCCATGGCCGAGCCCCTCGCCGCCGGTGCTGCCGGTGCCAGGCCGAGGGAGTAGAAGGAACGGGAGAGGCGCCCTGAGCCGGGGGCCGCGGCTGAGCCCCAAGCACCGCCCCGAAGGGCGGGGAGGAGGGAGGGATGCGGGAGAGAGGGAGGGGTGCGGCAGTCAGCCCATCACCACTATGCCCAAGCACATTCACCTAACACCTTTATAGCACGACCACTTCAGTCAGCAAATCTGTGTCAGTTCTACTAAGCAGCTCCCACGCTGTGGTCGGATTTGTGCCCACACATATCCAAATCAGCAGTAGTGGCCATAACCATCACTGAAAGATTTTGTAACTCAGGACCCACATGCTGTGCTAATAACTGCTTTCATCCTCCTCCCATAGCCAGATAGTTTATGGTTTTGCATTTTTTGCCGCTGTGTTTCTGGCTGCTCATTTTACACTATTACATACTTAAAAGCCAGGCAGCTACAGCAAAAGGTTTCAAAAATGGACACTTTTAGAATAGGAGATTCTATAAGAATAAGAATTGTAGAATAAGAGCTTAAGGAGGTAGTTTGCTGTGAAAATTGTGTTTTTTTCCTTGCTCTCCACACACATAACTGGCACAACTATTATTTTTTAAAATGTGTTTTAAAGTAGTTTTTTTTTTCTGTTGAGTTCTTTGCTTCTTCTGTGTCAGAAAGTTACTTTAATTTTTTCTGTCTGCAATCTGAACTGAACCCATCCATGCTACACTCTCTTTTATTAAGTCACATACCTTTCCTTCACATTTTTGCAGCTCATAGTGCTTCCCAGCTTTGAAACACCAACAGATTTTCTTCCCTCAGAGCAGTATTATAAGTATGTATGTATTTCCATAAATATACATAAGTCACTCTGACAGAAATGTCTCCTTCCTTAGTTCCTAAGGAAACTACAACAGATACAAAGAGCACAGTAACACTATTTCAAAGAGCGAAGAGCTGTGCATTTCTAACAGCAATGAACAAGAGCCTGCACACAACTTTCCTAACAATCTGCACCAGCAGAGGTGATCCACTGTTGCTATCACTATTTCTGAAATGCACCACCCAGTGCCTCACTGCGTGACATCTGCTGTTTGATCTCCATAAACTTTCAACAAGCACTGATAAACATCAATGGGTGCCTTTTTTTTTTTTTTTTTTTCCTGCATAGAGGAATTCAGTTCCACCCCTTTGCTTCAGACACCACTCTGTCAGAGTGCCCCTCTGCTGCCATTTCTCACATGGCAACAACATGTGATGGGATATTGGTGAGAAGGATCCACATCTACTGCCCTAAGACCAACATCAGCCCCTGATGGCAGGGGTCATCATTATAAAATAGGAGGTATTACTTTCTGATCAGCCTTCTTATATGTAGGTATGTGTTTTTTTAAAGATTTGTCAGTTATGGGAGATTTCAGAGAGCAAACTGTATTCAAATTTCCCTGTATCAGATGCTTGGCTACTAGTATTTCCCCAGTGGTAACAAAAAAGGGCTGTTAGAATTGGAGCACAAGGCTTTGTATTTTCCCTGTGACAGCACTACATAGAAAAAAAAATGTAACCAAAAAACCCACCACACCTAAATGTCCATGAGCTTCCCCAGCCCCGACTTCCTTCTTACTGTACTTTTCCACCTTAGCAGACATTGGTCATCCTGCTTCTCCAGGCTTCAGTAATCACCCGTCTGGCATGGGACCTCTACTTCCTACTCTCCTGATGATTAATCTACTGCCAGAACAACTGGCCTTTGTTCTGGAGGGATAATAATGCAAACTCATTCATGCAACTCACTTGTTCCTCTCATACTACACTAGAAAGCTGTGAGTCTGCTAGGAGCTCTGTCTGTGAGAGTGCTTCCATTTTATCCTTACCTCCCCACATTACGCCTCTGATTGATTGGCCCTATTTGCTTCTCCTGAAACTTCACAGCAGCGGAAGCCACTGCTGGCCTGGTTGATCAGCTGGAACTCAGGTCAAAGCACCCCTGTTGTCTAGTAGAGAGAAGGGAGAAGCTTTGATTTTGTACAGTTACATGGGATATTAATATGCATACAGTGCTGTATGGGCAACACAGTGATGGCACTGGAGCTTCAAAAATTCATGCCTACCAGGGCATCTCCACATATTTCTCCTAGTCTTTCCTACCAGGACATAGGCAGCACCCTAATTTTCCTTGGGCTGTCAACACCTTACAGGTTCACCCCTTCTGAGGGATATGTGGCTCAGAGTCCTCTGGCCTGACCAAGTGGGGTGGCAAGAAGGGAATTGAATTTTTTGCAGCGTTTTTCTGCACCTGCACAGGAATCCAGAACCCCGAGCTGGTGGTGCAGGAAGCTGAGAGTAAACAGTGACTTCTCTGACCTCTTCTCCTTGCTTTGAGGCAAGGAGGAACAGGGAGAACTTTCTGAGCGAACTGATTAATCTTGCTACACCAGCTCTTCTTGTTCTACTCTCCCTATGTCCCTTTATTTGCCTGTCAGCGGTTCCTGCTAAGATGGCATGCGAAAAAGACATACTCAGAAAAGAGAAGATACCTCTATGTAGTTCACGCAGGCTCTGTTACAAAAAGGCACTCCACAAACACTGCAGGAATTCAGTATAACAGTGAGGACAGTAAAGTTGCTAAAGGAGAAAGGAAGTGTCAGTTTTTCCAGTATGATAGAAAAAGAGGAGTTTTCACCAATCATTGCAGTGAAAGGCTATGGGCTCCTCCAGCCAAATGGGGCTCTCCACTGGCATTCTACAGCCCTCCTGGGGTTAGCCAGTTTTAGTGGATGAAGTAGAGATGAAGCAGACGGAAGCCGTGAGTAAGTCTCTTTTCCTCCTCTATAGATAAAGCCTGGCCACCCAGGCTTGTCTTGTAAGAGTGGAAAAGGGATTTTGGGTGCACAACAGCAGGAACTCTGGATTGAGAGGGAGTGGAATGTCTCTATGCTTGCAAGTTTAATGAAACCCGCTAGCTTGTTCTAACAGGGAATTAAGATTAGCTGACCCATATTCATTTAAAAAAAAAAAAAAACAAAAAAACACCAAAAAACCACAAACCAACCAACCAAGCAACCAAACAAAAAAAAAACATCAACGTTCCATCCAAATATCTGGGGATGTAAATGTGAAAAAGGTGCATAAGTTTCTGTAGCCAGTGGCATGGTGTGGTCAGTGGCTAATATATTTTTTTTGCCACAACTCATTAAAGTAGAACCAATAACATCTGAAAACCTCACTGCTACCAGAAACAAACCACCAAATTTATTTGCACATCCATAGGCTTTTCCAGCTCTCAGTGAAATCAGATTTTACTCCTGAGTCCTGTGTAGTTTTAGAGGTTTTAACTAAGAACTGTATAATAGTACCAAAAATGTGACTGTATGTAGTATGGTGCACAAGACACACTGTGCCAGAGGTTAGCCTACTAAATTCAAAAGCTTCAGGCTACCCTGCACCTAAAGGAAGTATTTGTAATAGTGATTGTCTTCTGATTTTATCTTCTGATTGCTTACGTCTGTAATCTCTTGCTGCATTCATGTGGAGCAGGAGTCTGGAAACTGTAGGTTTGTATGCATAAAGATGTGTGGGAATAACCTGGAGAAAGGATTCACCAGGGATGGCATGGGATGTTTACCTAAAGAAGAAGAGTGGCCTTCATAGTTCTTTGGAAGGGAAGGGAAGGGAAGGG
>NW_024884771.1:27415-28262 GCF_019232065.1 Centrocercus urophasianus | reverse complement strand
AAAAAAAAAGAAAATATTCCCATTTCTTACTCTTCCACATGTGGACACTTGTGTTATGACAGTTCCTTCATTCTGCAGTTGCCCACAGAGTTAATCCAACCAACTATTTTAAGCTAAACAGCTATAAAATTAGGTAAGATGATTTTTTTTTTTTTTTTTGTCAGTGCAATAAAACATTTCCTAGGATTGATGAGATAAAGAAGGATCATAGAGTACAACTTTTGTACATTTTTCCTCTTCTACAAAAATTCATCCTGAGCTGAATAATTCCTGCATTTTTAGATTTATGTCACATGCTTGGAATTACAAGAAAAAACAAGGCTGTAAAGTTTGAATTCTTTTGCACGTGCAATTTTACTGTTGATGCAAATCAGCGTTTCCAAATGAAAAATATCTGAATCAGTATTTGAAGAAAAAACATTCTGCAATATTTGCTTGCACTGTTGTTTTATATAAATGAATTCACTTCCTGAAAATAAAAAATACAGCATAATAAAAGAAAACAGTGTGGATGAAACAATATATTTTCTGGATTATGAAATTCCTAAATCGCAAGATTAATGTGTGTGTGTGTGTGTGTGTGTGTGTGTGTGTGCAACTTTTAAAAAAAGGTAATATATATCTAGGAAAGTCTCTTAGTAAAATCAGGCCAGAAAGAAACACATTTATGCTCTAAAAAGACAGATATTAAGATATCTGAAGCATGTATAACTAATTATATGTGTATATACATCACTTTCTACTTAGTTTTAATTAAGCATTATATAATTTTGTATATGCTATACTGCAAGCACCATACTAAGGAAGGAAGGAAGGAAGGAAGGAAGGAAGGAAGGAAGGAAGGAAG
>NW_024884771.1:0-27405 GCF_019232065.1 Centrocercus urophasianus | reverse complement strand
AAGGAAGGAAGGAAGGAAGGAAGGAAGGAAGGAAGGAAGGAAGGAAGGAAGGAAGGAAGGAAGGAAGGAAGGAAGGAAGGAAAAGACAAAAAGGATAAAAGCATTGCAAAGAGCTTCACAGTAATTCGTCTGTCTACTCTTTTCAAAACAAAGTAAACAGAGAAATTTTCTGTCTTATAAAATCAACTATATTTATAATTTATTTATTATTAAAAGTATCCAAATCTCAACAAAAAGCAACCAATAATAAACATAATTTAACGTTTTATGTAGTAACTCTGAAATGTGCATAAATGGAGCACTAGCAAGTTTGACAAAATGTCATGGCATAATTATTTGCTAATTAGATAGTGTAGTCAAACATGTAGGATTTATTGTTATTTACACGACTTTTCATTGTAGGACTCAGAAAAGGAAATGATAATGACTATGTTGTGTAGAAAATTCTTTCTGGATTTGGTTTATCTGTTTAGACAGTTTCAAAATGACATTGTACTCTGAAGTACTTCATGCTTAGTGTCATCTTTTATTTCATTTTGTAATCTCTCCAGAGTATAAAGCAAAAAATGACAAAGATACTACATTGAATAATAAGTTTTTGTTGCATCTGTGTGCTACTATGTGCTAGGCCAAAATTCTAATGCCAAATCTTTATTGTAAATCTCTTTGATTTATAATTACTATGAACTGGTTGGTTTTTGTACTCACAGAGTCTTTGAATTAAATTCCTTGCACCAGTAATTATAAGTATCAAACATGTGGTATGGAAAAATAATTTTACCAGGAGATGCTGTAACCTGAAGAGATAATTCTGAGTTCTCACAGTGCTTTTGTTACTTATAAGCAAAGATGATAAATGTTATTCCATGTTCTTTAATGAATGAAAATATTTGTAAAATCATCAGTTGAAAACAAAACCTCTTAGAAGGTTACTTTGAACTCTAATGGGAGTGATCTGATGAATTGTATTTTTCAGCATCCAGAACAATGCAGACAATTTCAACTCAGTCAATTGATAGAGGTCAATCAGGTGAAACAATGGCATTTTGAAACCTGTATGTGTTCCCAAACTAATGAGTACACAAAGACATTGTGTGAATGTTCAAACGCTATTATAACTTTTTGATGGATATCAAAAAAGTGTTTTACCAACAAACAAGTTTTAAATTTCTTCTAGCATGGGAGAAGGGAACATGTAGAAGAGATTTCACCACACTTGCATACCTCTGCTGTCTGCGGCTCACAGCATTAATAACATATTGGTTAAGGCAAACAAGACATAACGCATTTAAGGAAACAAAATAATATAAAAGTAAACAGGGTGCATGTTTGAGTGAGAATTTATTTAATATGGCAACAACATGACCTTACAAATCTGTAACATCTTCACTTCAACAATACCTCTCTTAGTCTGTATTGAACATTATCACATCTAATCAGACTGCCCCCTTTTGAGGAGCAAGAGAAAATATTAGTGTAAACCTTGTAGGAAATAAAAATTTGAATTTTTAATTTAAAATCACAAATAAATATTGCTGAGAAATACTGGCATTTCTGGAACACTTTGAAATCTGCAAATTTTTTTGAGAGTCGTCAATTAAAATGTACTGTTCAAGTTAATTATCATTTCTGTTTCTATTTTTCCATATTTTCATAGCAGACAGTGGATAGAGTAAATAAAACAGACACTTTCCCTTGTTTAATAAAAAATAATTAAAAATAATTTTAAAATGTATAAGAAAGGAGTTGGGGATCAGGATTACTGATAAAGATGTTGAATAGGAGTGGCCCCAGTACTGAGCCTTGGGAAAGACTACTTGTGACTGGCCACCAAGTAGATCTAAGTCTTTTGAAAGTAACTCTTTGTGTCAGGTCATCCAGCCAGTGTTTCGCTCAGCAGAGTGTCCATCCAAAATCATGGTCAGCCAGTCCTTCTCCATGAGGATGTTGTGGGGGACAGTGCCAAAGGCTGTACTGAAATACAGGTAGACCATATTGACAGCATCATATTTGCCAGTCTCTAATCCACAGGAACATCCCTGGTTAGTCGTGACTGTTGAAAGATGATGGAAAATGGCTTGGATACCATATCCACCCACTCCCTCAGAATGCTAGGGTGTAATCCATGTGGCCCCAGTGCAATCCATCTGACCCCATCATCACATACTAAAATTCTATATTAAAAATTAAGAGACTCAATTGCACAGATGGAAGAATAAACTCATGCTAGGTGCATTTTCTTTTCTCACTGTGCATGCCCTTATTTTTGTTTCTTCCACAAGCATTATATTCCTAATCAAAACAGTGCACAAGTCTTTCCTTTATTTGAAAAGTTTATTAGTTCTTCCAAAAGACATACAATGGCCCAAGCCTTTCCTTTATTTGAAAAGTTTATTAGTTCTTCCAAAAGACATACAATGACCCCAGCTGACATTATGAATACCATAGTCTCTTGAATGGAAGATCACAGAATTATAGAATAGTTTTGGTTAGAAGGGACGTTTAAGATCATCTAGTTCCAAAACCCTGCTATAGGCAGGGACACCTCCCTCTAAACCAGATTGCTCAAAGTCCCTGGCCTGAATGCTTCCAGGGTGGGGACACTGACAACCTGTCTGGGCAATCCATTTCTGTGCCTCTCCACACTCACAGTAAGTAAAGAATTTCTTCCTAATATCTAGTCTGAATCTACCCTCTTCTGGTTTAGAACCATTTCCCCTTGTCCTATCACTAGATGCCCTTATGCACTTACGATAAGTCACTCCCCAGATTTCCTGTAGGCTCCGTTCAGGTACTTGAAGGCTGCTATAAGTTCTCCTCAGAGCCTTCTTTTCATCAGGCTGAAGAGCCTCAGCTCTCAGTCTATTCTCACAGGGGAGGTGCTCCAGGCCTCTGATCATCTTCATAGCCCCCTTCTGGTCCTGCTCCAACCACTCAATGTCATTCTTGCGTTGGCATCTACAGAACTGGATGCAGTACTCCAGGTGAAATCTCACGAGAGCAGAATAGAGGGGCAGAATCATGTCTCTTAACCTGCTGCTGTTCACACTGCTCTTGATGCCACCCAGGATATGGTTGGCCTTCAGGGCTGCAAGTGCATTTTGCCCGCTAATGTTTAATTTTTCATCAGTTGACACCCTCAAATCTTTCTCCTCAGGGCTACACAATCTATATCTGTCTTTGGGATTGCCCCAATCCAGGTGCAGAACCTTGCACTTGGCCTTGTTGAACTTCATGAGTTTGTCACGGGCCCACTTATCAAGTTCAGGTCCCTATGGATAGCATCCCTTTCCTCTACCATATCAACTGCACCACTCAGCTTGAAGCCATCTGCAAACTTGCTGAGTATGCACCAAACCCCACTGTCCATGTCACCTAAAAGGATGTTAAATAACACCCATTCCAACATCGTTCCCTGAGGAATGCTACTCATTACCAGTTTTCTCTTGTAAATTGAACTGTTGACCACAGCTTTGAGTATGACCATTCAGCCAATTCCTTATCCAGTGAGTGGCCCATCCATCAAATTTGGTTCAATTTGGCAACCAGGATGTCCCTGAAGGGAACACATTTCTTGACTACATTATCTGTGATGGTTAACGTGATTCTTAAATGTAGACAAAATGATTTGGCACTTCATGTGAAATTTCCCTCACTAAATAGCAAGCTGATTTTAAGTCTCAATACACTGTACACATATAAACTGACAATTGTATTTGAAGGAAATACGCATTTTTCCAGCATTACATCCAAAAATAGATACGAGGCTAATGAACCAACAGCATTTAGGGCAACTGTCTTCTTATGTGGCCTGTTGTCTATGAAGACAGGGTGATACGTACTCTCAGAAGGTACCATTTCTATACACTATCTACCTTGTGGACAGATACTTAGAAGAGCAGACTGCATATATTATACTGACTTTCAAAGGAATTAGGAATTGAAGCCGATCATCAGGCTGTAGCTACCTACCAAGTAAGCTTGAGGTAAAGGATGTCTGCATAGAAACAATGAAGAAGCAAATCTACCTCCATAGATCTAAAATGAGAAATCATCAAAAAAGAAAGCAAATGGTAGTTCATTCTGTAGAGATGCACTCTTTTCCCATAGATGTAATGGGAGTCTATATGTCTGCGTCTATATGTCAGGTAGTTATTCTTATGTAAAGTAAGTTCCATTTTTAGTGCCTTGATTTTGAAATGTCTCTTTTAATATTCCTCAAAAATGTCCACTAAAAAAGTATTACTCTATTGCTTCATACTGAAACCTTAATATTTGTATTCCACAGCACTGGACTTAAATACATACCACTTTAATTATAAAACTGCATTTTTGAAAGGAAATTTTTTATTATGACAAAACCTGGAGTCATTACTAAATAGTTTTGAATGCATGAAACATTATGAAGACTCAGTAATTTTAAAACAATATTTTTAAATACATTTGAAAGAAACAATGAAAAATATGCTTTCTACTGTAGAGCTGGTCACCATCCTCAGCTTTCTAACCTCTCCAAAATGTAAAGGATAGTTTTGCTATTTGATATGTGTGCATTTGCCACAGCATGAAAATATATTTTCCTGTTTATAAACTCAGGCAATTCTAGAAGAGTTGCCATAACCTCTTTATGCAAGTGAAAGCTTGTTTCTTTGTGCTCACCATGGTGTGGCTTATTCCCTGATGGTCATGAAAGGACAATGTGAATAACATTTTAACACCCATAGCCCAGCTCATGCTGCACAAATGCAATGTAAAAAAAAAAAAAGCAAATATTAAAAGTATTAGTTACATCTGAAATACCTCTGACGAATATGCAATCTGCCATGTGCAGAAACAAGAACCATAATTAGAAGAGAGGTGAGGTAAAAGAATGAATACGACAGGTCTTCCTTTAGCCATGCTATTGCATGTGTCATGCTACTTTTACTAATTATAAGAAAAAATTACCTTGTTCTTCAGTTCCTTTCTATGCTTCCCATTTCTGCTTATACTACAAAGATGGCACTGTAAGCAACGCCTTCATTTTGACCATAAAGAACAGGGCACACTATCTGCAGGTTTCACTTATCTCTGCTGTGAAACCTATGATGTACTATGGAGAACATGTTTCATGATATCAGTCACAGGTAAATCTAGTAAAGAAATTTTGGTGAGTGAGATGAAGGTTAGAGGATGGGTCAAATTAACCTCCTCTACTGCCTAGCATTTCAAGGACAAAGGCACAAAATTAAAAAATTTGTTTGTGATGCTTGAGTACCAATGCCAGTATTGAGCATGGCTTTAGTTGTAACTGTTTTAAATTTTATATTAATTACATGGGAGAAAACTACCACCTGAACTCATGTTCTTGATAGCAATTCTCCATGGACATCAGAAATTGCAATGCCTAAAAGAAATGTCTTGATATTCAGGAGCTAAAGTAATTATTGGAAGCTGAACTTGTACACTGGCTTTGAGCTTCACCCAATCTCCAGGCCTCACTTGTTGCTTTATTTCTGTTTTACTTTTTTTTTCCTTTTTAATTTATTTTTATTTTTATTTTTATTTTTGTCAGAAATAATGCATATTAAATAATTCCTGCTTATATACTTCATATCATCAAACAAAATATGAATGTGAATCATCTGTGGAAAAGCAGGTATGAATATGCTCTAGCCTTTTTTTTGTTCCCTTTAATCAAAGTAAATAAAAGGGTAGCACACCTATTGGTAAGTACTAAGAAAGTATCTTAAAATCTATCTGGCCTGGGAACAATATAAAATACATATAAAAGTGATTTAAAAAAATTAAAAGAAAAATGAAATAAAATCATAGATATTATGTAAGATTTTCTATCCACAAGAGAACTGGCTATTTACAAAATAATTTAATTTTTTATATCAAAGTATTTCGAATGCAATCTGCTTTTAATAGACGGCTTTATGACTGTATTTGTGATGGTAGAAATCTCTGAGAACACACTGTACCACTGCTGTAGCTCATGAAGAAACAAATGCAATGTAGTGTATCATGACAGACTGAAATGGAATTCCAGCCATGTGAAGGTAAATTTTCCAGCTGTGCTAGCACAGATTGGAATAACTCACTCATGACTGCTACAGAATAAAGTGTCAGTCCATATCTCAAACTTTGGCTATTAACCACTCTGTATCTTCTGCAGCAGACAGAGGAAGATTCTAGAGTAACAAGGAGAGATTAATGCATTTATAGCAAGAAAATTACAGTCAGTTTTATAATACATTTTTCAGTGCTTACTTTTTTTCTTCCAAAAGATTTCACATGAGCTTCTGAATCCTGAATATTCCTTTTTTTTTTTTTTTTTTTTTTTTTTTTTTCTTTAAATGACCTTAGCATTTGTATATTACTCAATGGTATTTATTCCAAAGAGAGGAAATCCCTTTTTTCTTTATGCTACTCCATGAATGTCAGACATACAAGTGAAGACTGTGCTACTACCATGACTAATTAACAAAGGTAGTGGGGCCCATGCAAAAGCTAATACTGGGAACAAAATTAGATCAAGAACATTAATATAGGAGGATGCAACAGAATGAGTGAAGGGAGTACTGGAGATTTCAAAATGTCAGCTACTAAAGTAATAATGCATTATGTTTTCACTTTGAAAAACAAAAGGTGATTTTTGTGGAAAAGTACTTGTAGAAACAACACTGATTTAAACTAAGCACACTTTTTCTTATTCACTAGTCTCTTAGCTCATAATTCTGTGATTAAAATTAATCAGACTGTCAGCGAATCGGCTTGTGATTACAGAAAATGGTACTTCTGTGTGGGTTTCCTGTCTAATGCAAGCTTAGAGCAGTTTGGAATCCAAGATCAGACAAGTACTAGTCTTTGAACTAGAAAGTGTACAAAAATATCAACAGAAAATGCATATTACTATCAATGAGGTCAGATAATGCTTCTTATTTCCTTTCTTCATTCCTGGATTCATGATAGATTACAATTCAAAGAATATGAGGTATTATCTTGTGAAATAAAATCAAGAACAAACATAAACAAAAGAACCGAAGGTGAGGAACTTGAAAAATCTGCAGGTTCCAAAAGCAGAAGTAGAAGCTGTATTAGGGTACATATCAGTTCCATTTGCTTAACCTGTTAGTGCAAATTCCTTTCTGACTAGACTTTCTAAACTCAGGATATCTTTACATATTTCCGATTTCATGCCAGTTCAGAAAAGACCAGCTTAATTTTGTCTATCCATCACTGATTTCATCTGTAAAAGTCTTCCTCTCCTCTTATGCAAGAGATAAACTGAACTCAGATGGGATAGACCCTCTGTGTCTCATAGCTACTCCTATTTCTCCCCTTACTTATGCACACGTGTATGTTTTCTGTTACATAGTACAGATACAGTACAAATACAGTTACACAGTAAAAGCTTAGTACCTCAGTGGTTGGTATCATTCAGTTTGTCCAAAATTAAAAAAAACATGTGTCTTGTCCTTTTTCCAGCATGCATTTTATACTTTATTAGTCCAACAATTTCTGACTTTCTTCTGGTCTCAGAGCTTCTTTCTGTCATTTAAATAGCATCAAGAAAAACAGCATCCACTCAAAAATGTCATACATTTCTAAGCCAACCAACCTTTTCAGGCACCTAGAAGAGACCACTAAATTAGTGAACTCCGAACCTCTAAAAAGCTTGAATCACATAGAAATATGTGTTTAAACAACATTTATTTCAGTGAAAATCTTCATTAACTGTTTGGCAAATTCACCAAACTTCTCCCAGCTGCAGAACTGGAAAGAAAATGAACTCTAATTGGACTTTGAGGTAGCAAATTTGACACTCTACAGAAAAAGAAATATCTGAAAAATCTGCAGCTGGGGTTTAAGTTTGTTTTCATTTGTTTAATTCTGATATTTCTTTCACCACAGATGTCAAAATCTTGTGAAGCTTTGAAACATATGAAAATGATTTATTCCAGACCCAACCAGCTTTTCACCAGCTGTAGAAAAGTCAAACCGAGTGGAAAAGAAGTTACTCATTTTTGTTCTTCTCTATATAAATTTGATTCAAGTACTTATGACAGATATTAGGCTCCATTCACAGACTATTTATAAAGTATAGAAGAAGGAAAATTAAACTAAAATGTCAGAAAGAAGGTGCAAAACTACAGATCTCAAAGGAATAATTTAAGAGTAAGTTACAGCACCTAGTGAAAGCAAGTGTGGATAACTAACTCCCGTTTCATTCCTTTGTACTGCCACTTATAATCAGGAACAAAAAATGCAGAGATGAAAGCAATTCTCAAAAGACTCACCACATCAATGAGTTGATGTAATTGCTGTGCAGCCATGTCAAAGTAGCCTAGCAGTCTCTAGAGAGGAAATATTAGGAAACTTAATGTTAGATTGTAGATTTCTAATGAGATTCTACAAATCAGCACCTAACATGAAAAATACGTGATTGTAAGAGAACCTGCATGTCCAGGAAATGACCTGGATAAAAAATATGCATGCTTTAACACTAAATATATAGACAATAACAAGAAGAGTTAAATCCATTTGTAAAATTCTTTGATCTGATGAATTTCTAGGACTGAAACACGTTTTTTATTCGATACAGCTGATTATTATTGTTGTCCTCAATACATTTTTTTAAAAGTTTGATCATAACATTCTAGAAATGGAAATTTGAGTGCAACGCTAAGTATACAGGCATGATGTAACATGTAATGCATGCAGTGGCACAAAAATACTTTCTGCTTTTTCTTTTTTCTTTTTCCCAAACCTGATGCTCTCTTCGAATGTATTTCAAAGGACCCCCACAATGATGCTGCAATTTCTTACGCTGGAACAATTTATTTGGTGCACTGTACTGAATATATGTATAATACTCCGGAAATAATTACTTTTCATCTGGCCTTAGTTTGGGCCTTCCCTATGGAAGATACTGACATAGTGGAATGAGTCCAGAAATGAGCCACCAAGATAATTAAATGGTTGAAGTACATGGCATGTAAAAGAAGTTGAGGTAATTGGTTTTATTCATCCTTAACAAGAGATGAGAAAAGGAGATACGATTAATGTCTACAAGTATCTATTTAGTATGAAAATACTGAGAAGCTGGAAGGTCCACTGTGATACGAAAAGAGACGACCGAGAGAAGCTAAAAATAAAAAAAAAAAAATCCAGGCAACTCTCAGGGAAATTTTTGGAAATTACCTAGAGAAGCTTATGATCTCCATCCTTGCAATATACTCAAAACACTTCTGGACATAGCCCTGAGAAAATCCATCTAATGGCCCTGCCCAGAGCAGGGGACTGAACTAAAAGACTCTCATCCCTCCACCTGTATTGTATTAATCAATGAATTGGGCAAGAATAATAATGTGTTAAGCCATTCTGCATTTCTGGGAGAATTTTCATAACTTTGTGTATTCATCTGATCATAGTATGGATTAAAATAATAATAATAATAGAGACAGGATCACCTTTTTAAAGATGTCCAAAATCAAGTTATCAGTGTACTAGCTCTGTTAACGGGAAAGTACAGGAAGATGCATATAAAGTGGTAATTTGTATCTAATTAGTTAATTATAGCTATTGTTTAAAATGTTAAAATGATTTATTCCTGTTATAAAATTTCTGATATGAAATAATCTGTACTGGAGGCAGAGTGTGCTCAAACACATTCAAAGAAAAATTTCTAAAGTGTTGTCCATAATGTTTTTATACCATTTTATTTATTTATTTTTTATCTTTTTCTTTAAATGAAACCTAGTCTTTTATATTTATTGATTTGACAGTCACTTTACAATTATTTGTAACTTCACTGAACAACCCTTCTTAGCTCCTTTGTCTTCTCTCCTTGTGTATTTCAATGAGACGCAAAGTATTTACAAATCTGGCTTGCAATTAGTAGCATGAGCTATACAGCAGATATCTATCACCAGTTTAACCTCAGTATATCCTCCTAGATAACTGGAGACTTTTGGATCCGTATGGAGTTGATGGAAGGTTGTGTTCATTTATGTTTAAGCATGCTGTTGCTTGAGCACAACATAAACCTTCATTGTCATGCGTTGGACTGGTTCCCACTTTTTCTCAATGGCTCAGTCTCCCTGCTCACCCTTCATAAAAATGCTTGTGTAGGTGTCCAAGAAGCCAGCTCAAGGAAGATGAAACCAAATTAAGATGAAAACTAACCATCAATTTGCAGACAGAAGATTTCTATGAATTGGATCACTGCATAAAATTTTGAAGAAAATATGGGAAGAAAAAATGAGACCCCCTCATGTAATATTAGAGTAACTGCACAAGGACAATTTAGTTAAACCAACCTAAATGGATCTTGTCCTGATAATAAGTTAATACTGACAATGAAATAATGAAGATAAAACACATTAGTAATGCCAGAGCCTTACATGATAGATAGAGAGGAGAAAACTATTACAACTGTTATTATATTTGTTGCTTTCGATGGAAGAATACTGGTGTTATAATGACCCTTAACAAATGTGGTGAAGAGTTAACTTTTGTAAAATAATTTGTGTTGCTCACTCCCTCCCTTTTTTTTTTTTTTTTTTTTCCCTGATGTTTGAAATCTTTTCATGTATTAAGCTTGATTGAACAATCAGCATTCTGACAAATCCCAGTTTCTCTCTTTTCCTTCTCATTTTGTTACAGTCCATAAATAGAGACAAGCCGGGAAGGGGAGATAAGTATATATCTATAATTATAACAGTATAAAAACAACTCTTGAAATATATTAATCACTGACTAATCTTCCATACTAATTTATCCCACTTGTCTAACAGCAGCACTTTCCTTCTCTGATCTTTCCTATTCTGAGACTAAGACTTCATGATCATATTCCTGACTAGATGATGCAGCAAACTGATATTATCATTTAGACTACAACTTCCTGATTCCCATTATCAGACAACTGTTAGCTTTGTGCTTAATCAGAAAAAATAACATCTTCATTTAGGAAGAGGAAGAGGAGAATTTTTCCTAAATGTGATAAAAATGTCAAAATGAAATTGTTTGTTAGATAATTATATTCAATGAAAAATGAGAAAGAGATGATAGATAAATGTGATTGGAGATGAAAAGTGAAACAGTCTTGGACATGAATATTATCACTTTCAACACAACTAAGATCATAGAATATGTAAAATCCTTCATTCCCTATCCAGTTTTACTTCTGGCAGATGTGTGGACTTTCTCAGGTAAGTAAAATTTAGTGAGTTTCCTTCACAAGGAGATAAGAAATAAGTGTTGACTAACTTCTGCTTCTGCTGAACTTATGAGTTTAGGCAAATGAATTAAGCTTTTTAGGCGAACAATAGGTGTCAGTAGAAGATGAAAGTTTGTTATAGCAACACCTTAGTTTCTCATTTATTTGCCGTGTTCCTTATTTTCCAATCAGGGAAACACTAATACTATGTAGTTTCCACTTGGTAACTTCAGAAACAAAATCAAAAACTGTGTGACCCACTTGTCTATGATGGCCTGTAAGTCAAAAGGATTTGACCCTTCTCCATTGCTTCTTGTTTTGTTGCTCATTTATGTTGGCTGTCACAGCTTTGTATTTCTTGAAATGAAATGTGAAAATGCATCCTCTACTGTTGTTGCCTTTTACTCTGTAAAGGACAAAAATAAATTAAATCTCCAGAATCTTCAGGGGGTTAGGGAGGTGGGGAGGAGGACAGCAGGTTAAGGGAGAAGACAAATGTGGGATTTTTTCAAATCTTTTCCACTAAGTAAACTCGAAACAAAACAGCAACAACAAAAACTTTGAAAAATTATCATTAAAATATTTTAAACTACCATAAAGATAATACGTTCATTTTGCTAGTATTGTGTACTGTAAATACATTAGACTACTAAAACATTGAAGGAAAATGTACTACTGTACATATTTATTTCAATGCAAAATTACCATCATTGTACTTATTTACTACCTTTCTTATGGATTATTGCTTTTTTTAATAATCAGTTTGTGCCACCATGTAAGTTACATGTTAAAGTTCATTAAACAATTCTATCTCCATGACAACAACTGGGACTATTATTCTGGTTCGTATCTTTTAGAAAAAACTATTTGAGATCAGAATTTATCATCTCTTAGTATTTTCTTCCTGAAAGAACAAGTATTACTTGTTACTTCTGAAGAAGATAAAAATGAGCTTATCAAAATATTTGCTAGTATTCAATGAGTAAAATATATTTCAGTACGTATTTTAAACAGTCAGTGGATGTTAAAATTCCATTCAGAAAAGCATGAATTTTTGACTCAGAAAAGAAAAATATCTTGGTAGACAGCTGTACAAAGTTAATAGACCTAATTATAGCCTCATTTAAGTTATTATAAATCCAAAGACACTGCTAGTAAATTTAAATTTACACTAAGCTTAATGACAGGAAAATTTGAGTAATACAGCAAGGAGAGATGCAGTTCACATGTTCAACGGAGCAGGGATATTCTGATTGTTGCAGGCTTCATGAGGAATGTGATATACATCAAAGACACAAGATCCATCAAAACAAGATCAAAAGAATATTCACACCTCCAACTATTGAAACCATGCCACAGCCTTAAGAATTTTGAAGCATTCCAGTTCATCTGCTCTGGGTGTGGGTCGTGGAACTCCCCTCTTCTTTCATACACAATTCCAATATTACAATACCTATGCCAGTATTGTCTATCAATCATAATTTAGAAAGTGCAGAGCCAGTTTATGACACTTTAAAATGAGATGTCCACCTTTTTCCACTAGTTTTATTCATATATCTTCCAGAATTCTAATGGTGGTGGACAAACTGCTAATGAGTGCTTTGAGGGAGGTCAGAATAGAGGTCACATTTCTTGTTATGCACAGTTTTCATCCATCCAAATTTTCTTAACAAAGACACCATCTATCACTCGGTTATTCCACAGCCTAAAGTGCTGACCACCCTTTGCAGACCAAGGAAAAACACTTAATATGTGTTACCTCGGGAGAATTGTCTCAAACACTTGCAGGACAGTAATAGGCTAAAGGCTGAAGGTATGGTTGCAGGGGGATCCTGTGAAGACATGACAGACAAAACTCCCCTGTTCAAGCAGAGTTTTTTACTGCGAAGTTTTGCCTGCAAAGTTGTTAATGGAGAACTTGTTGATAACTGAGCTTGTTGACAATGAATTTGCTAATGGCAAATCTGTAAGTCTAGCAGTCCTGAAAAGGACACAGTGTGATGCCTGGCAGGACTTAAAGACTCTTGTACCTTTGAGACTTCAGAACTTCTGAATTAGAACTCGCGCAGATTCCCAATCCATGGGTGAATGAGTGGTGGGACCCAGACTGGTGATCTCTTCCTCTGTCCATCTAATTTTTTATCCTATATCTTCTCTCCTTCTCCTTCCCCCCCCTCTCGCTCTTTTCTTTTTTTTTTCACTTCACAAGTGAGAGGTGACATCTTTAATATGATGTGATCAGTAAGGTATACCCTCAGTATTGGAAGGTTCAGAATCTACCTCTCAGCTATATCACAGGAAGGCTATAAGCCAGGAAAGATACAAAGGGCACTAACACTCCACCTGGGAAGAACAAGCAGGAAGAGTTTGGAAGGAACCTCTCAGCTATATGTCAGAAACATTTGAGAAAAGAATGAGCATTGGGCCATAGCTACCTGCGAAATGCCAGTAACTGAATGCTTCAAGGTTACTGAGAAACTGGCATGATCCCAATGCTGTAACAGAAAGAATTACAACTCTTGCTATGGAGAAGATAATATGTCTGGAATAGGAAAAATAGTGTGTGCTGCATTAAGTGTGGTGCTGATGGCAGCTAAAAATATTGGTATTTCAACAGAAAAGTAGATGAGGAAATAAACAGATCCCTACAGGAGTTAGTGAAAGTGTTACAAGATCAACTAAATGCAGAATGCAAGACAAATGAGAGTCTTCAGGTGGCTTTTCCTGATGTATTACATTGGGAAAAAATCTACAGTTTAATATAATATAAAGAGAATAAGAGATATTTCCTTTACCGAGTCTCAGGAAGCCAACTAGGATTTTTGAGTTTGGTTAAATCAACTGATAAACAGACCTGATTAAGGAATTAGGAATGAGTCAAGAGATATTGAGAATGAGGAAGTGTTGATGAGACCATTGATCAGAACAAAGACCACTGATGATGGTCAAAGCAGAGGGGCCTCACAGATTGTTACACAAATAGTGCTGTACACAGCAGCTGAGAGAGCAAAAATCCAGTATAACATGTTAGCTCAAGATATTAAAATGGAATAGGTACGGAGAGTATATCTGATCAGCTGAGAAAGTTTTCTTTTCAGAAGATGAGGCCAGGCATATCTGGGGGCCTGAATTTTTCTTAACTACAAGTGATAAAGGATGTGCCTGTTTCTTACTGTGTTACATTTTTGTCTTAAGACCTTAACCCCTTGAAAAAGGGAGACACATTTGTAAGAGATTGTTCTTTTACATCATTGTCTCAAAGCCTGATGGAGACATAATGGACAAGTACAAACAAGTCCAGGGCAAGAGTTGTGAAATCCTTTGAGGGACAGAGATGGACAAGGCTAGAGGCAATGAGATTGAAGATAAAATAGGAAATAAAAATGGGACCTATAACCATGCGGTTAATGTTTTCTGGCAGCAGATACCTCATGAAGAAGAAGAGGTTTCTGACATGAGAAGCCTCTCGACCTGCCTCTCTCCCTCCTGGACTTGCTCTGTGTTCAACTACAATGCTGAAAAAGAACAGAGGTGTCTGCCATCAGACTCCTCACTACAGAATTCCTGCATGCTGACAGTCTCTCCTGGGCCTGCTACCTGACTCCTGCTGCTTCCTCCCGGATTGGCTCTGCAACTGCCTCCTGCTACCTGCTTGCTGCCCAAGACCAGCCATGCTGCTGCTGCTCTCCCCACCCCCCCGCTGCTTTAGCCTCGGACCTTCGAAAACGTCGTGCAACGGGACAGCTGCTGGATCCTGGTGGTGACTATCCCCTCTTTATGTGATTCTTGCTTCTTTCCTCTCTTTTCTATCGCCCTCTTTCCCTTCCCGTTCTCCCTGATTAGGATTTATAGTAAACAGTTGGACCAACATTTGAACCGTTGTTTCTTAATCTCACGCCTGGTATACACATACTAAAAGAACCTCATTTCGCTCTTATAAATTGGAGAGAGACATCATTGTGCATTGAGACCCCAACTGTAAATCATTTGGCAAAAAGTTTATGAAAGGGTTCTTGTCTCCAATTTATGTAGACATTTAACCTGGCAACAGCACTCTTATGTTAGCAGCCAGCCCCAACAGAGTGACCCCCCCGATTCAGTGTCTGCCAGACATTTCGAAGTTATATGTAGTTCAGTTACAAGACTATTTGAGAGAGGCACTGTCCCTATGATCCAGGCAAGGGAGACAGGGAAATAAAAAAAAAGCCCATGGCCGAGGGAGAAATTGCCCAGGAATTGATAAACTGCGGCAGAAGGATGGGAATCATGGGCAGTAATATTAAATTTAAGCCTGCCATTAGGAGAATGAAACAGCAAGGAAACAATCCTCCTCCCCACTCCCTGCGATATCATACACAACGATATCATGGGCAAAAGGAACTGAGAAAGTGCCATCTTGAGATTTGATTAACAGCTCATCTACAGCAGCATTAGAAAATCTTATCCAAGGGTGTCAAGATAAACAGAAAGTACCCTCTAGGAATGAGCAGCCTCCTTGGGAAAGTAGAAAGGTGGAGCTCTGACTGACATTTTGAACCATCTATGATGGTCCAATTGCAACCAAGCTACTCTATCCTATCTTATTACAGGAAACCCAGTTGATGCAGTAGCCAAGAATTATCATATGCTGAATTAGTGTTTGTAACAACCACATTACTCTTTTAAATTCTGTGTAAACCCAGATTATGACAATATGAACTTTCAGAATTTATGGTTTAGGCTCATTATTTTTAAATCTATAACATTGGCAACTCATTTGGGAACATACATTATACCACATTAACACCTTTCTATGGCTAGTTCAGTGACCAGCTGTTTTATCTGCCTTTTGTTTATCTGGTGAATGTTCAGTTGACAATGTACTAGTGACATGTTTTCAAGGACTGCTTATTCCATTCTCCCTTCTACAAAATTGTACTATATTAGAAATGTTGACATTAATTCATCTAACAGCGGATTTGCAAACCTAGTCACACCTTCCTCCCTTCACAGGAGAGACACGACTCTATCCAATCTACCTAATTTTTAATTGTTTAACTAGTTTCTTTTTATGATGTATTTCTCTCAACATATCTCACAGTAGTGATAATGGATTGAAAAATAAACTTCTTTACTTTGAGAGTAACAGAGCACTGAAACAAATAGCCCAGAGATGTGGAGTCTCCATCTCTGGAAATATCCAAAACCTGCCTGCATGCTTTGTGAAACCTACTGCAGGGAATCTGCTTTAGCAGGAGGTTAGACTAGTTGAACTGCATAGGTTCCTTCCAAACCCTATTATTCTGTGATTCCTGTACTTCATATCTCATGATACTAAATACACTGAATACACTGAACATATATTATTTTTTTAAAAAGGTCCTGGGGTTTCTCTTTTAAACACTTTCTTCACAGAAAATAGAAAACATGAAAATAAAGATAACCTGTGCAACAGTTGTATGACACATCCGTATTCACAGCCAAACTCTGCGAATATTCCTTAGAATAAAAGAGAGGGAGCCAGCAATGCAAAAACCCCATTTAAATTGTAAGAACACTGATTTTTTTCACGTGGATTTTATTAATTTTTTATAAAGTTCTTTGTCCGTTCAACAGGCACAGTATAAAAACTCATCAATCCTTTTTCTGTTCTTTTCTGTCAGGTAAGTTCGACAGACTCATTTTCAAATGGAGCAGGTGGGTGTACATACACTGTGTAAACAATGCATTCTTGGCAAAGTTGTGCATTGCCATTATCTCTTCTAGACACCAGACAGAGGGGGAAACTAACTCCTGCTTCTCTTAGTGCCAGACACCTGTTCATTTTTCTTCCATTACATCTGCTTCACCTTCTGTTGCTCTGTCAATTGGCTTTGGGCTGTGGCATAATTCTCTTCAGTGTGAAGCATTCCTAAGAGTGAGGATTTTCTGTGTGTTCCAAGCCTTCTCTAGATTTTGGATGAAATGTTTCCATGTCATAAGAATGATCTTCAAGAACACCATAAGATGCCCAGGGAAAAATCCTTGCTAACTTTTTAAAAACAATGCAGTAATAGTGCAGTCAAAAAATGAAACCCTAAGCCATATGAAGGACCGAAATTTCTGAATCTAAAAAAAAAAAAAGAAAAGAAAAGAAAAAACTCATCTTTCTTGAGATACTTAGATCTTCTCATGGTGAAAAGATCCTAATTGGCAGGGAAGACCCCAAGTCTTAACTGCAGTAATCAATCAGCCTTGTTACTTGCTTGTTAATGCAGCACATATTAATCATAAAACTACGGGTTGAAAGGGATGATAAAAATCATGTAATTCCATCCTACTTCTATGAGCAGGGATACTATAATATCAGCAATAGTGTCAGCAAGTTCTGAGGTTTTGAAATGCTATGTATTACCTTCAATAAAGCAGGTATATTTAGGTCATTCCAAAAGTAATGCCTCCTATTAATATTTCCATAGAAACCACAACTGATACAAAGAGCACAATAACATTATTTGATAGAGCAAATTCTCAGCTACAGAACAATATTTTTCAACATAGTCACAACCCCTATGATCAGCTTTGCATCGTCACTAGTGATGAACAAGAGCCTGTATGTAAAAATCCGCACCAGTGGAAGTGACCCACTGTCACTATCACCACTACTGAAACACACCTAACTGTGCTCACAACCACTGTTCGGTCTCCATAACTGTTCAGCAAGCATCAGTAAATGTCAGTAGGTGCCATTTTTCCACACGGAATAATTCAGTTCCACAACTTAGCTTCATACACAGTTCCATGTCAGATGCCATTTTGTCAGACTGCCCATCTGCTGCCATCTGTCACCAGCAACAAAATGTAACAGAATACTGGTGGGCCTCTATGGTCATACCACCAACATCTGTCTCTGATGTCATGGGACACTAAAATCAATTAGGTGGCACACTTTTTGGAAAAGCCCTCCTTTGTATTTTATCAGCCCATTGGCAGAATCCTTGATCTTAGCTCACTTATGACAAGCCAAAATCTTAAATTTTGAACAGATGGTGACAACTTGTTGAAGATATGGTGGTTCTGGTAAAAAGAATGTTAATATTTCAGTTTTCTTATTTACAAAAATATAGCTTTACACTTAAGTTCTTAAGAAAATCATCCCTTCAATTTGGCATTTATGCATGCTCCTAAAGTGTTGCTTAAGTGGTTCAAAGAGAATTAATTAAACATGAGATCAAGTGTTCTACTTCATGTTTGCTGATATTTCTTAATTTCTCCTGAGCTACACTAGAGATTTAATAAGATTGATTTTTATTTTTGAACAACTGGTAAAATAAGTGATACATTTTCTACCCGTAAGTAATACACAATTGCTTCACAGTCTTAAGTAAAAAGAACAAATAAATTTCATATAAAACAAAGATTGCCATTTGTGAGATGTCTATTATGAACAAGATTTAAAAACATCTGGTAAGTCATAAGGGTACTAGAAAAAAGAGTAGAAAGCTGGGGATAGATTTGTCTGTTCTCACTCTAACCATGTTTTATGTTTGCCTGCAAGCAATTTAGTGAGTTCAGTAAAATGGCTTGTAAAAAAAGGTTATGCTTGTTTAATAAGAACATCAAAAATAAGTCTGTCTACTTACTCCCCTTTTGCAATAGTACTTGATTTTCTTTCTATGAAAGCTTTCATATTTGATGTGCTTTAAGCCATTTTAAAACAGTTGTTAACAAATGATTGCATCAACTCTCTGGAGGAAAAAAAATCATGCAATTTATACTTGACAAAATGGAAATTTTTATCATGTTTGTGTTTTTCCAATGCAATGAAAGAGTCTTTTAAAAGGGATCTAATTTTAGTTCTCCTTTCTCGTGTGTTCTTGTGGATGTACAGCTGTTAGACTGATAACTCTTGTTTTTTTAAACTGGCTGTTGTTTGATGTTTTCCTTTTCAGAAAAAAGAAATCTTCCAGATAATATGCCTAAGTATTCTGAAGCCCTCCACTGGGGGAAAAGAAAAAGCAATCCTGTGCAGACTAACTAGACTCACTCTGTCTTGTGGTATGTGGACCCCAGATGCTGCTGCATCTGCAAGTGCTCACTCTTGTTAGCAGAAGCCACTGCAGCATCAATTGAAGATGACATTGACCATCATAATAAAAGACACAAGATTCATTGTTTTCTTTCCCTCCATCCCTCTGCTTTTTTTTCCGTTTGTTCAAAATATTTCTACTCCATAGCTTAGGCAGTCAGGTGGAGGGAAGATCTTCCTGCTGGTTTTGAGGTCCCAGATACAACACTCACGGTAGCTAGAAAAAAACTGGGGTATGAAGCAGTAGAATAATAACAAAATTTTTGTTCTTGGATTTGAACAAGGGAGAGGCCAAAAGATGAGTGTTGTGTCAGTGGAAGTAGCTTTTGGAGCCTATTCTTATGACAGCTTATGGATGTGATAGAAAGCACAATGAGCAAGAGGTGAGCAGGGCAGTCTTTTAAGGCATACATTCATACTCTGAGCTAGAACACCAACACAGATGTAACTGGAAACTATATAAGCATTGTTAGCATGGAATGAAGCCCAGGTAACAGCCTTTACAATCAGCAGGCATTATTAGCACAGATTCTGGCTCAACACTATGCTAATCACATCTACCTGGCTACTGGCCAGCAAAAAGTGCAAGCAGAGGTCACTTGCCTCTGCTTAAGATGTACCGTATAAGCATAACATAAATATGCATTTGTCCTTCCTATGGTACAATTATGTTTATTGCATTATTGACTAAAAAATTTTGCAACAGTTTAGTGTCGTCTGGAGGATGATGGTCCAATTTTAAATCAGCTGTAGAAGGTTTAAATGTATTTGTTTTTCTGCAATAAAATGAAAGTTGTTTAAACATCTGCTTTGAGTTTGAGAGCAGGAGGTAAAATATTTTAATGTGACAGATTGAGTTAAATCAGGAATATGAATGTCAAAGGTCCCCACTCTCTGTATAGAGAGCCATCTTGCCAATTAGTCAATGATGTTACTTGGACTTGATTCTTCCACATTTCTTATCAAAACAGACAGTATTTTCTAGGGTTTGCCATTTTTCTCCCTCTACACCGCAAAACTTCATCCAAGTGTTCCAAGTGTTTATTATTATTATTATTATTATTTTTTAACCTTAAATAGAAATAAAAACCTTAGTAGAATTAATGAAAGCTATTCTCGGCAGTCCTAAGCACATACACAGGTTGGGCAAAGAATGACTTGTGAGCATTCCTGAGGAGAAGGATTTGGGGGTGTCAACTGATGAAATATTCAACATGATCCAGCAATGTGCACTTGCAGTCAAGAAGACCAACCATACCCTGGACGTGATCACCCTGAGGTGTATCTGCTCCTCTACTTTGCTCTCATGAGACTTCACCTGGAGTACTGCGTCCAGTTCTAAGGTCCCCAATACAGGAAGGACATTAAGCTGTTGGAGTGGGTCCAGAGGAGGGCCATGAAGATGATCAGACAGCTGGAGCACCTCCCCCATGAGAATAGGCTGGGAGAGATGGGTGTCTTCAGCCTGGCAAAGAGAAAGCCCTGAGGAGAACTTATAGAAGCCTTCCAGTACCTGAATGGAGCCTACAGGAAATCTGGGGAGAGACTTTTCATAAGGGCATGTAGAGACAGACAAGGGGGGAATATTTTTAAATTGGAATAAGGTAGTTTGAGACTAGATACAGGAAGAAAATATTTACTATGAGGGTGGTGAGACACTGAAACAGGTTGCCCAGGGTGTGGATGTCCCCACCCTGGAAGCATTCAGCGACAGGCTGAATGGGGCTTTGAGCAACCTAGATGGTCTAGATGGAGGTGTCCCTGCCTATAGCAGGGAGTTGAAGCTAGGTGATCTTAAATGTCCTTTCCAACTGAAGCTGTTCTATGATTCTATGAAATTCATTTGGCTTAAACTGTCCCAATCAGTTTTAAAATAATTCATCTTTAATAGGCAACATACTGTTTTAATGCACTGCCCAAAACCATCTCCAAAATGCTGAAAACTGTACTGCCTCTAGCTTCATTAACTGAGAACATATGTTAGCAGCCAATTTTTTAGTAGCTCCCTTGAGTAGTTCTGCAAGTCAGATTTCACTGATAATTGCTTTAATAAAAAGTGTTTTAACATAAAGTGCTTGATTTCACAGGTTGCCTACATTTTTTTTTCTGCGTTCAGCTTTATGTAGGCAAATATGTATTCAGACACTCTGTACATTAATGGGACTGCCCTTCTGGTTAAACACTAGCTTAAGTGCTTTACTGGGCCAAGGTCTAAAATCTATGTATACTGGTAAAAGATTTTGAACATGTTAAAATTCTGCACATGACTAAAAGAATATTACCTGCACTTTCAGAAAATGACTACCTTATTGAGCTAGCAATTACCTACATAATTTGCACACCCCAAAATGGCACAGGAGCTGAAATGCTGTTGAGAACACTAAACTTGGTCTTCAGATTGAGAAACTAATGTTTTCCTGTGCTTATGACAATTCCATAGGTAAGGATAATCAATGGGAGCTGAACATAATAGAGGCATAAAATGCAGATCATGTCTATCAATTTTCTTGGCTTAAAGATGTGCCTATAGTCTACATTTCAATGCTTACATGATTTTTCACTCTCTGTATATTCGTCATATGCTAATACAGCAGTCTTCTATCTATAAAAACTTAAATGCACTGTGAACTAAGATCCTGACATGCCAGCAATGTGGGAATTATCTGTTGCCAAACAATGATCACCTGTGTCTTGCTGAGTTCTTGCTAGATAAATTGTGAGAAGGCAAGTAGTGGATTTTAAGTGACTGTGGCTGTTCACTTGATGAATAAATAAGATTTTAATCTTTCTGCCTGTTAATATACTTTTAAAAAAAATGTAATATCTAATATTCAAATGTGACTATAATTTTTTTCTAGGAGCTAGGAAAGAGCCTTAAAATGAAGATGAAGGTTCTCTGCCAGATGGCACTGTTTTGGAAGAATGAACAAAATCAGGCTATGTCCTTTTTCTATATCATGGCTTTTGAAGGAGCGGATGGCTTTCCTAACATAGCCTGCAGTTGACAGATAGAAGAAAATAGTTTCAATTTCTAAACCCTTCATGCAGCAGATAAATTGTAGAATGCTAAACATTCCTAAGACAGCACAGAAAGATGTCTCAAGATCCTTACTGAGGTGGGACATGATAATCCCTATTCACTGAGCCTGAGATAAAGAAGTGATCATAGGAGAAAGAATCTTACCAGGAAAGAGGAATTAGGGTGGTTGCTAAGTTGCTGGAATATATACTTTACCTTTTGTGATTCAATATACTTACTGCAGGAATTTTATTGCCATTTGATGAAACAAACGTGAACTAGTATTCTGTTCTCTCTCATCTCATCAGTTGCTCAACAGAGAAACACATCACCATTTACAATTCACAAACCAAATGCATAAGATACAGAGCTTGATAAAACAAAATCTTCCTTCTTGTTACAAATGAAATAATATTTTACAAACCTACTTCCTTCTGAAGTATTCTGAAAGCTACATTTACTAATATGACTGGTCTTGTTCCAGAAGAAAGCCTTCTGTTAATTGCGAAAGCTTTATTATCATAGTTTAAAGCTCATTTATATTATTGCTTTCTTTTTTTCCCTCTTATACACAGACTGCTGCCTTTTCCCCTTTTCTACTCTTTTCTTCTCACAGTGTATTCTCTCCCATCAAAAGATGGCTAAATAACCTGTTCCATGCCAAGTAACCCCTTTGGCAAGAATATTGTTGGCCCATAATTTGTTTAAAAGTGGTGGATTGCTGAGATCCTTTCAAGAAAGCTGCATGAAAATCTCCACAAATGACTCTATGCCATTAGCAGCAAGAGCCCTAACGGAGTCATTGTAGTGACTGAACGTATATTATAGATCTCTCTCTGTAATTTAATTCTGAAACTGGGAATCTTAGGTAGCATATGAAGAGCTGAAAATTGCCTCACCACCCCCGTGTCTCTCACTCACACTCAGAGATAGAATGAAATCAATGGGAGAAGTGTCCTTGCAGTAGTGAATGCACATGTACGTTGGCATTTACAAAAACTTGAGCCCTCTGTGGGATGTAGAACTTGGCTTAGAGGAAATTAGAACAATCTGACATGGGTGCAGACTCCCATCCTTCAGTACAGGTCATGATTGACAGGGCCCTTGTAAATAGAGGATTCAAGAGAGAGGAGCCTTTTAAAATTACGTGTAAGATGACTGAAATGACATTCAAAATGTCAATTTAAGCAAGAATGCATTTTCTGAATTATTCTCATCACTGTGTGCCTTTACATCTCTGATGCATTTTCAGGACATTCATTATAAACCTGATCCTGTAGATCATTTAAGGAAAACGGCAGAAATTGAGTATTTATATATATAATGGATTTGCATACATAAAAACAGTCTTCCTACGAAGTACTGCACTGCACAACAAATTTAAATGAATGTTGGATTGAATGATTGTAGAATACTTCATATGTAAATGTTACTGCCATTTAAAGCTAACTGCACAACAAGACAAAAGAGAAAATGTTATTTCACATACGTATATGAAATTAATCTGCAGAAGCTTCCAGTGTTGAAAATGTAAGCTTCCTAAAATATGAAATAATAACATAAACAAATTAAATATATAATAATAAATGAAGTTAATTACAACAAAGATGTTAGGTATTCAGTGTGAGAAATACCTAACTACTATATATGGAATCCTCTGAGCTGACATTTTTTGTTTGTTTGTCTGTGTTAATTATTGCTAGAGCTGAGAAAACCAATTTTGATTTCTAGTAGAGGTCAGTTACCTAATTCTTAACAACAACAACAAAAAAAACCCCTGTATTTATATTTGCATAGTACACAATGAAACAACATACAGCATATATGTTACAATTTTCATAGCAGTGAAAATGCTTCAAAAGGTAATTTTTCAGCTACATCTGTAGGGATTTAGAATTCTAATGTACCTCACAAAGCATGTTTTTCTTCACTTGTCCCCACTGGACAAGCATTTCCCTAGAGGATGCAGCTCTGTAGCTACATGGATGCTAATGATTTTGTTTGGAATAAATTACATATTAGTAGGATTATTTTTAAAGGAATCAAAGAATTCTACAGTGATCCTTGATAGTTGTTCTATGCTTTGATCCTTGATAGTTGCTGGAAGAATATTTTTAAACTAAAATTCTTGTTTCATGCTGGAAACTTATAGCTGAGGAAGCTATGGTCTTCAATACAGCAAGACTAAGAAGAATCCCAATAGAGTTAATTTTTCATTTTTTCCCCTAGCAAAATTCATATAGCTGTTAGTTTTGTGTGCCCCAGAAGATGTGAGGCACTTCAGATTTGAATACTTTTCCATAATAAGGTTGTTTGAAGGGAAGAAAACACTTAAGTTCTGGTCACAGAAACTGAACATAGCCCAAAAGAACATACTCAGAGCCAACATGTAGCCAGCTGGGTGTCTCTTGACTGGGCTTCACAGTATTCAGCCTGATCCCTCAATCCCTAAGATGTAATCAGCACTGAAAGACTCTCCAGAGTTTCTTTGCTGACCTTCTATGTCACTTCTCTCTCTTATTCTTGATGTATCTGGCACATTGTGCTGCACAGATGCCTCTACTCTGAGTCCCCATTGCAAGCTGACACTTGTACAGTATGTGGAAAACAGAGCAGAAGCACTGAAAAGCGATGGGCCTGACAGTTTCGGAAGGAACAGCCAAAGAGCACGATTGGAGAGGTCGCTGCCATCTACATCAGGCAAATGTTTTGGAAGAAAAGGCAAGGGGCGGACAGAAGCTGTCAGATTATAAACAAAGACATTTCAGATTAGTAACTCATTTGCTTGCTGCTTTCAGTTTAAAAGCCCTGTATGTCAAGTTTTGACAGTACTTTTGAAAGTAGTTTACAAATCACTACTGTATTTCAGCCTTTTTATCTTCCTCGCTAGAGTGAATGGAAATATCCGAACCTTGTACGAAAGACAAAGACATAGAGTAAAATGATCTATGTAACATACACAGAGTGAAGAGTGACTGCCTATGATGGCAATATCAGCAAAACTCTGTTTTAGTTGGTTTGGAATGAGTTTTCCCCTTAGCATGTGTCTTTCAAACAGGATCAAGGCTTCTGTCTGGTACTAAATCTGATTGCTGACAACGGATATAAAATCAACTGAATATCCTATCTCTAGCAGCTGGAAAAATACAATTTTTTACTTATTAATGTTCTAAGATTTATGAATGGAGACCTATTTCATGATAAATGTATCTAATTAATGGCCTAATTAAAGCTCGACTATCTTATTGCAACATTTAGATTAATATATTAATAATAACTGCAGAAGATTAATAGAGTTACTAGTTTTACTATTCCATTTCTTTTGCTGTACTGCACACATTCTTTCTGATTTCTACAGACTACTTTATTGACTAGTACATACGTCACTCCAAAACTAATGCCTCCTATTTCTTTCCATAGAAACTCCAATAGACAAAGAACACAGTAACATTCTTTCAGAGAGCACATACTCAGCTATAAAATACTATTTTTTGATGTAGTCACCACCATTAGCTGTGTATTTTTGCCAGCAATGAACAAGAGCCTGCATGCCACACTTGTAAAAACCTGCATGGCTATCTGGAACGTGGCTCATCTTTCATGCTGCTGTTGTCACTGCTGAAATGTACCACCCACCACCTCACTGTGCTCCCATCCACTGTTTGGTCTCCATAAATGTTCAGCAAGCATCAATGAATGTCAGTGAGTGTCATTTTTTTCTTCACGGAGGAATTCAGTTCTACACCTTTGCTTCATACGTACTTCAATGTTAGATGCCATTTTGTCAGAGTGACCCTCTGCTACCATCTGTCTCATGGCAACAAACTGTAACAGAATATTGGTGAGAAGGTTCAGCCTCTATGGTCATATCACAAACATCCGCCTCTAATATTGTGAGCTAACGTAATAAAATAAGGAAACATTGCTTCTGGAGCAGCCTTCATATTTCAATATTAACTTAGTATTCAGTTGATTGCATTAGGATAAAAGCTCTCTTGTGACATACAGCATGGACATTCATGAAAACATAAGTCTTTTCTCATTTTATATAGTTAATTAAGAAAAAGAAATAATTACATAAACAGTCATAATTATTTTTAGTTTTCTTCATATAATTATGTTTGTTAGGTCACAGATTTTTATTAAAATTTCACTTTGCTCATCTAGAAAACATTTATGAATTGGTGATTTATTTATTTATTTGTATGTGTCTTTTTTCAGGATTGAATCATCACCTTTTAGAGTAACATCAGAGATTTTGCTTTATTTTATACAACATTTATCCAGTTGCAACTTTCTGAGTTAAGCTCAGCTCTCAAGAAAGAAAAAAATAACACTTGATACAATGTGTTGTTCCTACAAGCAGCAGATTACTAAAGAAGACGTTGCAAACCGGCAATTCACATCTTCTTTCTTCAATTGTATCAGACAAGAGCGTCAATTTTACATTTTGCTGTAGGTGAATAGAGGAAGTGCTGGAAAGTTTAGCTCATGCATTTTCTGCTAGCATTCATCCATGGAAAAAAATCTGGGAAACATATATGACAGGCATGAAGAGGGCTTAATGTTACCATTGTGTTCAGTCATAGTTTTTGGGCTATCTCCTATTGAATTACAAAATGTCATCATTTCACAGCATACAACATACCATCAAAATATTTTGCAAGTGTTTATTTCACAGTATTAAACAAATATATCAACCAAGGGGTGGTGATATAGCTTAATTAGGATAGAAGGGCAAAATCTGCAAAAGTCCTGTCTATTTCATCTCATTTTTAGTCAAGTTAGGAATTGTATGGTATTTGTCCAAGCTCCAAGATTTGCTTGGTACTCTCTATAGTCAGTCATGACTGTTCTGATTTTCTTGCTCTCTGCTTTCCTCTTAGGTTGGCTTCCATTACATTTTTCCCTCATATAGGGAAAATATCGACTTTGACATTTTTTGTGGATCTAGATTTTTTTTTCATTTAGAATTTTTTTTTTCTCTATAACAATGAGTTCTCTAGTTTAACTATCTAATTTTGGTTACTTTAAACCCAGGTTTAAAGTAACCAAAATTAGATAGTTAAACTAGAGAACTCATTGGTATAGAGAAAAAAAAAATTCTAAATGAAAAAAAAATCTAGATCCACA
>NW_024884770.1:0-29595 GCF_019232065.1 Centrocercus urophasianus | reverse complement strand
AGAGGAGAGGAGAGGAGAGGAGAGGAGAGCACACAACATCATCACTAAACCTCAAGCACTTATGAACTACGTAATCTATGAAAGTCAAAAGCAGCTAATTTTCACATTTTATTTAAATCTTTCTAAAATATATGTCAAAATAAAGCTTGGAAGCTTTCATTTACAGAGGAATCTCTGTTCCAATACCTGAAGAGCTCAACGTGATGAACATGCTTAAGACGTAAACAATATGTTCAAACCTTTGCATTTCTCTGGCGACAGTTCTTTTTGCCAGCAACTTTTGGCTCCCTCTGCACCTGAAAGCAGAGGAATGCATGAGGAATGTTTTCTAAATAAAGCTATGGCCAGTTTTGTTCAATAACTTTATCAGTGACACTGATGAGGGGATTGAGAGTATCCTCATTAAATTTGCAGATGACAGGAAGTTGGGTGAGAGTACAGATCTCAAGATAGGAAGAATAGAAAGGCTCTGAATTCTTATTCTGATTCTTAAGTATCTGAAGGATACTTAAGAATAGGAAGGCTCTGCAGAAGGATCTGAATGGGCTGCATTGATGGGCTACATTCAGTTATACAGCATTCAATTAAGGCAAAATGCCAAGTGCTCCACTTGGGTCATAACAACCCCATGCAGCTAGGGTGGGCCATGAAGACAATCAAAGGGCTGAGCACCTCTCCTATTAAGAAAGGTTAAAGGAGTTGGCCTTATTTAGTCTGGAGAAGAGAAGGCTCTGGGGAGACTTGGTTGTGGCTTTTCCATACTTGAAGGAAGCCTACAGGCAGAAGAGGGACTTTATATATGGTCTAACAATGATAGGACAAGGAGGAATGGCTTTAAACTATAAGAGGGGAGATGTTAGAAAAAAATTTTTAGAGAGGTGAGGCACTGGAACAGACTGCCTGGAGAGATTGTGGATGTCCCATCTCTGAAGGTATTCAAGGCCAGGGTGGATGGGATCCTGGGCAGCCTGATCTGGTGCTGGCAACCCTGCCCATGTCATCGGAGTTGGAATTAGATTGTCTTTAAGGTCCCCTCCAGCCTAAGCCATTCTGTGATTCAATGATGATTGGCTTGGGAAAGTTATCCAGCAGAGAAGGACTTGTCATTGTTGGTCAACAGCTGGCTGAACAAGAGCCAGTGGAGTGTGCAAGTGACAAGAAGACCAACAGCATCTCAGTGTGCAATAGAAATTGTGTGGCCAACAGGACCAGAGAAGTGATTGTCTCTGTACTCAGTATACTTCCAGTACTGTGGTCAGTCTGGGGCCCCTCGTTACAAGAATACTGACTTGCTCTAGTGTGTCCAGAAAAGAGCAACAAAACTGGTGAAGGGACTTGAAAACAAAATTTATGAGGAGCAGCTGAGGGGACTGAGGTTGTTTAGTCTGGAGAAAAGGAGGCTGAGGGTAGACCCCCTTGCTCTCTTCAACCAGCTGAAAAGAGGTTGCATCAAGGTGAGGGTCAGTCTCTTTTCCCAGGTAACAAGTAATAGGACATAAGGTAATGGTCTCAAGTTGCACTAGCGAAAGGTTAGATTGGGTATCAGGAGGAATTTCTTCATTAAATGTGTGGTTCAGCACCAGAACAGGCTGTCCAGAAAGGTAGTGAACTCCCCATCTCTGGAGGTATTTAGGAGACATATGGACATGATGCTTAGGGACATGGTTTGCTGGTGAGTTTGCAGTGATAAGACCATAGTTCTACTTGATGATCTTCAAGGTCTTTTCCAATCTAAAATGATTATATGATTCTAAAAACAGTCCTTTGTTTGAAAATGCTGCTTTCTCTTCCTAAAGAGTTTTGTTTTTTTTCCCAAAGATATACCTGTAGTTATGAAACTTTCATTTAAAAGTCTCACAGACTCAAAACAGAGTTTCAATCTTGGAGCAAGAGATCTGGTCTGTTAGTCTCCTCTACTATAAACAAGTACTGTAATTCATCAAGAGTGACACCTTACTTTTTTTGACAACACTGAACTTTCCTCTTAGTTCTTTTTCTACCAAATCAGTCTCATTCACTTGTTTGATTAACAAGGTAGTGCCTAAATTACAGACAAACAATAATAAATGGCAATATCACAGAAATAGTTACCTATATTTTACTGTCTTAACTAGCTATTTCTTTACAAGGCATGTCAGTAAAAGATTCTGAAAAACAGAGTTTGAAAGAATTATTGAGGTGAACATCCTGCCACCATCTATGAGCATGAATCTTTATACCAGCTCTGAGATCATTGTTCACAGACCTTCTATGAGTTTGCATTTTCTCAGGCAAACAATAACAAAGCTCCAGTATCATTATCATTATAGAATTTTTCCCAAAGAATAAATTAACTGTCCAGTTTACTTTTTGTCACATCACTACTAGACACAGTTAAGCCCGCAAGTTTTTACAGCAGCTTTTTACATATTTGAAGATCTTCACATCTATCACAGCTATAACATCTCTCAGAATCACAGAATCACAGAATCGCAGGGGCTGGAAGGGATCTCCAGAGATCATAGATTCCAACCCCCCTGCAAAGCAGGCTCCCCACAGTAAGCTGCACAGGTAGGCATCCAGGTGGTTCTTGAATATCTCCAGAGATGGAGACTCCACAACCCCCTTAGGCAGCCTCCATTTCAGTGCTCCGTTACCCTCGCTATGAAGAAGATCCTTCGCATACTGGTGCGAACTTCCTATGCTCCAGTTTATGGCTGTTTCCCTTTGTCCTGTCCCCACTGACTGACGAAAAGTAGTTGGCCGTGTCCCTTTGACTCTCACACTTAAGGTATTTACAAACATAAATAAGATCCCCTCTCAGCCTTTTTTTCTCAAGGCTGAACAGACCCAGGTCACTCAGCCATTCCTCATAGGGGAGATGCTCCAGGCCCTTCATTATCTTTGTGCCTCTCTGCTGGACTCTTCCCAGGAGATCTTGTCTTTTTTGTACCAGGAAGCCCAGAACTGGACACAGTACTCCAGTATAGTACTCAGCCACCCCTTCTCTAAAACAAATCCGCCTTCTGTCTGAAGTCCGGAGAATCCTGGTTCATGAATGCAGATATCTCTGCTTTACAGGTTACATGGCTACCCCATTATATTCATCTGATACAACTATTTTAATCAAAATGTAATGTGAAATGCAGTTATTTTACTTGGAGAAATTTAGCAATAGAATACCAGGCAGAACTGTGATCTTGTATAAAAACAAAATAAAAACAAGAAAATAAAAATAAAATAATAAAAAAATAAAAATTTAAATTTAAATTTAAAAAAAAAAAAACAAAACAAACACTGCAGGTTTTTCAATAGGATTCATTTTCCACAGAACATGTTGACTGGAAATGATTATATTTCTAGCCTCTGAACTTTCTTGTGTGGCCATGCGAAGCTACTTGAGTTTGGTAACTCGTGCAATAGCTTAGCATGCTGAGTTTCTCTCACCTCATTCACGCAGGTGTGTTGTCATAAATTGCTGGCATACAGGATCTCGGGCTTGATAATGTAATGCCAAATATTTAACCATACCCTTTAAACAACCCTTCAGACCAAGGGAAAATTTTAAATCACCATTGCTTGCATAATGTCAGCTTGTATAACATATAGAAGCTGGATGTCTGCAGCCTAAAAGAATGCAGCCTGGCAGAGAATTGCAGTAATCATGAATCAACTAGAAAAAAGCATCATTATTAGTAGAAAAATCGTGGCATTTGATTCTTGTTTCTTCCAAAGGCAGCTAAATCATACAATGAAATGGGCCATTCCAGGCATATTCTGGAGTCATATGCCACAAGACAAACACAAAGAAAATAACAGAATTAAACAGGAAAAATGTGATTTCTTAAAAGAGATATTGCCTGGATTATTTTGTTCCTTCCAGGTTCATCCATTTAACTCTCTTGATAATTTCAGTATTCCTTCTATTTTTCTGTATTGCTTATAATACTTTATTATTATTATTATTTCTTTTGGGTTTGTTTCTTTTACTTACTCTTTCAAGTGACAAGATGTGTGGTCAGAAGTCACAGCTGGTTACACTTCTCTCATAACCCTCGAGAAGTAGGAATAGTCAAGATCTGGCAGATCTTTCATTGCTGTGTTCATAGGAAGTCAAGTAAAAGCCTGAAAATCTTGAATCAGTAACATTGTTTTCTTCACATAAAACCATTCATGATTGCTTTTTCTTTCCTCGTAAATCAGAATTCAGCTTCAGATGCAATACCACTAGTAGACAATTCCCCTCACATAGTAAAGTCAAGCTACGCACTACTAGTCTCCATCACCTTGTGATACACAATGCCATCAAACCAGGTCAGCTCAAATACCCAGCACCCACAACAGAATATCATTAAGCACATCAGTCTCTAACACCCTTGCTCCATGGTGCATAAAGCATAAACATACCACCCAACTTGAGTCAATTAAAATTACTCAGACTGCCTCACTACAAAAATTTGGTGGGATTAGAACAGACGTAAGAGATAAATGATATTGTTATACAGCTACCCAAACTGACCTTAAAATTCTGTGACACTTTTTCCATGGAAAGGGTCTCCAGACTTCTGTTTTGCCTTCATTAACTGTATTTATCATCCACAGAAGAAGCCATTTCATTTATCTTACAACTGCATTATTCCACACTGAGCTGCCAACAGCAACAATTCATTAGGTTTCATTTTAATAAGAAGATAAATGGCTTTTGGAGAAAATAGCCAATTAATAAATACTAAGACGCATTACTAGAGGCTCTTCAGTTATTCCAGAGTTATAAACACGTATTCATTTGCAAAATACTTTGAGATTGAGGCAAAACCACCAAGTGTTTGATAATTCCATTCCCTGAAGATCTCTGGCTCCATTTTTATAGGGAGAGAGGAGACCTAAAAAAATCTAAGATGGCCGGAAGGACATTTGCCCTATGCATCAGTCTCAGCTTGATGCAAACAAGAGAAGAAACTCAGCAGCAGCACAGTTATGTCTGTTCTGGCTCTGTCCCCTTTGCCTCCAATCTTTACATTATATCATCATTACATTTATATATATATAATAATATATATAATATTAATGATATATTACAATATATCATTATTCCCAGTATACATAACTTCTCCCCAGATGATTGAATAGCTAACCCATTTGTTAGATAATGCATTTAAAGAAGAATTAAATTTCACAATAAAGTAATATAAATAAAATGTGTATATAAAGTTAATTGAAAAAGACACTAGCATAACTGGCCTGGTTTCATAAGACTATTCATAGCATAGTCCAAATAAAATCAAAGCTATATAAATATTACCTGCCTTTGGAGTTTTGCAATTACAACCTCAACACTGAGAACAATCATGCATTCTTCAAATTACAGTTTTTACAGAATTACAGAATCATAGGGGCTGTAAGGGACCTCTGGAAATCATAGAATTGCAGAATAATAAAATGACTTGGGTTGGAAAGGACCTCAAAGATCACCTAGTTCCAAGACACTGCCATAGGCACAATTCCCACTCACTAGACCAGGTTGCCCATGGCCTCACCCAGCCTGTCCCCGAACACTTCCAGGAAGTGGGCATCCACAGCTTCTTTGGGCAACCTGTTGCTGTGCCTTACCATTCTAAAATACATCATCTAGTACATGGGTGTCCAACCTTTTCTCTTGCCTGGGCTACACTGAGTGAAAAGGAATTGTCTTGGGTTGCATACACAAATGTTGCTCCGAAAGTAATGCCTCCTATTTATTTTCACGGAGACTACAACTGATACAAAGAGCACAATACCACCATTTTATATAGCAAAATCATACCTATAAAACACTAGTTTTTCACATTTTCACCACCGTTAGCTGTGCACTTTTGCCAGGGATGAACAAGAGCTTCATGCCATGCTCATAAAAATCTGTACCAGCAGAGGTGACCCACTCTTGCTGTTGCCACGCTGTAATACACCACCCACTGCCCCACTGCGCTCACATCCACTGGTTGGTCTCTACATTCAGGAAGCATTGGTGAATATCAGTGGATGCCATCTTTTCCTCATGGAGGAATTCAGCGACACATCTTAGCTTCATACACTCTTCCATGCTAGACACCATTCTGGCAGACTGCCCCTTTGCTGCCACTGGTAGCAAAGCAACAACATGTAACGGGATACTGGGGAGGAAGGTTCAATCTCTACCGCCATACCACCAACATCGGCTTCTGACAAGGGCCAATATGTTAAAACAGGAAGCATTACTTTTGGAGCAGCCCTCATAAAATAGATATTTAATGTACATAATAAAACTTATTTTAATCTTTAATATTTTTTGTTAAAATGAAAAAAGGTAATAAAAACACAGAACTAGAAGGATATGTGGCCTTAGTATCTGATTTGATGTCAGTGGCTGCAATTCTCAGTGAGTTCTCTAAGTCTTCGTCAGAGATTTCTGATGAACTTTCACTCTTCCTCTATTTCATTCTTGAAAACAGTTGTTCACAAGCGTGCATACTGCCAAAAGGCAATGACATGAAAAAGGTGTGACTGTGAAGGGAGAGAGATTTTTCTCTGGTAAGACGGGTTTACAAAAAAAGTAGACACGGTCATATTTTTTTAGTTCAATGTCCGATAGAATGTCTCTATACACTCCATTTAAAAATTCCCAGGTTATGTATTTAAGCTAACTAAAAGTAGAGTCACAATATACTGGGAAAAATACATATATATAATAATTCATTTATTTGCAATCTCGAAACCTGTTCTCAAGTTCCCTTATCAAAAAGCAAAGCTTGCCTGAATTTTTTTTTTTTTTTTGCTGTTCACAGGACTGGGTTTAGCCAAAGAATCAAACGCAAACAGTCACTGGCTACACGTTGACCTGTACCGCCCTGTGCCCTCCCTGTGCCCCGGCTGCAGCTCAGGCAGCGCTCACCGCGCACCGACGTCTAGCTGCCGCCGAGCTGTGTGTGCGCCCGGGGCCGGACCGGCGAAGCCGCTTTGCGGCGGGGCGAGATGGCGCGGGCCGGGGAGCGGGCCGCAGCACCAGCTGGTGTGGGCCGCGTGCGGGCTGCAGGCCGCGGGTTGGACGTGCTTGATCTAGTACGAGCCCCACCAGAGCGGGTTCCCGGGAATCAGTTGCAGACGAAAGCATCCAGGTGGGTTTCTCATATCTCCAGGGAAGGTGGCTCTCCCAACGACACTGGGCAGCTTGTTCCAGTGCTCTGCTGCACTCAAATTATATAAGTTCTTTCTCATGTTCATATGGAACTTTTGTGTTCCAGTTTGTGCCCATTGCCCCTTGTTCTGTTGCTGTGAACAAGTGAAAAAAGCCTGGTTCCATCCACTTCATACCTGCTTAGATATTTATAGGCATATAAGCAATGATCAGATCCCTCTCAGTCCTTTCTTCTCAAGGCTGAACTGTCTGTCCCAGGTCTCTCAGCCTTTCTCTGTAAAAGAGATGTGCCAGGTCGCTAATCCTCACTGTAGCCCTCTGTTGGACTCTCTGGAATCTCCCTGACTTTCTCGAACTGACAGGCCTAGAACCAGACACAGTGCTGCAGATGAGGCTTCAGCAGGACTGAGGAGAGGTGAGGTTAACTTCACTCGATCAGCTGGCCACGCTCCTTTTAATGCACCCCAGGATACCTTTTGGCCTTCTTGGCCATAAAGGCATGCAACTGGCTCATGGCCAACCTGTTGTCCATCAGGGCACTTCTCTGCAGTGTTTCTCTCCAACAGGCTTCTCTTAAACCTGTACTGGTACATGCACTTATTCATCCCTAGATGTAGGACTCTACACTTGCCCTTGTTGAACCTCATCTGGTTCTTCTCCACGCAACTCTCCAGCCTGTCCAGGTCTCACTGAAAGGCAGCATTATCTTCTTGTCTGTTAGCTACTCCTGCCAGCTTGCTACCATCATCAGACTTAGTGAGAGTCCCTTCATCCAGGTCATTGATGAAGCTGTTAAACAACACTAGACCCAGTACTGATCCTTGTGTAACACCACTTGCTAGAGGCTTTCAGTTAGATTCTACACTGCTGATCACACCTCTCTGCCAGTCACAACCTGCTGAGGACTGCTGGTCAGACAGTCCTCTGTTTTCAATCCCCCTAGTGTGCCAATCCTTTTTAAAGGATAGGCGAACATGGTGAGTTTCTATTCTATAAGACATCCAAACCCTGCATTTCATAGCCCTCTTCCACACTTCTCTGTACTTTTCAAGAACTAATGTTGTATTCTCAGGAGACATCCAGCTCACTTTGCAGAAGGTAAGAATGTAGATGAAACCCTATATACAGAATATACAAAGAGATAACCTCAAAAACCTTACACAGTAGGTAGCCCTTTGAAGTCAGGCAACAAAAAGCACAGTGTAGAAATATAACTGTAGAAGGCAGTTCTCACACTCTTCTCAACACAAAACCTTTAATACATAGTGGTATACTAGGTACTCCCATTCCCTACCTTTTTGAGAAGGATTAAGTATTTTTAAAAGAAGGCAGCCATTACCTTTAGATAATCATCTGAATTATTGTTTGGTAGCTTGGTATACTAATTGAGCAGATAGGAGATCAGGATGTGACATTAGCTTAAGTGTATTCAAACCCACATCCTGGAAAAATGCCTTACATGTAATTCTAAGGAGGTAATGTGAGGAGAACAGCCCTGTTTTCAACTGCTTTAGTAGGGTAGGTCAAATAATTGCACAACTGCAATGTTCAATTCATGAACTAGACAGAGAGCATGAAGGAGCTCTCACTGAAGTAGCAGCTGTCTCTAGGTTCTGGGATTTGGTTTTACTTTAAAACTGTTTTAGACATGATAGACTGTCATAGTCTATCATGACGTATAATATACCCGACAGTTATTTCTTAACTTCTAATAGGGTGCTCAAAGCAGTCCTTCTCCGTTTGTTGTTCTTGTAGTTGTATCTTATCCTCATTTAAACTACTCTGTGGCTCCATGACTGACAATATAGTGATCTGCTATCTGCAGGCTAAGCTGGGCCATCTTTATGAACAAGTTAGTTTCAAGCTCTTTATGTGAGGTGGTTACTCACAGCTCTTGTATAAGAGATGGCTGTTACTAGTGTGATGTTTGCTCAACTCCATTAACTAAATCTCTGTATTACTAAATGAGGGAATGATGCAAGAAATGCCATACACAGAATATTTCAGTACAAATTGTCAGAGATGGCAGGGATAGAAAATACTATCCAAATCTGACCCTGAAAGTTTAGAACAGGTATTATAATGCAAACAGTACATCTTGTCATTTCTAATGCACATTATTCTTGACTCCTAAGATTAATAGCTATAATAGTCTTAACAGAGGTACTAGGACTCAATAGTCTAGAAATTCTGCTCTATTTAACAATGATTTAATTTAATTTTATAGAATACAGTGAATTCAAACCAATATCTTAAAGGTGAATTGCTTCACAATCTCCTACTGTAACTCCTGTGCCATCCAAATCTCTCTCATAGTCACTTCTGAATACATTCTCCAGAAAATATAGAACCATTTTACATCTGAAAGGAGTGCCTGATGTCTTCATCCAAATAGCAGCCTCTAAAGTAACCCTCCTACCTAATCTCTCTCAAGCAATACAGACGGCTGATTTGTGAGGTGACAATCTTTCATATATACCACATCCAGGCCAGATGTCTTAGCTATTGTAAACCTCATAATGACTTAATAGGACAGTTAAAAATTCTGTTCCTTTAACCAAATACAGAGGTCATTAGCACCAAACCTAAGGGAGAATGTAAAGTAAATTTAAAGTCATATCACAGGCTCTGATATGTATGAAAAGCAAGCTCCTTCACAAGGCAGACTGAAAAATATCTTCAGATAACCTACTAAGTTTTATCTAGTAAACAAAATATGTGCATATAAGCAACACTAAAGTATTGGAGAAAGTTACTTTTACTTTTCATTTTTCAGGAAAAAGCCTTTTCTTGAATTGATATTTTCCATATGTAATACCATGGAATAGGTGCATAATTATGAGATACTGATAACATATAAGAGGACAATTATGTTTGTACTTAATCCATTTTTAATGTGATTTAAATTAGTTGAATAATAGAATCTTATTTTGTGAGAGAAAGAAACCTACAATGACAATTCTGTGGGTAAAATCTCTTTCTCTGTTTCAGTTTTAAGAATGAGATGGAATATTTAGCGTTTAAATATTTATCAGTATCAGTAAAGTTGTTGCCAATTACTCCTGACTTCCACAGTGTTTGAACCAGAATCTCTGTGACTCCTTTGCTAACAGCTAGTAATACTATTCCCTTGTCTCCAAGTAGAACCCTGATACCAGAAAGTAAGCGTCTGAAGTGTTCTGTAGTAAATTTTACGATTAATTATCTCAGAGGTCTCAAAAGACTTTTATTTAATCCAGCATCTAAACTGACTTCCTCATGCTCTATCCAGACTTTTTGTCTATATCCTGCTAATGGAAGAGAGCTTTCAGAGTTGTTTTCGTAGTGCTTCTCAGTTATTTTGGAGATAGTAATCTGCTTTTGGCTCATATTCTCACCACTGTTTCTCATTCTTGCAGACATCCTTTAAAGCTTCTTTTTTTCTTTTTTTTTTTTGGTGGAAAAAGGAGTAGCACATCTGGCATGAAACTTCTTGCATAAGGAAGTTTTCACAAATAACAAAACGTTTACACAGAATTTTTTTTTCACATATCTAGTAGGATTTAAATAGAAAGTTAAGTGTCTGTAAATAATATTTGACCTCAGTCAGCAACAATCAGGACAGTAAAGGCCCTATAAAGGCCCTCCGTGTAACCTATGTAAGTCTTTTCACCATGCTTGTGTGTGTTTTTTCTTGCCTCCTAAAACTTTCATCCTTCTTTCCACTTTTGAGTAAACCCAGTGTTGAAAATGTTCCTTCAGATGTAACGTGATGTGATGTGCAGATCACTCCAGAAGTAATGCCTCCTATTTATTTCCTTGGAAACTAAGACACATACGGAGAGCACAATAATAGTATTTGTTAGAGAAAATTCTCAGCTATAAAACACTAGTTTTCAACATAATCACCACCATCAGCTATGTGCTGTCATCAGCAATTTTTTTTTTTTTAAAAGTGGGAAAATACCTTTTCTATTTGCTTCTGTTGTAAGGTTGTCTTTGAAATAAGTGTATCTCATGTTAAATTAACCTGAGCTAAAATGTCACAAGCACAAGTTCATGACATTACCACATGTGCACGTCAATATACACTGATCAAACATAAAGAAATCAAGACCTAGTCCATATAATACTGCTGGAAGAAAAAAATATCTTTTTGGGTTTGTTTGTTTGTTTTTATGGATAGCTATGTAAAATTCTACATCAGTGAAAACACTTTGTATTGTCATCAATAATTTCAAGTTTGAAAAGAAGAAAGTGAAGGCTCTTCCACTGCTTTGCAAAATTTTCTGGTTTTTTTTTTTTTTTTTTTTTTTTATCTCTAAACTCAAGTCAGCAACATAGTTTGTTATGTAAGCAGTGGTCTTCCTTATCTGTAATTAATCATGTATGTTAATATATACGTATGTATGCTGCCATTATAACAAATTGGAGCTTTGGTATCACAAGATAGCCAGCAAAATAGATGGGTCTCTATCTACAGAATGTGATAAATTTAGTTGTCAGAAAACAGAGGAATGAATTGAAAGTATTGCACAGAAATCAGATTTTAAATAGATTATAGTTGGGTTTTAAAGTTTAAGCTATCCATCTAAATAATCTTGTACTGTAAGGACCTCAGCTGCCCTGAATTTGATATTCCATAAATACAATTTGTTCAATCATTATATGGTACTGACAATCGCTTTTACTTTGCATGGTACTTTTACATGCAGTGTGTCAAGGGATGGGTCATTTTCAAAGAAAAGAAAATTCAAAATTTAATTAGTAGGAAATACAGAGATACGTCTACGTTGGATTTTTCCTGGATTTGGAAATAGCAGGTGATGGATATTCTTCATGATGTGAACTGACAAGAAAGACAAGAAAGAAGAACAGACCAAAACTCATTTGTCAGTGGCCTTCATTAGACATTTCTGTTATTAATGAAAGCCCTACCTGGAACAGATAGCTCCATTATTAAAATGCAGTCTTTCCACTGTGCATCACCTCTGTGTGTATCAGTGGGGCTGTAGGCTAAAAGTACTGATATTTGGCTGTAAAATTTGTCACTGGAAAGTTATAGACAGATCATTCTAACCATTGTGACTTCTAATCTGATAAGCACTTCAGTGCACACAAAAACAACAACTACAGCTCAGTCTGAAAACAACCCATGGAAAGAGTGACTAACTTTAGGTAGCAAGCTTTAGGAAAGGAACATCATCACGTAAGACACAATTGCTTGAGGGGACGGGGGAAAGAAGCGGATTGAAGTGATACTGAGGCCAACCTCTTCAACTCTGTGCTGCTATGGTATCTGTTTTGTAATTTTCCCACTTGAGTTTTGTGTTAATGAAGCTTATTTAAGATAAGCCATATGCCAATAGTTGCCTAATTCTTTCAATCTACTGACAAGGGAAATAAACACTTTCCTTCTCCATAAAAGTCAAACCAGATTCACTCAGATATTTTGTTTCTATCACACAGACTTGTGTGTCTTCTCAAATGGTTGTAGCACATCAATCCATCTGATAAAGGGCAGTTTGAGCAAGGCAAAGCATTACACTGTGCTCTTTAATCTGTCAAGGCATATTTTCCTTTGCTTTTGAAATGTTCCAGTATCCTCTCTCTAAACTGTCAAAGGCAATTTTTTTGTATCCCTCTCTAGCATTCATACTAATTAATCTTTAAAATATAATTGTCTAGGACAATGCCAGTTGTGAAAAACGTATCTTGTCTGTCTTTTTTGTTGCTGACACTGTGCATATATTGTGTCTGAAGTTACTTCATACTTTCCAGACAGGAAGAACATGTTTCAGTATTTGAAACAGGTAAAAGAAAGTTTAGACTAAAGCTAAACTCGTGTTCCTTCTTTAAACCATTTTGTTTCACTGTCACAGGATTTCATTGGTGATTTTGATAGCAAGCATAGGATCAGACAGACAGAAAAATCAGTTTTGACCACATCCTAAGCTCCTAATATAAGTTTTAAGTGGAGTGATTTTATTACATCTGGGGGATGAGTTTTGTCACAGAAAAAAAAAAAAAAAAAGCAAAACTGGCTTCAGCAAAGATGCATTTCTGTCTCTTACTTGACTTGCGGTGAAAGGCTGGCAAAATTTTTTCCTGTTAACTGCATGTATTTGGGGTTTCCACATAGACATTTAACACTGAGTGCTTTATGTTTGTCATAATATCTGCGGAAAGTCCGATTGTCAGGAAAAAATACTGGAATATGTGCCTTGCTCTGGGCCTGAACCAATCTGACTCCTATTTGTTGGGACATTTTGTTGATTTCTAAAAGTAGTTTCTGTTTCTGAATTTTATTTTTCACAAAAGCTGTGCAGTCAGCTGTCAATGACATTCTGATTCTGTTCATAAATGACTGAAAATACATATTTTATGCATTGTGCCTATCAAATAAAGGATGTAATTACTTAAAGTTTCGTTTTAATATATTCTTGGGTTAAATAAACACACGATAGTGAATAATTAATTTAAAAGCTTATGAAAGTAATTAATATGATCTAATACCAATAATTAGTGGTCAGTCTTGTTTCCCTGATAGAAAACACACAAAAGTAACAGTCATGACCTTGAATGATTTATAATCTATGGCACTGACTCCCAGAGAGCAACAGTGTAAAACAGAGGCCAAAATAATGAGCTGAGCTGCAGCTTGAGAAAGCGGTCAGTAGCAGAAATAGGAGGTAATTATCCAGTGGCAGCGATGAAGAAAAGGCAGCATCAGTGGGACTTGGCTAAAAGCAGTCAGAAATATTAATACTGAATGTTTTACGGGTTTTCTTGCTAAGTCCATCCAGACAGTGTGACCAGATCCCACATTACCTCTATACTGCTATCTGGTAGCCAATTTTTACATTCAAAATGGGCTACTCACCTATCAAGTAAGGCCTTACTTGAGTGAAATAAAGCAAAGTAACTGAATGTCTTCCTATGTAATGGACCTATTCTGTTGAAATATTTCTGCAATTCAGGTTTAAGTCCAGCTTCATGTAAAAGAAATGATGCTTGTTGCCAGTTTCTGTGCTGCAGATTATTTTCATTGGTAATTCTATGGCCACTATGGTTAGCTCAAAAGTAGTACACTGATAATATTATTAGTGTTTAAATAAAGAAGAAAAAATTCAGTTAGACATATACCTTAACATCTTGTAAACAAGTTTAATACCACTTAATAAGCTTAGTATCCCTCAGAAATATTTCTCATCTACAAAATAAAGGAAAAATATTAGTAGTAGTGTGCCATTGACCATCATTTCAAGGACTGTCCAGTCACATGTCACATACATGGACTTGAGCAAGGCCTTTGACATGGTTCCCCACCACATCCTTATCTCCAAATTGGAGGGATGTGGATTGGATGGGTGGACCACTCGATGGATAAGAAACTGGTTGAAAGGCCGCAGACAGAGGGTGGTCATCAATGGCTCCATGTCCAGGTGGAGGCCGATAACGAGCGGCATTCCCCAGGGGTCTGTCTTGGGACCGGTGCTCTTTAACATCTTCATCAATGACATCGATGATGAAATCAAGTGCACCCTCAGCAAGTTTGCTGATGACACCAAGCTGAGTGGTGCGGTTGACACGGTGGAAGGAAGGGATGCCATTCAGAGGGACCTCAGCAGGCTGGAAAGGTGGGCCCGGGTGAACCTGATGAGGTTCAACACAGCCGAGTGCAGAGTTTTGCACTTGGGCTGGAGGAATCCCAGGCATCCATACAGACTAGAAGGAGCAGTCCTTGAGAGCAGCCCTGTGGAGAAGGACCTGGGGGTCCTGATGGATGAAAAGCTTAACATGAGCCAGCAGTGTGCTCTTGCAGCTCGGAAAGCAAATGGTATCCTGGGTTCCATCAGAAGAGGGGTGGCCAGCAGGGACAGGGAGGTGATTGTCCCCCTCTACTCTGCTCTTGTGAGGCCTCATCTGGAATGCTGCGTCCAAGTGTGGAGCCCCCAGTACAAAAAAGATAGGGAGCTGTTGGAGAGGGTCCAGAGGAGGGCCATGAAGTTGATCAGGGGGCTGAAGCGCCTCCCCTGTGAAGACAGGCTGAGGGAGCTGGGCTTGTTCAGCCTGGAGAAAAGAAGGCTGTGGGGTGACCTCATTGCAGCCTTTCAATACCTAAAGGAAGCCTACAGAGGGGAGCGGAATCAACTCTTTGAAAGAATTGATAACTGCAGGACAAGGGGAAATGGTTTCAAGTTGAGGGAGGGGAGATTTAGGTTGGATGTCAGGGGGAAATTCTTTACAGAGAGAGTGGTGAGGTGCTGAAACAGGCTGCCCAGAGAGGTTGCGGATGCCCATCCCTGGAGGTGTTCAAGGCCAGATTGGATGGGACCCTGGACAGTCTGATCTGGTATTAAATGTGGAGGTTGGTGGCCCTGCCTGTGGCAGGGGGTTTGGAGATTCATGATCCTTGAGGTCCCTTTGAACCCTGGCCATTCTGTGATTCTGTGATCATGAGTTCCATTGCCATTCCAAATCATTGTAATGGAAAGAACAAGACAAAGACTGCAATTCCTGTGGGAGGTCTGCTATTATTGGCCTCTGTTTTCCTTCTGCTTTTTCATTTCCAGCTATGGATATTTTTCAAATAGTGGAGCAAAGAGATTCAACATCTTTGTTGGTTAAACATATTTAGTGCTTTCTCATTCTGATCTTGGATATCTTTCTTGTTTTAGAAAGGCTGACTTAAACAAAATGGCTAGCAAATAGTTCAACTCCCAACAGAACAAAGTAACTGTGAATCTCTATGTTTAAAAAAATCACATGAAAACTTATGACAATGTCATAAATAAAGCAGTTATTTTTTTATGCAAGGCATAAAAAACTTAGATCTTATTTCATATGAAATATATGAAAAACACTCCCCTACCTGGGAGCAAAGACTGAAAAAGGCCTTGTCATGTACAGAAATTCATGGATGGAAAATCAAGTAGCCAAGAACACTTCTGCTCATCTACTTTGCTCTGAATTCTTAAATTTTTGGTTGAAAGGACCTGGGAAGTGAGAATGTATGTTTAAAGGAAAATACAAGATGACAATCCAAGAGTTCAAACGCATTCATTCAGTACAATAATGCTGTACAACTTGCACAGATGGTATAAACGAATAATACATTTGGATGCATACAGCTACTCATCCTTGGCTCATATATATGGGAATGAGATAGAGCCAATAAACAATTTTGAAAATAAGGAACACAATGTTGCCTAGAAATGATGCTTTTCTTTGAAAAGATGAGTAATATTCCAAGATGAAAACAATTAGCATTGGACTCGTATCATATTTTTTCCAATAGTTTCAAAAGAGCTGGAAAACCAACAGATATACTACCATAAGCTTATAAAAACAAAAACATGAAAGGAAAATTAGTGAAGATTTTGAAAGATGAGTATCTAAATTTGGTTTCTGAGTCTACAGTAAAGCAGTTGTATATTAGATCGGATTTTCCAAAGGGCTGAGATTCCAGTATCTTCTATTAAACATTAAAAAAAAAAAAAAAAAAAAAAAAAAAAGTTTAATAGAAGATACTGGAATTTTCACCTGGATTTTATATCATAATGCTAAGTTACCATGTTCATTAGTTTTTGGGAAAGAGTATAAATGCTCTGCAAATGGTGAAACATCACAAGGAAAGAAATTACAAAGGTAAAAGACAAAGACATTCAAAAATACTAAATGTCCAATGAATCTGATATGTCAGCTTTTATATCATTACCTTTAGCTCTCAAGGTAAGCAGTGTTGCTATTTCTCACATGATTGAGTGTTCTAGAGTACAAAAAGATAGGATCAGACCAAAATCTAAGAAGGTATCATAGAATGATATCTATTCTAAGATAGAATCATAGAATGGCTTGGGGTTGGACGGAATCCCAAGTATCAAGTTCCAAAGCCCTGCCACAGGCATAGTTGCCAGCCACTAGATCAAGCACTAGATCAGATTGCCTAGGGCCTGCCTCACGTTCAATACCTCCAGGGAAAGGGCATCCACAACCTCTCTGGGCAGCATGTTCCAGTTCCTCATCACTCCCTCAGTAAGAAACTTCTCCCATACATCTACTCTAAATCTCCCTTCCTTTAGTTTAATACCATTCCCCCTTGCCCTTGATATTTAATCAGATATAGATAAAACTAAACATTCAAACTTTCTCCGCTCTTAGCTTCTTCTACACATAGGCTTCTGAATGGCCAGTTAGGAACAAACATCTGGAAATCTCTTCTTTGTTAACAAGTGTTCTTCATCTTGAATGCTGAGTACACTTTTGAAAGCCAGCAGAAATAGTTCCTACTTGACTGTTTCCTGCGTTTATATGCACAGTGATAGAATGAGCTCAACTTAAATTTAATTGAATCTAGCTCATTGCACTATCATCCTCTTGATATAAATACAGTTTTCCTTCATTTTTGTTCATTTTTGCCTCCTCTACAAAAAGATGTTTCTGAATGCATATTTCATGAATTGGACATTTACGTTTTAACATTACAACACAATATGTATTTATTTTACTTGATTCTTGTTTTTCAGTTACACAGTGCATTGTGAAAGGCTTGACTCTTCATCTCTAATGGTCATCTTCTGGTTGTTGTATAATGGGGCTAAATAGTCACTAGAAGAAGAAGGAAACCTCTTTCTCATGGAAGATGGCTGATATTCCAGAAATGGTGACTAGATAACTTCCTGTGGGAGACTTCTCTAGAAGTGAGACAAAGCATCACCCATGGTATGTATGAGTGCTTTACCCATTGCTTTTACCACTCAAAGTGTGCATCTGTGCTATCTAATGCAGCCCCTTTAGCTATAGCAACAAAAATATTTTTGTATTTTTTTAAAAATTAATATTGTTTTGTTTTGTATTCTACTGATGAGAAAGTTAAAGTTCTTCATTGATTCTTTTTCCCATGGTCTAATTATGGAAAGTCTGGATGGGATTTTTTCTTTTCAAAGATACGTACTGAGTTCCTCAAACATCCTCCTAGCAGAAGGAAAGTGTAAACTTCTGAAGAAACTATTAAGGTGGACTTACCACAAATGATAAATAAAAAACGACCAGGATGCAGAGCTGAAAAAAGACATTCATATTCAAATAAAAATATGTACATTTTTTAATCACAAGAGAAAAAGAGGTTTTTTTCATAATAATGTTTCATTATTGTTTTTAAAGGGCCATATAGTTTCATACAAAAACTGTCTGCATTTTAGTTGACTTCACAGAGCTACGTACTTAGCGTAGGCAAGCTGATTAGCTAATGGTACGTAGGAAAGATTATTGACACAGATACATCTCTCTACACAAAGAAGCAAAAATATATTTAGTCAAAAATACAGCAAGTTGTGAAAACAAACATTGTAACTGCATGGATATTTTTGCCTGCTTATATAAGATACTTCTGAAAGGAAAATAAAATTATTGACATTCAGTATCAGAAAAAGATGTAAACTAGATTATTTTCGTGACCTATCTCCAGTAGCACAGTGGCCTAGATCAGTTGCTGGGTGAATAACTATTGATATTGGTCAATAATTTGGCAAGGAAAGCCTTTATAAAATTTACAGTCTTATTTGGCTGAAGGTGTTTATAACGAAAAGTGATCAACTTTTAGTTAGGAGTTTGGGAATCTTCCAGTATTTCCTTAATGAGGCAAATCTCTCCCACTATGCATTATCTCCAGACTATGCTTTCTGGAGCATCACTGCCAAAATAATTTTGTCATATACCAGCAGATAATGATTTAGCCTAAGTTATTGAAACTCTCATCACTGTCCAGTTGAGCATTAAGCATTAAGTGCTGAGGATACAGCAGCTGGTATAAAACATTACAGATTGTCCTTTCAGTAATACTGGCTACTGTAAACAACTCAAACCAATATCCAGTTCTCTACAGAAAAGATAACATCACATCATATTTGAAAGAGCTCAGTAATACAAGCCAGTATGTTAGCATTATCACCTAAAGCTCCAGTCTTCCTTTAATAACTTCCTGTGTTTTAAACAATGGAACTTGCTAGAAAAAGCGTGATAATTGCCTGTGTAAGGTACAGGCATTTCCAAGGACGACTGAACAATGTACCATGTCCTTCCCAGGGATGAAGAACTAGCTTGCTAACTTCTGTTCAAAACTCGTTTCCTCAGCTTTTTTTTTTTTTTTTTTTTTTTTGCCTCTACTGTAAACATGTAGAAAATATGAATACATCATTGAAACAAACCTAAAACAAACTGTTTCTTGTGCATCTGGGCAGGAGGTGTGGAAATGAACATGTGGCAGATGTTACTTACATTGTTTAATGCATTATTGGAAGGAGTTCAAATATAGTGATGGTATGACATCATGTATAAAACAGTAGCAAAATGCAACAAAAACCGGAAATGTAGTTATTCAGCAGAGTTTCTGTCGTTTTTTCCATTTCCTCACAGAAACGTTTTTTCAAGTTTAATAATTTCAGTTTTTCTATCAACCTTAGAAGAAATGAGTTTGTTAACATCTTGAGGTCTCTTTTTTTTTTTCCTTTTTTTTTTTTCCTCTGGCTTATCTAAACACAAAACTTTTAATGCCTTGTCTCTTTCTTTCTTTTTTTTCTTTCTTCTTTCTTCTTCTCTCTTTTTTTTTTTCTTCCCTTTTTTGTGTCTAGGCTTGTGGAAATTTGTTCACTTAATGTGGTGTTTAATTGAGCTACTTTACTGCTTCCTCTAATATGTTTATGGCTTGTTCTGATACACAGATAGATTAATAGAACTGAGGAACCAAGCTGGCCTCGAGGTCACCTATCTAATCTGACTTCCTGCATATCATGAGTCACAAAGGTTATGTCTACATCTTACAACCTAGCATGATGAAGAGATGCCTGAGCTAACTCCAGAATCATAAATATTTTTGTCACATCATTATGACATTCCTCTTTGGATGATTAGCTCTGTTGGAGCACTATACATAACATGGCTGTACCGTGGCTGCATTCAAGCTAATATTTCTGCATGAGACCCCAAAGACACCTCAACTCAACATATTTCAGCACGAGGCTGTTTGACATATGTTGGCATTCCCTCAATTTCACTTAGTTTCTGATGCTTGAGACAAGCTAGCGATAATTCTGGACATATGTTTTTTTTTTAAAGTTCGTGTTTGCACACAATAATTTTGTGTGTTTTGTAATATATTATTAGCTACAAGAGAAAAATTGAGATAAGAAAGTCTATCTTAAACATTCAGATATGAAAGTCCTGACATATATATGAAGACAAGGTGATAAGCAGAACATACTATTATTCCCATTGTTTTTAAAACTTTAAATGGCAAAATGCAGAAGCTTCAAAAAGGGCTAGAGACATGCAAAACGCTACAGAGAGCAGCTAACTCTCTGCCCCTTCGGGATGCTACTCCTCATTCAGCCATTCAAAACAAAATGTAGAATGCTCTCTAGGATGTAAACGTAGGGTGTTCCCTAAGTTAACGTTAGAGTGGCTTGGGGTGACTTGATGGGAAACAGGTGAGCCCTCATTAACAACTACAGCATATATTCCCAAATCACACTTCCCAGTTTTTCCATTCCTGAGCAGCATGAGGAAAATCTGTCAGCAGTTCAAACTATCTTCCATTATAGTCTCTGTAGATTTTATTTGAATGCCCGGTACACATGTAAATGCATTTAGTAAAGGTGACTACTTCCAAAAGATCAAGCTAACAGTAAGAAAAAAACATGATTATATATTAAATACCAGCTATAAAAGCATCAGCAGAAACAAAATGGGCACTGTTCTGATGAGAAACAAAGCTGGTAAATATATAGTATTTTAAAGCTGTGTTTGGTTGGTTTTATTTCCTCTTCTTAGTTCTTCTCAGTTCCTTGCATTACTTTGTCCCTACTAAAGTCACATCTTCTGGCTACTTTACAAATGAAGCATAAATATATGGTGGACTGAAAACATATGGTTCATGTTTCAATAGAAACACTCCTTTTTGTGTACACAGACTAGCAGAGTGGAAGTTGGTTTTATTATGCGGATGCAGAAATGTGCCATTGTTTTGATTTTGACCTACACTTCCTCTACCATCTTATTGAGTTCATGATCATCTATAACTTTCACACTGAAAACTAATGATATGAATGTAAGAAGTCACTCCACTTCGCAGCCGATTCCACTTAAGGAATATCCATCTTCCCAATTGGTAACCCTACCATGCAGGGTAATAAAAGGGATTTATGAGCCACCAAACAGTTGCAAATGCATGTGTGAGAATCCGCAAATGAATCACGAGCATGAGTCAGGAATAATTGGAGTTTGAGACTGGTTTTAAGTACAGCAGTTGCTCTTTGGCTCTTATTCGTAACAAATGTATGTGATCACTAAATAGAAAATAAATTTGTTTGCAAAAAATTAACAAAATCTCTGTGAATAGGGAATAGTAGTGACAGAAGCAACTGTGGAACTGATGACTACATTCTTCAGTTGTTTCTACTGCATCTAGTATCACATTTATAGTGATATTATAGTGATATATAGTGATATAATAGTGGGAGCTATTGGGAATAGGTGAACGGTTGGACTGGATGATCTTTTAGGTCTTTTCCAACCTTGGTGATTCTATGATTCTATGATTCTACTTTTGTTTTCTGACCATTGTTCAGTAACTACAGGCTTTGTCAGATGATTTATATACTAAATAGGTGTTCTCCTTCTGATAAACCACCATTTTAATGGTACCGCTTGTGTCTGGGTTCCCAATACACTTACCTCTGTTTCTGTAGCAAAATAAGTGAAGAAGCCCTCCTGCTCCTTTTGATATATATTGGAGCAAAATGCAACCATACAATTGATTGAAATTTTCGTAAATGGATACATTTTAAACAAAATACATTTTGTGACAGAATATGTTCTAAACAGTATATTCTGCATCTTTGTCTATTTTAATATTGCTCCAGAGTTCATTTCCCTGTTGGAGTTGTTTAAGTTCCATTGTTGTTTTTTTTGTTTTGTTTTGTTTTTTTTTTTTTTTTTACAGAGAATGTGTTTGACACTGAAGTGTATGAATGAACTGGGGAAAATATACTAACACTGAATCATATCTCCCGTCTGAGGTCATAATAGAATTAAAACTATTTTGCTTAATTGAGGGCACACAGAGTAATAAAAACAGGGGGAAAGTAGGTAATTTTTGCTATTTTTTCATCATAATGATCTCAGTTTTCACTTTCTTTAGTTTACATTTAGTATCAAACCTCAGGGCAAAGATGTGACCTTTGATTTGGTTGCTTTATTTGGTTGCTATTTTTCTAGAAAAAGATGTGACGTAACATAAAGATTTTATATTTCCTTAATTACACTTACTCAGTTTAAAACACTTCCTGTCCTTCTGAGGTTTGCTATAAAGAAATATTCAGCCCCAGTGCAATACTACAGACAACTATAATTCTTGTTGTTTATTTAAACTGGGGTCTCACTTCTCCTGTCCTAACTCTAAACCAGACTGTAATATGCTGTCAACAGCTTGTGTTACCGTGCTCCAGTTTTTCAAGCAATTACTACATAGGCTGTTTTTAGGATCAAAACCTGAATATGAATCTGTCTGTTTCCATTCTTCCCATATTCTCTTCTGGACAACCTGGGGGGCTTAGTTACCTAAAGAGGAAAAACACAAAATATTTTTTATAAAATAATTAAATTAAATTCTAATTTTTTTAAATTAAATAATTTTAAAAAGAAGAAGAAGAAAAAAAAAAACAAAGATTGTGTGGATATTCAAAGTGCTTTGGCTTGTGTGCCATCTTGAGCACAAAGTTTAAAGTCCAAGGGATATACATGTATCCCATCCTATTGGATATACATTTGTACTCAGTGAAAAGGCAACTTCTGCCACAGAGATGAAGTGCTCTTTTACACTAGCTGAATTTGGACATGAGAGTTCAGTTTCACCATGTTTTTTAATTTACTTCAATTAATGAGATATTTTTTTTCATTGTTAGCTGTATATATTTTGACTTCTGGTTAACAATTTTCATGTGCTTCATTTGGAAGATTTGCACTCATAATTAGTGACATTTTCTATAAATATTTATTTTGTTGATATAAAATCTCACATTCTGGAAGATACTACAGAGTATGAAGTGAAAATAAAGAGATGACCCATTTCAAACAAACAGAGGGAAGTCAAGACAGTAGATATTTAGTGCCTCAGTCCATCTGCCATTTGATGACAGAGAATCTGTTTCTTGTCAGTACGCAATGGGAAGCAAAGCAGGATGTAAGAACTGCTGTAGTATGGAGGAAAAGGGCACACCAAACATCATTCATGTCAAGTCCAGTGTTTGATCCACGCTTCCTTATTCTTTACGTCTTTACATATCCATATCATTTAGGTTTTGTCTATATGAACATGACATCCAGCTCTTAAGTTCAGTCAGTTTTCAAGTATTTTTAATTTACATCTTGAACATGTAGCTAATTATCTTATAAGTCTATTCACAACTAGCAACAATAATAATGCTGTTAATAACTTCAGTTTGTGTGCAAACACATTTTAGAAAGCTGAGTCAGTCAACACTGTATCCATAAAGAGCACAAAAGAAAAACATCCTGTAAATAAAGTGTTCCATAGCTTTTGGAAAGAGTTTTTCCTGAAGAGTTTCTGACTAAATTTTCCTGAAACAACTCCATTGTTCCTACTTCTTGCATCATGCATTACATTATATCTAAACCATAGTCTCTGGGGTCACTTGAGATCTCAGTGTCACAGGAGACTTCTAAGATTATGATTTAAAAATTTTCTAAGGCATCACACAATACATGTGGCGGGGGGTTGGAGATTCATGATCCTTGAGGTCCCTTCCAACCCTGGCCATTCTATGATTCTGTGATCTGTGATTCTCTGAAAGCAACAAACATTGCTGATACAACTTTGTTCATTTAAAGTTGGCTATCATTAGTGCTTTTCATGAGGCATCTTTGATTTTTATAACCCTTCCACATAACAAGATACAGAAAGACACTGAATGTATGTGCTGGCACAGCATTTCTGCAGAGCTGGAGTTCCATTTTATCCTTTCAGCTACCTCATAATACTCATCAACACATTAAGACATGCAGCATGAACGGAAATGTCATCTTTCACTGCAGGACTGAGTAAACCCAATATTAGATTACCTATGTTTGAGAGAATCAAGAGCATAAAATCTTGTTTATCTTCAATTCTCAGTGATTTGTCTGCTTGGCATTACCTCTGCATGCTTCCTTGGTACCTTGATACCATCGCACACTCAATAAAACTGTCAGTGCATACTACATAATGGTGAGTATAATCTCATACAAATGAGAGAGAGAGAGAGAGAGAAAGAGCTTAAAATGGAGGCAGGAAGTATGAGAAAAAAAGTCTCCTCAGATACAGGCCTCTGAACAGTGACCTTTGCAACATACTCAGGAGATAGGAACATATAGGTCAGTTTGTTTAGGTAATCACTCAATGTTATAGCAAACACTTGCACAGCTGAATCAAGATTACATTTACTTTTTCAAGAAGCTACTCAGGTTTAGTTTATGAGCTTGTCCAAACATTATTCATAGGAAATGTTCTTGGCTCAGAAATCCTCCCTGTGACCAGAAGGGTGCATTGTCTATACAAAATTAATTACTGCAGAATTTGAGACTATGAAGACGTACTATGTACCATGAATGGAGTCTAGCTAAATATTTCAGTTTCTAAATAATGGCATAAGAAAGACATCTTTGGGCTGCCTATTGTAACAGTGCATACCCTCATGTGGAAAGCATTTTTACACCCTATTCATCAAACGGAAAAGCCTCTATTGACACAGTACAATTGATAACAGAAAGATGTTAAGAACCTCACACAAGAAATCTGACTGTAAAAGTTTATGGTACTGCTGAAACTCCTGTTGATGTCATGTTGGCAAGTAGATGACTTCTTCAGCATCTGGTGCTACTACACTTGATCAGGTCAGTGGTGACTGGATACCAACCTGCTAAGAATGAAAAGACTACTTGTGGCTTGCTCCAAGTACACAAGTCAAGAAGCTTTAGGGTGACAAATCTTAGAATGAACAACCTAGAATTAAATATATATATATATATATATATGTATGTATATATAAAATACTGACTGCAGGCAATGTCCTGCAGCAAAGTCTGAAAGGAAACAAGGGAAATAGGAGCATTTAAGGCAGAAAGCTCATCACTTCAAAAGAAATCATGATAAACTGTCCAAAGAACAGTCTTCATGTGAAAGCTGGCAAGATTAATAATTAAGCAGCAAATGCATTGTCTGAAGCATACAACAAATTAAATAATCTGTAGCTAGATCAGTATAGATCAGCAGCATCCAAAGAAACTATGCATAGTCCAATTTTTATTTTTAATTTATATGTTTGATAGAGCTGATGTTTTGTGTAAAGTTATTGTCCATTTTTTTCCAAAAAGTATTAATCTGAATTTTAGCACAGCTGTTCAAACTAGTTTCTACTAATGAACTAAACTCAAAAAGGTAATTCACATAGAAATACTGAAACTCTAGCATATACTGTGGCTATTTTGACAAAACATCTGCCAGTGCAAAGGCCCATTTTTAAAGGATTCAGGAACATGCCATGAGTATCTACTCTTGCCAACTGTTATTCCAGGAAATTACGTGGTTTATTGACTGCTCCAATAGCATTCAGCTGATCTGTTGGCTAAAATGGCTTCCAGAACTACAATTTGTACTTAACACCTGCAAGCAAAAACTAGTTATAGAAAACTGAAATATTTTTAAGCATTCAACAAAAGACAGATACTTTGTCTTGTGTTATCACAACTAGTTTATATGACACGTGTCCAACCAACTCTGTTTCTAACATAGTCTCTTCAATTTGGCATTTGTCCTGTTTACTCTGTAGTAAAATTATATAATAGAGACATACTTGAGGTAAGAAACCCTACAAAACAAAGATAATTTATTTATATTTTAAAGCATGTCAGTGGTACTTAGCAACAGCTTCATTAACTAAAATATTATCTGATATCATGAGATAGGGTTAGATTGATGACTAAATTGGCACAAAACACTAATGAGCAGACAATATTAAACAGAGTACAAGCACCATTACTAAGACCTGAGAACTGTGAGTTTTGAGCAGAACTGTATCTGTATTCCATAGAGTTTGTGGCATAACATGAATCCTGGCTCTGTAGATCTTAGTGCACGTTCTTGAATCACAGCCTGCTGTAGGGGGCCTGCTTTGCTGGGGCATTGGACTCAATGATTTCAACCCCTACAATTCTTTGACTCTGTGATTCTAGTTAAGGATAGAATACTGGCATTTGAATGGGGCGTAAACTAAGGTACAGAGGTTGGGGCAGCCTGTATTCCTTAGACATAAGCACTAACCTATATGAATGTCATTCTGATCTCTTCTCCTTTGTATATGCCTAAGCCAAATGCATTCATATAACAATATTCATGACTTAAAAAAATGCATATCCATATTTAGACTAAGGCTTGACATGGATGAGAACGTGACTGTAGTTTACATCAAATTCATTATGGAACAAAAGGGATAACATACTTTTGAATATGACTTTGTTTCTTACATCTTCCAACAGTAATTGAAAATTTTACTTTCCGCAAGTGCTGCAAACAAATATGTCTTTCATATTTGAAGGGTCAGTCGTTTTTATGGATGTAACATGTGAAAGAGTAGAAGATATTCAGATTTTAAACACTGGAATATAAATGTAGTTAAATAAAGCAGTATATCAGATATCACACAAAGCTAATCAGGAATTTCAATTTTTTTTTCCAATTACATATGTCATTTCCTTCTGGAATGTGGAACAGAATCAAATGGAATAAGTCAACAGTCAAACTATTTTTTTTTTTTAAGAAAGATCAATTCCTTGTCATCCAATGCAGATATTAAAGAAAGCTAAATGCACTTTGTAAATTATTTCAATACCTTTCTATTTAAATCTACTTCATCTTTTCAGTGCTTCACTTGTGAAATCCACAGTCCTTGGACCTTGGTTTCCTCTCTTATCTTCCTTTAAAGCTCTATATGATTCCAGAATAATTAATATATATGGTATAAATAGATGTAGCTATAGTTTTCTGCAAGCAAGATTGTAAAGCATGCCTTATTAAAGAAAGAAATTCCCCTGTATTCAGCACTAGTGTGGCCGCACCTCGAGTACTGTGTCCAGTTTTGGGCCCCTCACTGCAAGAAAGATATTGAGGCCCTGGAACGTGTTCAAAGGAGGGCAACAAAGCTGGTGAGGGGTCTGGAACACAGGCCATATGAGGAGAGGCTGAAGGAGCTGGGAATGTTCAGCCTGGAGAAGAGGAGGCTCAGGGGAGACCTCATTGCTCTCTATAACTTCCTGAAGGGAGGTTGTAGTGAGCTGGGGGTCGGCCTCTTCTCTCATGTCATTAGTGATAGGACCAGGGGGAATGGCTTCAAGCTACGGCAGGGGAGATTCAGGCTGGACATGAGGAAGTATTACTTTTCAGAAAGGGTGGTCAGGCACTGGAATGGATGCCCAGGGAGGTGGTGGAGTCACCGAGCCTGGGGGTGTTCAAGGAAAGACTGGATGTTGTGTTGAGGGACATGGCTTAGTGGGAGCTATTGGGAACAGGTGAACGGTTGGACTGGGTGATCTTTTAGGTCTTTTCCAACCTTGGTGATTCTATGATTCTAAGACTGATTTTCCTTGAATTCTCCCATTATTATTAGTAGACTATTCAGTAAAATAAAAAAATCTCATAGGAACTACCTAAGTTATTGCTTTGAACCTATGTATTCATTATTAAATTCATGTACAACAAAATTTTTTGTTATATCACTTCTGTATCTTAAACCAGCATCCCCCTGCCTCCCCACCTCCCCCCTCAAAAAAAAAAAAAAAAAAAAAAAAGTATGTCCTCATTAAACTCTGTATGGCTGAAGATGTAATGCTATTATATCACTGAAAATAGCCATGTGGCTCATTTTTCCTTTTCATTTCATCCAAACTGATTTGGAACAAATAAAAAAAAAGCCTGCAATAAGCCACTCTTAAGCCAAGCCATTCACTGGGGTTTAAACTGATACAGATTAGAGCAAAAATCTGGAGAACTCATACAAGTTTTCTTAGAAAGTGATCTCTAAGAGCTCTGTAAGTGTCCTCTGCAAGATCTCTTTTCCACTCTGGCAATATTGACATAAAATAACTACATGAACTGCAAGAAGATACAAATCTCAGGTCTGGTTAACATAATAGCAAAATAGATGTCTGTCAGCAATATGTTTTGCATTATATTGGACAGAACATAAAACCAGAAAAACAACATAAATCACTGCATAAGAGGCATTGTAACAGTGCTATAATTTACGTCTGTTTTTCACAGTGCTTAATTTCAGTCCTGCTAGTCTTCATTTTCTCCTCTTTCAGGTTCACATTCTGCTTGGAAAACACCTTACTAATTGTAGAATCAGCTCAGCAGTTAACCCCAGAGAGCAGCAAGATGCCTAGAGACAAAAGATGGCAATGCTGAGGTGAGCCAGAAGAGAAAAGAACAAATGCTGGATGCGGTTAAAAAAGGTTAATCTCTTTAGTTTCTCTCCAAGCAAAAGTGAGAAAATAAGGAAAGTAATGAGGAAAGAAATATGAGAGTGCCAAGGATTGGGCAGAAAATGTGAATTTTACTAAGCTTCTATGTAAGAACTGCACCCATAATTCAAGGATATTAAGTTGGATCAATCCATCAAGTGAATCACAAACAGCAATTCTATCAAACAAGCCCAAATAGTTTAAAAGTAGGGAAAATTCTTTCAAGGAGACTATTTCTACCAGTTTTTATCCCTTCTGCCTCCATGTTTTCTGATTTTATCCACCACATATTAGCACTTAGAAATAGAAATACAACTGAATTACGAAGCCAGATAGGTTCTCTGACAAATAATATGGTCTTCATTTTGTTTTGGAATTAGACATGTTGCAGGAAAACAAACAAACAAACAAACAAAAAAACAGTAATGAAGAGATATGTATGAAGAGATATATAAAACAGTAATGAAGAGATCCAAAGCAGTCATTCATTTGCAATTTAGTTAGATACAAGTCATTTCTGTCATTTCCAATCATGGACACTGAAGATATGGTTCTTTTCTAACCCCTCCAGAATATACTGTGTATATGTATTTGAATTATTGTTAATGATTCTTATAGCAATTGGAAATTAACATTTTCCTACACATTGTTAGTTTTCCTCTGACATATAAATTGCCACTCTTTTTGTATGTTTAATATATAACTAAAATTAAACTGTCCTTTTTTTTTTTTCCAATCTAAGGATGCAGCTTGGCGTTCCAACTAAACCACAAACCACAGTCTGCTGTCAAATAAAGCAATCTTGCTTCCCCTTCTGTTCCACCAAGCTGTTTATATCTAATCCCGCATTCTCTTTGCACTAGACTTTTCCTTCCTTCCTTCCTTCCTTCCTTCCTTCCTTCCTTCCTTCCTTC
>NW_024884769.1:0-10403 GCF_019232065.1 Centrocercus urophasianus | reverse complement strand
AGCCCCATTTGACAGCTTTGGTCTGCAACAGTTCAGACCCAGGGAAGCGATCTTTGCTCAATGACTTCTAAACCCTGCCTTTTCTACAGATCACAGCAGAGCGAGTCCGCCTTTTCCAACCTCGGTGATTCCATGATTCCATGATTCCATAATTCTATGATTCTATGATTCTCTGTGTCCCCATGGAGTCCCCATGTGTCCCTACGGAGTCCCCATGTGTCCCTATGGCATCCCAATGTGTCCCTATGGTGTCCCCATGTGTCCCTATGGCATCCCCATGTGTCCTTATGGAGTTCCCATGTGTCCATATGGAGTCCTAATGTGTCCCTATGGAGTCCTAATGTGTCCCTATGGCATCCTCATGTGCTCCTATGGAGTCCCCATGTGTCCCTATGGCATCCCCATGTGTCCCTATGGCGGCCCCATGTGTCCCTATGGAGTGCCATGTGTCCCTATGGCGTCCCCATGTGTCCCTACGGAGTCCCCATGCGTCTCTATGGCGTCCCCATGTGTCCCTACAGAGTCCCCATGTGTCCCTATGGAGTTCCATATGTCCCTATGGAGTCCCCATGTGTCCCTACGGAGTCCCCATGTGTCCGTATGGCATCCTCATGTGTCCCTACGGAGTCCCCATGTGTCCTATGGCGTCCCCATGCATCCCTATGGCATCCCCATGTGTCCCTGTGGAGTCCCCATGTGTCCCTACAGAGTCCCCATGTGTCCGCATGGCATCCTCATGTGTCCCTATGGCATTCCCATGTGTCCCTACGGAGTCCCCATGTGTCCCTATGGCATCCCCATGTGTCCCTATGGAGTCCCCATGTGTCCCTATGGAAACCTCATGTGTCCCTATGGAGTCCCCATGTATCCCTATGGCATCCCCATGTGTCCCTACAGAGTCCCCATGTGTCCCTATGGAAACCTCATGTGTCCCTATGGAGTCCCCATGTATCCCTATGGCATCCCCATGTGTCCCTATGGAGTCCCCATGTGTCCCTATGGCGTGCCATGTGTCCCTATGGAGTCCCCATGTGTCCCTATGGCATCCCCATGTGTCCCTACGGAGTCCCCATGTGTCCCTATGGCGTCCCCATGTGTCCCTACGGAGTCCCCATGTGTCCCTATGGCATCCCCATGTGTCCCTATGGAGTCCCCATGTATCCCTATGGCATCCCCATGTGTCCCTATGGAGTCCCCATGTGTCCCTATGGCGTCCCCATGTGTCCCTTTGTGAGGAAGACTGTTAAGCAAAACAGACCTGGCTGGCCTAAAGGGTCAAACAGGGAACATGCGGCCCCTCCTGAAAGGGAAGGACTGCCATGTGAAACTGGCAAGCATAAGTTACGCCTTCTTCGTTCCGTGACCAAGAGCAGAACACGTTCTGTGAATAGAACACCTTCTAATCACTGTACTGGTCATAATCCACAAAGAGCTAATTAAATAATGTCGTATTGCTGTCAGCTGCATGAATGTTATCTGATTTAAGTATTGTATACTCCTGTAGCTAAAAGATATAAAAAGCCTGTAACACCAATAAAGATTGCTTTTGCGCCACCAGAGCCTTAAGCCCGTCTGTCCCAGGAGTCTTGAGCTGGTCTCCGTCACCTATGGAGTAGCCATGTGTCCCTACGGAGTCCCCATGTGTCCCTATGGCAAGTGACCCATAGTGCCCCGCAAGTGACCTGTAACCCACAAGTACCACCCCGGTGCCCCATAAGTGACCCACAAGTGACAACTCAGGGTCTCACAGTTGCCCCACAGCGACCCACAAGTGACACAAAGAGCCCCCTAGTGACCTGTAACCCACAAGTGTCCTCCCAGTGCCCCACAAGTGCCCCACTGGTGACAAATCTGTTCCCCATAACTGACTCACAAGTGGCAAAGCAGGGCCCCACAAGTGCCCCGTAAGTGACACATCAGCACCCCATAAGTGCTCCACAAGTGACCCATAGAGCCCCAAGTGACCTGTGACCCCCAAGTGCAACTACAGTGCCCCACAAGTGACAAAGCAGCGGCCCATAACTGAGCCACAAGTGACCCACAAGTGGAAAAGCGGGGGCCCACAAGTGACCCATAGAGCCCCACAAGTGACCTATGACCCACAGGTGCTCCCCCTGCGCCTTACAATTGACCCACAAGTGGCACAGCAGGGATCCACAAGTGCCCCCCCAGTGCCCCACATCTGCCCCAAATGTGACCCACAAGTCACCCAGAAGCGCCCAGTAAGTGACCCACACGTGACCATTTTTTAAATTATATTTATGATTTATTATTTATGATTTATTATTTGTTATTTAGTGTATGGGAACTGCAGAGTCACGGCCTGAAGCTCTGATTGATCGCCTGAGGCGAGCCGTGAGTCAGCCAGAGGAGCACAGGTGAAGGCAATTCTCCTGTGCTGCCGGAAGGGGTGGAGCCTGGCTGCACCCCTCCTAGACCTATTGAAGAGCTGGCTGCCGGAGGGGAAGGATCTCTGCTGCAGATCGCCTCTCTGGGTGTTTTGTGGTGAGCCCAGCTGAAGGGTAAGCTCTGCCACTTATTCTCTTTTTGTTATTGTTGTCTACTTTGCCTAACTCTCTTGATTATATTGTGATTATAACATATTGATATCTATTGGTTATACATTTAGGTTTTTTTTAATTATTATTTTTTTATTTTAAATTTTTTCAAATCTTTTTATAAAATTTTTGTTATTTTTTTTTTAAATTTTATTGTTTTTTTATTTTTTGCTATTTTTTTAATTTTTTTTATTTTTTTTATATTATTTTTATTTCACGGTCTCTGCTGCCATCGTGTGGCCAGAAATCGGAACTGCAATGAATTTTTTATTTTGGTCTCTTCTGCCGCAGTGTGGCCAAAAATTGGTACTGCGACGAGACTGCGAAGTCTTTTTGCCGGTTATGCGCATGCGCAAAATGGTGGCGATGCTCGCGCATGCGCAGTAGGGCATCAAATGCAGCGCATGCGCAGTGTTGTCCGGAAACTGGTGCATCCGCAGTGCGCTACAACAGAGCTGCGTCTGCTGGGCAGAAACTGGTGCGTATCTAAAGGGCGTTGCAGCGCCCGCATTTGCACATAGATGGTGGTTTTGTGTGACTGCTCGATGCGGGGCTGCTGTGCGCCGCTCGGAATCGCTCCGAGCCGCTGCAAATTGCTTCGAATTGCTCTGAGCTGCTCCGAGCCCCTCCAAAGCTCTGCGAGCCCCTCTGAATTGTGCTGAGCCGCTGCGAGCTGCTCCAAAGCTCTGTGAGCCCTTCCAAATTGCGCCGAGCTGCTGCAAGCCCCTCCGAGCTGCTCAGAAGCTCTCCGAGCCGCTGTGAGCTGCTGGGAGCCCCTCGGAGCCACTGCAAGCTGCCCTGAATTGCTCCAAAGCGCGCCGAGCCTCTCATGTTCCACTGGTGCTGTGCAGGCTTTGAAACAGTTGGAGAGCAGCATAAGGCTGGGGGTGGAAGGGGATGTTTGTTGGTCCCCGGGGCGGTGAGGGGCAGCAGGGAGCCGAACCGGTCAGTTCCCGGCTGGGCTCCAGGCTAAAACGGCGGCAATAGACGGGGGGGCTTCCCGGGGTAGAAGGGGAGAAAACGGCTGAGCCGGCGGTGTGAGAATTGGCTCCTGGCCCGGAGCCGCAGCGCTCTGTGGAAGCAATGGCTGCCGCAAATTGCCGGGTGCGTGTTTGCTATGAGTGGAGGACTGAGCACCATAGAGAGCGGCAGAGGAGCTGCGCAGAGCGGTCAGAACGGCGCTTCCGCGTTGGTGGACACATGCATCGTGCTGCCGGCGGGCCTCGGCGGCGGGCAGCAGCAGTTCCGCGCATGGGCCACGCGGTGGCAGCAGAGAGCGCGGCCACCACTTTGCTGCCAGCTGGATGGCGGGACTCGGCGGCTCGGTGAGTCACTTATGGGGCGCTGATGTGACACTTGTGGGGCATAATAAAAAATAAAATAATTTAAAAAAACCCAACTAAATAATAAATCATAAATATAATTTAAAAAATGGTCACTGGGGTGCTGTTGTCTCACTTGTGGGGCACTTGTGGGGCACTGTTCACTTGTGGGTCAGTGCGGTGCCACTTGAAGGGTACTTGTGTGTGGCTGCTGTGCCACTTGTGGGACCCTGAGTTGTCACTTGTGGGTGACTTATGGGGCATCGATGTGTCACTTGGGAGGCAGTTGTGGGTCCCTGCTGTGCCACTTGTGGGTCACTTGTGGGTCAGTTAGGGGCTGCTGGTGTGCCACTTAAGGGACACTTGTGGGGCACTTGTGCGGCAGTGGGGTGCATTTGCACGTCACAGGTCACTTGTGGGGCACTGATGTGTCACTTATGGGGCACTTGTAGGTCACCTGTGGGGCACTGGGGAACCACTTGTGGGTCACAGGTCACTTGTAGGGTGCTCTGGGGCACTTGTGGGGTACTTGTGGGTCACTGCTGTGCCACATGTGGGGCACTGGGGTTGCACTTGTGGGTCCCAGATCACTAGGGGGGCTCTTTGTGTCACTTGTGGGTCGCTGTGGGGCAACTGTGGGACCCTGAGTTGTCACTTGTGGGTGACTTATGGGGCATTGATGTGTCACTTGTGGGGCACTTGCTGGTCCCTGCGGTGTCACTTGTGGGTCACTCGTGGGGCACGGCGGGGCACTGGTGGGTTACAGGTCAACTGTGGGGCTCTGTGGGTCACTTATCATAGAATCACAGAATCACTGAGGTTGGAACAGACCTCAAAGCCCATCCAGTCCAACTGCTCACCTCTTACCAACAGCTCCCACTGAACCATGTCCCTCAACACAACATCCAGTCTTTCCTTGAACACCCCCAGGGTCGGTGACTCCACCACCTCCATGGGCATCCATTGCACTGCCTGATCGCCCTTTCCAAAAAGTAATTCTTCCTCATGTCCCGCCTGAATCTCCCCTGCCGCAGCTTGAAGCCGTTCCCTCTGCTCCTATCACTGATGACACGAGAGCAGAGGCCGACCCCCAGCTCACTGCAGCCTCCCTTCAGGCAGTCATAGAGAGCAGTGAGGTCTCCCCTGAGCTCCTCTTCTCCAGGCTGAACGTTCCCAGCTCCTTCAGCCTCTCCTCTTCAGCCCTGTGTTCCAGACCCCCCACCAGCTTTGTTGCCCTCCTTCGATCGCATTCCATGGCCTCTATGTCTTTCTTGCAGTGAGGGGCCCAAAACTGGACACAGCACTCGAGGTGCGGCCTCACCAGTGCTGAGCGCAGGGGATGGATGCTCAGCTCTCTGCTCCTGCTGGCAGCGCTGCCCTTGGCCTTCTTGGCCACCTGGGCACACTGTGGGCTCCTGTTCAGCCCAGCATCCATCCATACCCCCAGATCCATTTCCTCTATGCCGTCCTCCAGCCTGCAGCGTCACCTGGGGTTGTTGCAGCCCAAGTGCAGGACCTGGCATTTGGCCTTGTTGAACCTCAGCCCATGGGCTTCAGCCCAGCTCTCCAGCCTGTCCAGATCCCTCTGTGTGGCCTCGCCACCCCCAGGCAGATCCACACTTCCAGCCCATTTGTTGCCATCTGTGAATGTACTGAGGGTGCACTCGATGCCCTCCTCCAGGTCATCAATCAAGATATCGAGGAGGACAGGCCCAGCACCGAGCCCTGGGGCACACCGCTCAGGACTGGTCACCAGCTGGGTTTAACTCCATTCACCGCCACTCTCTGAGCCCGGCCCTCCAGCCAGCTCCTCACCCAGCACAGAGTGCAGCCATCCAAGCTGCCAGCTTCTGCAGGAGAATGCTGCAGGAGACAGCGCCAAAAGCTTTGCTGAAGTCTAGGCAGAACACATCAACAGCCTTTCCCTCATCCACCAGATGGGTCACCGGATCATAAAGGAGATCAGGTTGGCCAAACAGGAGCTGCCCTTCGTGAACCCATGCTGCTAGGCCTGATCCCCCACTCATCCCGCACGTGCCGCGTGATCTCCCTCAAGACAATTTGCTCCATTCTGTGCAGCTTTGGGGCGCCTGTTTCAAAAAGGAGCATAGAAGTAGAGAGAGAGTTAATATTTTGGCTAACAACAGCGCTAAGAGCCAGCGCACCTCAATTCAGCCACCAAAAACCCAGGTATCCAGTCCAAAAGAGAAAGGCAGCCCACGGAGGCAGAAAGGTGTTTCCAAATTACGATTCACCCCAACCTGAAAGAAGGGCCTCGTCGTTGAGAGCCGTGCCATTAATTTCTCTTGGGTCCTGTACCAGTGGATCGGTGCCACCTGCCTTCGGGAATGGCAAAACTGGAGCCTTAGAGGGCGACACAGAGCCCCAGAAGACCACTCTTCACCAAGGTTTGGACTACAGCCTTATCAGAGGCTATAAGAGGCTGGCGAGGGCGGGACAGTGCTGCCTATGACCAATGAGAGGCACACGGGGGTGGGACGGCACTGTCGATGACCAATGAGAGGCACACCGGGGCAGGATGGCGCTGCTGATGACTAATGAGAGGCTGGTGATGGGGGGACGGCGCTGCCACTGACCAATGATAGGCTGGCAGGGGCGGGATGGCGTTGCCGATGACCAATGAGAGGCTTGCGAGGGTGGGACGGCTCTGCCTATGGCCAATAAGAGGCTGGTGGGGGTGGGACGGAGCAGCCGCTGACCAATGAAAGGCTGGCGAGGGTGGGACGGCGCTGCCGATGACCAGTGACAGGCTGGTGGGGGTGGGATGGCGTTGCCACTGACCAATGAGAGGCTGCCGAGGATGGGACAGTGCTGCCGATGACCAATACGATGCTGCCTGGGGCGGGACAGTGCTGCCACTGACCAATGATAGGCTGGCAGGGGTGGGATGGTGTTGCCGATGACCAATGAGAGGCTGCCGAGGGCGGGACTGCGCTGCCGATGACCAATAAGATGCTGGCGGAGGCGGGACGGCGTTGCCACTGACCAATGAGTCTGGCGAGTGGGGGACGGAACTGTCGATGACCAATGAGATACTGGCAAGGGCAGGACAGTGCTTCCGATGACCAATGAGAGGCTGGTGGGGGCGGGACGGCGCTGCCACTGACCAATGATAGGCTGCTGGGGAGGGACAGCACTGCCGCTGACCAATGAGAGACTGGCAGGGAGGGGACAGTGCTGCCGATGACCAATACGACGCTGCCTGGGGTGGGACAGTGCTGCCGATGACCAATGCGAGGCTGGCGGAGGCGGGACGGCGTTGCCACTGACCAATGAGAGACTGGCAAGGGCGGGACGTCACTTCCACTGACCAATAAGACGCTGGCGAGGGCAGTATGGCTCTGCCGATAACCAATGAGAGGCTGGCGGGGGTGGGACGGCACTGCCGTTGACCAATGAGACGCTGGCGGAGGCGGGACAGTACTGCCGAAGACCAATGCGAGACTGGCGAGGGCGGGACAGCGCTTCCGATGACCAATGAGAGGCTGGCGGAGGCGGGACGGCATTGCCACTGACCAATGAGACGCTGGGTCAGGGTGAACTAATCCTGCCGCAGCGTGCTGATGACAGGACTGCAGATGATCTGTGCAGGCAGCCCAGAGGTTGGGAGCCAGGAATGGACGCGGCCGGAGGAGAGAGGTGTTAGGGAGCAGCCAAGCCACCACAATGCATCCAAAAAGCCTGAAAGGCATCACAAAGCCACCGCCAGGAAGCTTGGGGTTATCACGAGCAGCATCCAGGATGCTAGAGATTATTTGCTACCGTACCAAATGGGAGCTGCAGACACCCCAAAGCCAGACAAAACAAGAACAAGCCTGGAGCTCTGCTTCACACACCCCACAGCCTCAGCGTTGCAAGCTGAGGTGCCTTGCTGTTTGTTGCATTCATCCCAGTCCTCATGAATGAAAAATCCTCAGGCAGTCAAGGCGTTGAGTGAGCACAAGTGTGCTTTTATTATTAAAGGAAAAGATGGGAGGGCGTGAGAGGTCCGGGTAAAGATGGGAATCGTCCTCTCTTGGGTGGAAAGGTCACCTAGAGAGTGGCTCAGAGCTCTCAGAGCCACTGCACGGTGCCTGGGACTGGAGGCCTGATTCTCAGTCCCCCTCCAAGAGGCTCTGCTGCTCCTTGCTGATGCTGACCTGCTCCTGCACGGAGGTGCTGCTGTCGGGGCACCCGGGCTGTGCTTGGGCTGGGCTGCACTGCAGAGGCACTGGGTCACAGTCCAGGCTGGTGCCTGTGGTGTCTGGCAGCCTTGGGTCAGCAACTTCAGCAGAGCCGGGAGAAACGAGGACTTGGACTTGGATGAGCTCCTTCTCTCCATCCTCGTTGTTACGTTGAAGGCTGTCATCTGAACCGCAGCCATTTGTGCTTCCTAAGAGCTCTCCATGTGTGGAAGCACACAGCGCATCATCACTATTTGCTCTGGATCTTTTGGCTTGACAAGGGCTCAATTCACCTGGGAAGGATACACAAGGGTTAGTGCCAAACGTTCACAAGCCGAATTATCAAAGTGGTTCTTGATCAGGAATGAACTGAAGATGTTATGTATGGGCTGGAACACTAGAAGGACAATCGAGCCCACTGACAGCACGAATTCTACGTTGCTGAAAAGCAGGGTGTTGAAAGCAGGATTTGCACCCTTACCTGCCAGCACTACAACGTCTGGTTTCTGAGGGCTCCCTGGGATGGCGCTGTGGTTGCCGTTTGGCCCCAGAGGATGGTTTTCCCAGGCTGAAGCAGGAACACCAACAGCCAGCTGGTGATTCCTTCATCCTGCTGGGTGGACTTGGTCTGGAGAGAGGAAACAGGGAATGGTGGGAGTCGTCCGTGGCGCAGGGTGAGGGAAGAGCTGCACTGAGCTCTTGCCAACAGTTGCTTGTTCCTAGCACCGCCTGGTTCCTGCTGAAACACAGCTTAGAAACTCGCTCTGTTTCAAACAGTCGAGGATGGTTCCATTCCCACAGCTCAGCCCTGAAGTCTTGCTGGCTAAATTCTCCTCAACTGTGTCAAGCAAGATGCAGAGCATGTGAGCAAACGCTCCACAGCTGTACAGGACAGCATCTAAGGATGGCTTTGATTGGGCTGGCAGGCGTAGCTGCTTGCTGAGGAATTGTGCAGCCATAAAGGAACTTCAAAAGCATCTCTGACTCTGACATTAACACCTCATCGGCCCCATCTCACTGCCACGTCTAGTTTCCAGTGCCCGCAGGTCTGACCAACAGCTCTGTTTCGAGGTGAACCGGAACTGGATTCAGGCACGTGGCCCTGAAATCTGGAAAACAATGGTTCCAGGTAGAGCCAGCACAGGGCAGGGCAGACGTCAGCGTGGCTTTGTGCATCTCGTGACTGCCTGCCTGGCGGGCAACTGAATGCTAGCTGAATCTCACAGTCCAAAAAGTGGAGATTCACTGCAACACTTCAGGCACCATCAGTTTAACTGAGTTTCAGCAAGCTTTGGCGCTAGAAGTAATGGGGGGGGGGGAGGGAAAAAAAAACAAAACAAAAAGAAACAAACACAAAAACCCACCCCAACAATGCTGATAGGTGCCGGAAAAGGAAGTCATCTTTACCTTTCAGGTGGAAAGTCGATGGCTGTGTGGAATTTGCCCGGTTAAGTTGTAGGGCCTTCTTCCACTTCCACGTCCCTGCTCTGTGTCACAATGACAGGAGAGATGCTGTGGCCTCGCCTCCGTGCCTGCGCCTCCTCCAGGCTGAGCAGCTCTGTGGCAGGAGAAGACGCCCGCACAGACTGGGGCCCTGAAAGAGAACTGTGCCCTGTAAGGGAAAACCACAGGTGAGAGCCAGGATCAGAAAGCGGCTGCACAGCCATCACAGGTCCGGGAGGTGCTGTGTTTTTCTCAGATTTGCTTATCCGAGCCACTGCAAGAAGAGCAGCTCAAAACAACCATGTGCTCAGAGGTGTGTTTGTGGCAAAGGACGCAGTCGTAATTAGGAGCAGCTCCCTGTATCGAAACAGGCAAACAAAAACTCCAGAAAGCAGGTACGGTGAACTCAGAAAGCTTCGCTGCCACACTTTCACCAAGCTTCACCTGCTTGCAAAACATCATAATGATGGTGATGGTTTTCTTCTTGTCACATTTGGGCTTGCACATTCTCAGCATCCAGCAACAGGGTGCCAGATTCTAACCTAAGCCCAGGATTCTGCTGTCCCCTTGCAGTAAAAGCATATTTCAAAGGACTTGGAGAAGGCCTGCATTTGATCCAGGTGTCTGACCAAGATAAAGCTAATGGAGGAAGACACTCACCTGCTCAGGTGAGTCAGGTCAGGTCCAGATGTGGAGCAGAAGAGGACGTCTGCGTGGTCCATGATGAATTCCACCACGGCCGACTGCGTCTGCAGTTCCGTGCAGGCAGCTCTCCCGCTGGCGCAGGCAGACTCGCTCTGCTGTGATCTGTAGAAAAGGCAGGGTTTAGAAGTCATTGAGCAAAGATCACTTCCCTGGGTCTGAACTGTTGCAGACCAAAGCTGTCAAATGGGGCT
>NW_024884768.1:0-41645 GCF_019232065.1 Centrocercus urophasianus | reverse complement strand
GGTGGAGGCGGTGGCGGGCGGCTCGGCCGTGCCAGCGGGGCGGGCTGTGGCGGGCGGGTAAATGGATCGCCATTCCAGCTACATCTTCATCTGGCTGCAACTGGAGCTGTGCGCCATGGCCGTCCTGCTCACCAGAGGTGAGGGCGGCAGAGCCCCGGGGGAGGCTGCGGGGAGCCCGGCGGGACCGAGGGACGCCCGAGGTGCGGCTCCGCGCTGCCCTCGCGGTAGGCGGCCGGACCTTCGTCGGCGTCGCCGGGAGCCCGGCCCGGGGCGACGCGGAGGCGGCCGTCCGGAACCGCCGCAGCCGGGGGTTGGGGCAGGGTGAGCTGCTGTGCCGCGGTACTTCGTTATTTTGGAAGGCAGGCTGTAATTAAGGCTAAATAACAGCCCTGGCAGTGCGGAGGGAGCCTCCCGGCCCCATCAAAGCGGGCAGAGCAGGGAGGGACTGAGTGATGTGAAGTCGCAGATACTGAAACTATGTGCCTGATAATGATATAATTAGGGGATCACAGGCTGCTGGCTGCTGCCGACTTCAAACGCTCCGAGAGAAGCCCGCAGTCTCTCCTGTAGCCATCTTGACTAAAAGCAGACATTTTTCTTTAATAGCTACATACAGTAACAAGAAAGAGGAGGGAACAGAAGGGCATTGTTCGCCGTTTCAAAACACCGAATACCCTTTCTGGCCTTTTGCGTAGCACAGGAAGAAACTTTATGAATTGACAGAAATACAGTTTTAACGCAGCAATACAGAGTCCGTTCTGTTCGACCAGAAACGTGGCTTTAATTAAAAAGCAGTTGCAGTATCCCGATGATAGCCCGTCAGGTTTGTTTATAGGATCGTCTCGGGTCTGTAAAGCGCTGAGCGTGGAGCAGGGCTGCGGGCGGTTCAGCATTGCGTGTGTTGCTTCTGGCCCTCGGATAGCAGTGCTGCTGCTGCTGGTGTTCCCGATCTCTGCTTATTTTTAACTCCCTCATAGAGAGAAACTGACAAAAATTACTTTTTCTCTCCCTCCACACGCTCTCTGAAAAAATTATTTAAAATGCCTAGAAAATGATTGTTGCCAACCGCAAACACAAAGGGGCTGCTCCATAGCATGCTGGAAGGGAATGTGTGTGAATTCAAGAGAAATTAGGTTACTCGCGCTGAGAGCCCAAGGGAGTCGACGCAGATTGGAGACAGTGAGACACTTCATCATTTGGCTTCCATTAGGCAGTTATTGCACAGCAGCGGGAACTGCAGAGCCTGGAGCCGGCGGTGGTGTTCTGGGGGAGCACGGAGGTGGGCAGAGGGCTGCTAACCTGGTTGAGTGTTGTTCACATCCCTCAGAACAACTTCTGGGCTTGCGGGAGGGGGGAAGAAAGCAAGGAAGGGTGGCAGCAGGAAGCCTATGGAGCGATTTCTGGGAGGGCAAGCTGCGAAAGGAAGGTCTGACAATTCATTTGGCTTTCAGGGCTTTGGTGCTGCTCTGATGGCAAATAGACCAGGTGCATTAGTAGCTCATCTCTTCTGAGGATAACTTCAGAAACATGACTTCCTCCTAAACTCTGGGCTGGTGGCACAGTGAGCGTGTCAGGGCTGCAGCTTGCCTAGAAAGAGTGAGCGTTCACTGCATCAGGGCGAGTGTAACTCGTGCCAGCGTGTTTTGGAGAGCACAACATGAAGAGCTTTAAGGAGGGAACATCTTTATTGCTTCCTTCAGAAGTTTTTGAAGCTTCCTGATTTTTTTTTTTTTTCATAGAGCTGGTAGAGGATTTTCAGTCTGAGTGTTTCCCCTTCTCACCGCATGTTGGATTCCATGCAAAATCTGGGGGAGCACTTTCAAGCCTCATAACTTCACATTTGGGTTGGAAGACACTGGTTTGCCGGAATTCACTGTAAGCTGTACTGTGTCTGTTTTGATGGACAAAAGGAAGCCTTTTTGCATGAATGGTTACTTGAGAAAGAATTTCTCTTTCTGTAGGAATTACCAATAGTTGCCCAGTTTCACACAATAAAAAACTTCCTGACTGGGAGATTTTAGATGGTAATGGTTCTAGCTAATAGCTTTATAAGGTGTTAGTTAAACCTTTTAAATTCTGGCACAGTACTGAGAGGTAATAAACAATTCAACAGTTCCGTTTTTTTTTTGTTGTTGTCACACAGACATTTAATGGAGAGTTTCTGTGTGTTTATGCCCAGTGAGGAGAAGTGTTCAGTTCATAAAAGTAGAATGCTACTCCTGTAGTAATGATTTTAATATAACATAGATGTGACTTTGTAGGACTGTAGGTGTGTATTGCTTTTAGAACTGGGATTTCTTTTTAAATGCACTGTAATGCAACTGCTGATGAGGAGTGGAAGTAGCTATAAAATAGTCTTGTTAGTTTTTTACTTGGGGGGAGAAAAAAAGCACCACTTTGACCTTCCTGCCCCCTTCCCTCTCCCCCATTCCCCATCCCTGTTTTAGTGAAATGTTCTTGCTTTAATTCAAAGGGCCACAGTACTACTAATTAAAACAAGTGCCTCAAGGCATTTGCTGGGATTAAAGTTACAAGGAGACAGGCACTGCAAAGCCATGGAAGGGAAACAACCCCCTGCTCTCCTGGATTTACAGTCTAGGGGTGTACCCTGAAAGTGGTACCAAGTTTGACTTGCATGTACTGCTTACAGCTGATAAGAAGAGTGTTTAGCAAAGGGTCTCTAAGGAACCACATTCTTAACTGTATCTTGCACAACTTTATTTTCTAGGTGAAATCAGATGCTACTGTGATGCTGCACACTGTGTTGCGACTGGCTATATGTGCAAATCTGAGCTTAGCGCCTGCTTCTCCAGACTGCTTGATCCTCAGAATACACATTCCCCACTTACTCATGGCTGCTTGGACTCTATTGCAAGCACAGCTGATATCTGCCAAGCTAAACAGGCACAAAACCACTCTGGCACCACCGTGTCCACATTGGAATGCTGTCATGAAGATATGTGCAATTACAGAGGACTACATGATGTTTTGTCTCCTTCCAAGGGTGAGACTTCAGGTAGGGTGAGGAAGCTTCTTTGAAATTGCTCTTGTAGCCTTCAGGCTAGTGGCGGTCAGATCTTGAAGGTCTGCAGTTAGTTTTGTTATTAATGTAAATAGAGACAGCAGAGGGAGAAGCGGGTGGCTGGGTGCAGGGGAGCGTATCAGCTGAGTAGCTTTTATGTCTGTGTTAATGTTAGAGGTCTGTCTTGCTTATCTGTGGCATTCCTCCTTAAATCAGCTGTCAGGGCAAGAAATTCCATGTCATAAACACCCTTGGAAACTTCTCTCTCAGTACGGCGCAGTGTGTAGACTCCTTAGACTTGTCAGTGCAGACTTTCAGGGAGTTGCTGATATGTAAGCTGATTGTTGATGCTGAAATAAACCTCACATCTTTCTCCCTCTGCAGGACAAGGGAGCAGATATCAACATGACAGCAAGAATCTTATCACCAAGGTACAGGAACTGACCTCTTCGAAAGAATTATGGTTCAGGGCAGCTGTAATAGCTGTTCCTATAGCTGGTGGGCTAATTTTGGTGCTTCTTATCATGCTGGCCTTGCGGATGCTCAGGAGTGAAAATAAGAGACTGCAAGATCAACGACAGCAAATGCTCTCCCGTTTGCACTATAGTTTTCATGGACATCATTCGAAGAAAGGACAGGTAGCAAAATTGGACCTGGAATGCATGGTGCCTGTAAGCGGTCACGAGAACTGCTGCATGACCTGTGATAAAATGAGACATTCGGACCTCAGCAATGATAAGATCCTATCGCTAGTCCACTGGGGAATGTACAGTGGACATGGGAAGCTGGAATTTGTATGACCAATTATTTTTTTAATCTGAGCTAAACTTACTCTCCGAACTCTTGAAGGCCTTTGGGTTCTGCTGGACAGGAGCACTTTATCTTAAAAGAAAAACTCTCATAAATCATCTTTGAGAAACAAAGGACCTCTACAAACAGAATCTTGGATATTTCTTCTGAAGGATTCCAAAAGTTATCTTATTTGCACAGAATAAAATACACTCAAATGTATTGTTTGCTTTAAAGTTATGAAAGCAAAAATTAGAAGTTGTAAACACTGTCACCAGGGTTATCTGAACTGTAGGGAGCTGAGAACTGAGTTATTATAATAAACTCTATGCAAGCTCCTATGCTTCCTGACTTATTGTAAAGATTTTTTTTAAATATATATATTTTGTCTGAAACTTGTTTGTGACGTTTTGTTTTAGAAAGCAATCGTCTTTTCCTTTTTTTCTGGGTGGGAATAAATCAGAGTGGTAAATGTGGTAATGCTGTGCAGAATAGTTACTGCAGACAGCCTGTTTTCCTCTTTGCTGAGGAGAACTAGGTAATTACTTGTGAATGAGAGTGACAGCTTCACTATTTAGTACTTCAGGGACAATGAACTTGCGTCCTCCATTCTTGACTATTTTATTTTATTTATTTATTTATTTATTTTTTTCCTTGTGGCTATGTGAGTTCTTTTGAACTATGTGATAACTTTTTCATCCTCTCTGCAGGCAAAACTTAGCAAAAAATTTCTCCTGATTCTTACAGTTCATTTTCCTTGCTTGTCTCACAATACTTGTTTTCTCTTATTTTTCTTTTGTATGGAACTCTTTTCTTTTGTACTTTCTACTTTCGGATTTTATTTGGGGATGGGGAGGGAGTGGGAAGGAACTCAGGGAAAGCCTCATGACCTTCTCTGTTGTGGGAGTGTGTGTGTGTTTATATATATAATATATATTTTTCCTGCTGCTAACCTCTGAGCACTATGGAACACAACATCTGCCATGCTCTTTTATAGTCTGAGTGTCACATGCTGCTACTTCTGTGTGGGACTGATTAACTGGAGAATCAACAATGAGCTCACTTTAATCTCTGTCTCTTCATGCTGCTTTTGTATAGGTTGCTTTTTGTCCCAGTTTGTTTATACACTTCAGTGTTTCTTTTTCCTTCAACATGTTGGTTTATTTCAGTCATTTCTTTTATTCAGTGTCTAGTTGCTATAGTCAAAAGCAACTTCTGGATTATCCAAGGAGCTTATACTATTTGAAACTTAAAGTATTTTTCTTGCTTTACTAAGCAGTATTAAACTTTGTTTAAAAGTAGATGCTGCATAGTGGCAAAAGGAAAACTCAAAATGCTGCTGCTGGAGACAAAATTTAGTGAAAACTTTGTCTATGTTTAAATGGCTTCAGAAATGCTTCTGTCTCCTCTTCTTGTCATACAGTTGAGCTTGTATCCTCTCAAATGGGGAGATTGTGTATGCAAGGGTTACAAAAATTTTGCAGCAATGTTTGGGTCTTGTATACTAGTTGCTGTGGTAGATTGCTTTGAAATATGCAGCCAGAAATACAGGGAGCTGTAAGGAAGGAAAACCTGGTTCCATGTCACAAGCATTTATTCCTGAAAGCACTCTCTGACTTGTGTGGTGGTGTTGCTGGAGATGATCAGTGGGCTGTGTAAATAGGAGTGCTGCAAATTCATTCACAGTTAAACACGTTGGCCAAGAACCCTGTGAACCTTGGTCCCACCGTGCCCAGGTTTACAGTGTTCAGGTATAACCTAGGGGAGCCAGCTTCATTTCTGTACGGCAGGTTGCTGGCTCCCTCTTCCACAAAGCACCTGAAGAACTAATTGCTCTTAACGCAGTACATTTCAGTCTCAGAATTTTTCCTTTTCCTGCTGCTTGATTGTGTGGCTGCAATTGCGTTAGGAGCCTGCCTGTGACCTTTCAAAGTGCTGCTTTCCTACAGCAGCTCTCTATTTGCACCAATACCAAATTCTAGGGCAACTGTCTGCTCTGCCATATCGGGGAATCGTTTGCTGGCAACTTGGTGCCGGAAAGCAGGAACCCGAGATATCTGTCAAGCATGGCTGCAGCAGTGGTGATGATGTCTGGGTGGGTTATAAGAGCTGATGGCTAAACTTTCCTCCGCAGATCTGGAGCAGCACGTCCTACGGTTCTATAACCACCCCCTGACCTTCACCAGTCATTTGCTGCTGATTTGAATACATAAGGGCCTATTTATACTTGCTATTGAAAAGCTAATAAGAGCAGGAACGTTTCTAATTGGCCCCTCACTGTGGAGGCGTTTTAGAGAAAAATGCCTGTCCGCCATCCCCGCGGGCCGAGCCCCGGGACAGCCTGAGCGGCTGAGGAAGCTTCCAGGCCCCCAAGTCTTCTCGGGGTGGAATCTAGGTTTTCAATTTATCGCAGCCTGTATGTCCAGGGAACGATGTTATGGGCGCTGGTGTCTGTCTGGCAGCAGCTTTGTGAGCTGTGAAAGGAGCCCTGGCTCTCCTCACTTAAACTCGGGGTCCGAGCGCACCGGGCTGTGCATGCTGTTGGTGAGGGCTCCACAGAGACTGCGTGTTGTGTCTGCAGAGCTCACCAGTACCAGTTTGTCATCACTCCTATAGGATAAATAAGCTACCATTCTGTAACAAGCGGGGACCTTTGTGCTCTTCCCCGGGTGCTGCGTCAGCGCTCACAAAGCTGCATGAAATCTGCAGGGCCTGGCCGAGGCTGCGGGCAGAGCGGTGAGGCAGCGGCTGACGGCTGTCCTCTCAGAATGGAGCCCTGGCTTTGTCACTGTGCTGCGCACTCTCGGGTTTCCACTGCAGACAATAACAAGCGTTCCTTTGAAAGTGCAGCGAGCCCTGGAGCGTAAGGAGGACAGCCCTCTCTATGGCTAACTGAAAAGTCTCTCAGATTGCAATGAATGAAATCAAACATCCAAGATGCAATTTAGCTTCCCCTGTGCCTCTCTATTTCCCTGACTCTTTCCTTGAAACAATGATTGAGGCTTTTCTTATGGCTCTGCTTCTCCAGTCTTGGGAGCCATTGAGTTTGTATGTCTCCTCTTAACTCCTGCTGAACTGATTCTATTAAAACCCCCTTACACCACAGGGGGCTTGACCTTTTTCTGAAATACTGAATGTGTCTGCTTTGGAAATCACAAACTTCTCCTCCTCTAAAGAGCTTGTAAATCTGGTTTCAATATTGGGTGATTACAGGCTGTGCGGAGAGCTTGAAAGTAAGTGGCCACTTCTGATTTGGAGCTGGGGCCTAGCTGTGTCCTCATGGCAGCCCTGCATGTGCTCAGAGTGCAGCCCCTGACACCAACAGAGCCTTGGATTAGCAGCCGGTGACTGACCAGGCTCTAGTTTTTTCTAACTGGGATCTTGGGGTCCGCTTCTTCGTTGCTGTACAACCTCTTGCTCTGTTATAAATCCAGCAGCCTCTTCACCTGGGGAAAAAACAAGATTTTCCTTAGGTGCAGTGGATGCATCTTCACCTTCCGTGGCAGATGTCATCACTGTTAAAACAAGGGAAAATCCATTGCCAGGCTGCCTGGGATATGCCTGTTTGCTACGCAAGTAAGTGAAAGCAAAATTTGGCCTTCCCATTGAAGGGTTTGTGGAGGAAATATGATTGTCACTTGAGGAAAAAGTATCTATGGCCAAAAAAAGATCTCTGTAATAAGGCACATGTTGAGTGAATAAAAAAGGCCTCTGAGGTAGGCAAAGTTGTCTTTATTTCTTTTTTTAGATGTTTTCCCACGTGGAGATCAATAGAAGTGTGTTTGTTTTGTTCCAGTGGCTGGCCACTTTGCAGGAAAAACGCTTCTTCATGTTTTGGTTCTAGGAGCTACTCAGGGAAATGGTATTTTGGATCTGTCGCTGTTTTATTTCTGGAAGAAAGGTTGTGGAGAGGTGCTGTAAAGTTATGGTTATCTCTGGGGAGGAGCCCGGTGTCTCCAGCATTATGATTTCTGGCTCCATCTAAATAAACAAACATCTTTGTTTTCTTTGTTTCACCTCTAACCCTTGTCTGCAGCCTTTATAATCCCAGTGGGTGAATCCTGAAGTAAAACAAACTGCAAGGGAAGGAAGCCAGGAGGGAGCCGCAGTGCCTGCACATTAACAAAGCTTTGTGCTGCCCAGCCAACCTTGACAAAAGGATTCAATCCTGAGCTGACCTTCCAGGGGAAAAGCAAAACAAAAACCACCTTGACTTGAACTTTCAGAACTGTAAGAGTTTAATGCTGGGTTTGATGTCTCCTAAGAGGAGTGGAGAGTCAGAAATGCCAAACACCTGTCTTGGAAACCCAAATCTTAACAAGTTATCAGGAAATAAGAGCTCCAAATCAAATGGCTTTGAAAAACTTAGTTTTTGCTCATCACTATTTCCACATCATTCATTGTTTTAAAAACAGACTAGAAATGTTGTGGGGCTATTTATTTATTTATTTATTTATTTATTTTCTCCAACATGTCTCTGAGCAGGTTTAACAACGTTGAGTTCTGCTGAACCAGCAGCCTTTAAATGCAGCCTTTCACTGAACTCTTCTGCCTCAGAGCCCAGCCTCTTTCCCCATTGGCAGCAAGGGCGTGAATGAGTCAGTGCTGCTAACCTTGTGAGCAGAGGGGCTGGTGCAAATTTAGGATGAGACTTTCTTTTTTAAGAAGTCTTCATTAAAATTGGAAGGATATTTTTCTCTGTAGTTTCACAGTTTTTATTGTAATACATCAGCGGTCATGCAGTTGAGAAAAGCTAGCCAAGTGTGTTTGCCATTTCCCCCACCTTGGTTATTGGCTACTTTTAAAAATAGTGACTCGAGACAGCTTTTAAAAATGAGGCGTCAGCTTTAATGGCATTTTCTCATACTAGATCAAGCACTCTTTCAGGACAGTTTCTGTGAAGCAGCAGGAGGATGACCTCCTGCCTTTCTTTTAGTTACATTTCCATTTCTAAAACAAAGGCCACCAAAAAAGGTAAAATCTACATTCTCACAAACTTGTAGCATCCACATGTGACTGACCCCAGGGGACCATTAGCAGGCCAGTGCCAGCACCGATAGCAAACACGGAGCGTGAGGTCAGTCTGCACTATTAGCTTTTGGGCTCGCTTCACTCTAGCAGCCCCAACATTGCAGAGGCAAATCCCCTTCCTGTCACTTGGAAGGAAAATATTTGTGCAGTAAATCTCCTGCTAGCACTTGGTTGTGTCACCAAGGAGGGGGAAAATGGGCTGGGCGGCTCAGTGCTGCTGCCCGGTGTGTCTGGGAGTGTGTGTATTTGGGTGCAAATCAGGGCTGGTGTCAAACAGGTTGCTTTGAAATGCTCAATTTGTTTAGTTCTGGCTGTGAAGTAGCTATTTCATCAGTGGAAGATTTATTAACCAATTTTTTATGGCTATCAACAATGGCTTAGCTCCTGCAGGGTCCCTAGGATTTTTATTAAGTGCTGTGGGTTACAGAGGCAGGGGTGTTTTATATTGCTCTGGTATTTTAACCCGATGAACTAAGGCCTCTATCCCGTGCTTGCTTCAGGATGTGCATAATTCACCCTGGGTCCCAGGGGCAGTGTTTTGCCATGGAGGCTTCAGAGGCTTTTGCTGAGCACCTGCAGTCACAACAGAACCATCATCTGGCAAAATCCCAATCAGGCCCTTCATGAATAGCACCTCCCTGACACACGAATCTATCAGTGTGGTGCCTTTTAGTGAGTGATTTCCAGCTGATGGGGTAATGGTGATGTGTGTCCTTTCCATCCCTCAGCCCAGCTGTCCTGGGCTGTCTCTTCATGCTCACGATACACAAAGCAGCAATGCAGTTGTGTGGGTGCTCCCATTGTAACCTCTCAGCTGGTAGGATTTCTCATTCCCATTGTCTCTGCAAAAAAAGTTTCCATCACCAGCAGCCTTTTTTTTCATTTTGCACACAAGAAATCACACTATGATTGCTACAACTGTGAAAGAACAACTCTTGGATGCTACCATATGCTCAGGCTGCACATTCGGCTGTAACTCACCTCGTTTTTGCACATGCATGATGATAAAGGTTTTAATCACAAGAACATCTAGTATGTTTTCTCCCCTTCCCTAGCCATTCTCCTGACTGCCTGCCCTGTCAGGCTGCAGTCCCTCCACAGCTCCTCAGCCAGCCACAGCTCTGTGCTCTGGGTGCCGCTCCCCGCTCTCACTCCACAGGGCTGCAGGTGCAGAGGGGCTGGAGCAAGCTTTCCCTGGCAGCAGGTACTGCTCCCAGCCTCCTTGGCTGTTATCAGTCTGCAATAACATTTCCCTTGGTTTTCTTTCCAATTTTTTTTCCCCTTAGGAGGATTGTAGGTTCGATCAGCATGCAGTGACATTTTTAAAACCGAAATCCACCCCTGCTTGGGAAGTAGAACCTGAATCCCCTCTGGGAGCTCTGCCAGCCTGCACCGACCCATGGCCTCACCATGGCATGGGATGGCCCAAATGCCAGGGACTTTGTAAATAATGAACATAATCACAGTTCTCTTGGGAGTGACTTTTCACATTCCCATAACTTTCATAGTGGAAGTTGACAACACTTCTTTCTATATCAAGATACAACACAAATAAATTCTGCTGGCCAGTCTTCTTATTACTTGTAAGAAACTCACCAAATTCAGTGCCTGCTTAGATTTTCATGCTGCTTTCATTTACAGTAACATCAGTGACACTGTAAGTTTTATTCTTAAAGATCCTGTCCCAAAGCATTGCGATTCTGTTTGTGTTTGGAAGCTAGCTTTAAAACCTGCCGGTAACAGCTTTGTGTTGCAGGTTGGGTTGGTTGGGAGGTTCTGTAATCTCTGTCTTCATTATAGGCTGTTATCTGTGGCTGATTGCCGCGCACTGTACTGACAGCAGGACGCCTTTGTCTGTATAAAGGTTGCTACCCTTTATTTCTCTAAAATGAACTTCGTCCCCTCATATCTGCTGGCAGTCACTGGCACTCCTTTCTGTCTGCTGCAAGAGCCACTCAGCTCCTGGGCCCCCCATGCTCCCCAGCAGCTCCGTCCCTGTCCCCATTCCCCTCCTTGCTGTCCCCGTGCATCCAGCCAAGCGCTGTCAGTTCTGCTGGCATCCTGCAGCTCCCTGAAGGAACACAGCGCACAGCAGCCACCTTATCACAGGTTATTACTGAACATACACAAGCACTACTAGTGACCAGCGTAATCCACTTTTTATGGGTATAATTTGACTTTATTTTCTATTTGCACAAGGTGGCTTGGGTGGAGTGCTGTGTGCACTATCAGAGAAGCAGGCAGCTCCACCTCGGGGCTGGAGCCAGCACCAGGCATCGCCCCCTGCACCTCAGCAGATCTTTGTGCTCACATGAGGCAGGCAGACTTTCTTCTGCCTTAGCAAGCAGACTATAATGGCATGGTAATCTGCAGTGTGTGGCCAAATACTCAGTGACATTTCCTGATTCAAATGGCAATCGATGAGTGTGACGTTGCACGGAGTGCAGTGCTGGGTGACCGCCCATTGAGCGCAGCCAACCTCTTATCAAAGAGTGGATTTCCTCTGATAGAGCACCATATCTGCATATTAATATTTGATAGGTTGTGGACAACGCGCAGATTTGTAAGGAATAAAGAAATAGCCTGAGAACTGACTGCTTGTAAATAGTTTCCAGAGTATTTCATTACATATAACGCGTTTTTAAGCAAGTCATTGGCAGTATGGGATTCCTGAGTCTATACTTAAGGAGAGCACAGACGCAGGACAGACTGCTGCTGTCTGTGTAATCACAGCCAGGGATGTCTCAGTCCTAGCACCATCTGACAGAAACCTCCACCACAGCAAGACTGCAGGAGTCTACTACCTGTACGAGTCAGTGAAAATGGATCAGAAATACAACATGCAAGCTGTGCTTTCTAGTCTTTATTCAGTGTCTGATCCCACGTATTTCCTCCACAACAAAGCACATTCCTCCTTTCAGCAAAAGTTGCCCACCTAGACCTACAAATGCTAAAGCCATTGTTTTCTTAATTTTTTCAACATTGTTCTAAAAAGCTGGCATGAGGTTGCAAACCAGAACAGTGGAGTCTTGATAGAGAAAGTCACTGGGAGATTTTCCCTGAGCCAAAATGGAAGGATTTGGCACAAAAGAAAGTGTATGAAATACCAGAGTATATGAAATCTAATTTCTTTCCTGAAAATATCAACAATAGTTGTAATAGTAAGTGAGCCCCTTAAGATGTAGCAGCTAGAGAGGGTGATATCACTGTTAAGACTGTCAGGACACACTATATGGAAACATTGACCAGAAGATGCAAAGGTACTGTGAGCAGGAAAAATCAAGCAGCTCCCTTAAACAGCCAGCTGCTAACCTTGCAAACAGGGCCGGCTTGAGTTTTAAGCCAGGACTACACATCCAACTGCAGCTGCAGGAGCCAGCAGCCTTTGCTCCGGGCAGCCAGGGTCAGGGTGCCTTGCCAGGCAGTGGCACTGTCCCTGCTGTCACTGTTACCAAACAGCTCTTGGGATTTTGTGTGAGTGACAGCTTGACCAAAGGTCTCCTGTTGTCCCGGAAGGTGTCTTACCTGTTGAGCTTTGGGTTACACATACTGTAAAAGGAATAAAAAGACATATTTATACAATGAATAAATATAAATACATTCTGAGTATGAATCTTTTGACTGAGGCCACGATTATGCGATTAATTTATGAGTAGGTATTATGTAATTCATTTTACTATTGTGTTCTTATACATAATGCTGCCCGTGGGAAGAGAGACGGTTTTCTGGAAAATCTTTTGGGATGTTTTATTCCAGGAGATGCACTTCCAAGGGCGCTGTGCTTCTGGGCTGTGTCCTTAGACACCATCCTTGCCATTGGTGTGCCTGCAGCTGCAGGTGCTGGGAAGCAGCCTCCTGTTGTGCCCAGGCCAGGCCTGCCTCATTCTATGGATGGATTGCAGAACTGTTTCCCCAAAGCCTGTGCCACATTAGAAATGGTTCACAGAGTCACAGAATATCCCAAGTTGGAAGGGACCCTGTCATAAGTTTTCCTTCATAGACTGTTGCCTCTGTTTTTATCTCCCTTCCTTCCTTCCCATTTTGTGGGGCTGGGGTGGGGGGAGGGCAGGGGCCTACTGCCGCCCCCGTCACGGGCATGGATTGATCTAGTCAAGTCCGCGACAGGCCCAGAAGGATCACTGGGATTCCTTCCTTCTTTTCCCACTGACAAAGAAAACATTAATACCATATTTTAAAAATAAAGTAAAAACCTTAAAATTCTGCTCTAAAGCTGTGCATGTGGGGGAAAATCCCTACTTGGCCAGAGGAGGAAACAGTAGAGACATAGCAACAACTGCTGCTAAGCCTGTTTATGTTTGTTCTCCCCAAACCATGAAGGCTGTAAGAGCCCTGCGAGTAAATACCATTAGTCACCAGCGGCTGGTGGCAGAGCAGGGCAGTGAGTCATGGCCACCTTGGCTCTGTCCCTTCAAGGCCTGCCTGGTACCGAGCCCACACCACAGGGCTCCTCAGCCCCCTTCTTGGAGACAGCACAGTGGCTGCAGTAAGGGGCGGTGGGCTGGGCCCAGCTGGGATGTGGGGTGCTCTGAGAGGAAGGGTCGTTCTTCAGGAGCAGCGCTTACATGCAATGGGAGACTCTGGAGCTTCACTGCAGTCCTTCTCCAGCTCTGCTCTGCAAGCCCCCAGTGACCCAAGGACATTACCTGTCACAGACTGAACGGCTGCATTTTGTGAATCTTGTGCAGAAAAGGAGATCAGAGGCAGCAAGGGAGGGTGCTGCCATTGCTGCCGTTGATGGTTACACTGGTGATGGACTGCTCTTTAGTTCTGGCGGGCTTTCCACATGGAGCATGCTGCTAGGGCAAGGACTGGCAGTAACATGGGAGTTACTTCCCATGGAAAACACAAGCACCTTTGGGCTAGGACACAGAGTCCCAGCTTAGCAATCACACCTCAACAAGGAGTAGAATTGAAGGAATCTTTCCAGTTTTGTATGAAGTGATTTTTTAAGAACCTATATAAGCTGGGGGCCAACATGACTCCTGATTTGCTTCTCTGCTTGTGCCCCTCAAGGCAAACAGATGGAAGCTTAATCCTGTACCCTCAGTGTCTCTGGATAGCAAAGCTTTTGTAAAAATGGAGCCTGAGATCTTAAAACCTAATGTTTTGTCTTGTATATCTAGATAATTGCTGTGGGCCAGACGCAAGGAGAATAAAGTGGTGAGGTTAGGCAAGCGGGAAATGGCAGCAAGTGAGAGCTAGATAATGGAAAAAATAATTCAAAATGATTTTCTTCATCTCTCTATGTACTGATTTGTTGCTAGGACAAAGACAGATGGAAACAAGCTTAATGGATTCTTCTCTGCTCCAGAGGTTTCAGACTGGGTGAACTGAATTCCTGCCAAATTAGGGAAATGTCCAGGCATTTCCTATCCAAAAGAAAAGCAAAACAAAGAAATAAGGAGACTTTACCTATTCCAGATTTCTAGCAGAATAAGTACTAATTCAGGCAGAAGTAGCAAAAATTGGTCTGACTCTTCCAACTTGTTTCTTGCTGCAAAGCAAGACTGAGTGTAAGGCACATACAGCCCACTGCAGCAGGGAAGCGATGCATAACTGCATGGGGCTGGATTCATTGAATCATAGAATCGTATAATGGCCTGGATTGAAAAGGGTCACAATGATCATCTAGTTTCAACCCCCCTGCTATGTGCAGGGTTGCCAACCACTAGACCAGGCTGTCCAGAGCCATGGGCAGGTGATGCCAGGCTGACCTGGCCTGGTACTAGCCATGGCTTTCTGCAGCAGGATGCTGAATCAGCTGATGCCCTTCCCAAGTGCTCTTAGAGTGTTGAGGTCCGTCTCAAAGGCTTTTGTGCCAGAGTCCTTTGGAAAGCAGAGCCAGTGTATGCTCATGCCTCTGTGGAAGCCAGGAAAAAAAAAAAAAAAAAAAGCTGTATGAAGGATTTGGCTTTCCAGGCAAAGCAGCTGTACAGATTTTGTTATGGTGAATCTATTGATTGTACAGCTCTTGCTAAGTGAGGAAGAAAATCCAGAAGATTACTGTGGATGGATGTAGAATGGCGCTTTCTCCAGAACAGGAAGAACAGACTTCCTGGGGATACTTGATCAAATATCTGTTGGCGCAAACCAGCTTTGTGGCATTGATTTCATCAAGACAGCACTGATCCTTATCTCTGATTCTCTGTAAGTGGGCATTTCCTTATGCATCATGGCTGTGGTTTTACTTAATCCTCTCTGTATGTAGTCAATAACAGGTAAACTCTTGTGACATTTTTAATTGGCAACAAGAACTCACATGCTTGCAGAGAATACTCTGTGCAAAACTACTTCTTGAAAGCAGTGTTTGTACAGAGGGAAAGTGAGGGGAAGGTCCCTGCGTCTGAACCCCAGCCAGGAGCTGCATGCCACCTGCCTTTTGCTTTTGTGACAGAAATGTGCCCCAGCAGCAACCTTTGTTTGTCTACCCCCTAAGAAAACATGAGTGAAGTGGGAGCAGCTAATTAAAGAGGTTGTTGATGATACTGGTAGGGAGATCCTTTTTGTTGAATGGAAAATAGATGACTGATTGTCCCTTTTAGATTGGATGTACAGTGTACTTTTTTGTGATGTGTCACAAACAACTGCTTAAGCGTGTCTCCCAGTCCCAACAGCATCAAGGCAGAGATCAAACTTTTCCTGTACAGACAGAATGTGCATTGCAGGACAAAGAAAATTAGAAGGCAAGCTCCACAAGCCATCGATTATGCTTATTACAATGAGGGATATAATTGCAATGCAAGAGAAAGTAAATGCTTATTAGTTCTAAGGAGCATCCTACTATCTGTATGGAAAATAAACACATTTATCTAGGCATCGCCATAATGGCTTAGGCTATGGAGAAGCTGTGTGCTTATTTCACCCAGCTACCGGCCTGATTCACCACGTTGGTGGAAACCAGTAGTAGTTCCATTAATGCTACTGAACATAAAACTGATCCGGATGGCCAAGTAGAGCCTTGTGGTCACCACAGCTGGTGCTGGGACAGCAGTCTGCTGCCTAACAGCTGTGGTAGGTGTTAAGCGTTGCTTTGAAATAAGCAATACATTCTGTATGTAACATGATCCACAACCCCCCTCCCTCCTGGCCGTCTATAACCCTTTTGAAGATCTCATTAGCCCTAACGCAAATGCAATGGGCACTTAGTTTAAAGTTAGGTAGATGCATCAAGAGGCTTGTGAGCCAAGATGGCACAAGGCTTTAAGTTTCTTCTTGGAGATCCACATGAGAGCTCTGCTGAAAGCTGTTGCGTTTTGATGTTTGGAGGTGCTAAAAGTCCCACTGGTTACAGGGCGGGTGGGAGGCACTCAGCATCTCCCAAGGTCAGGGCATTCATGTCCTTGCTGGTCACTTGTCTTCAGCCATCTCCAAATAATTCCCCAGTTTATTGCCCCTAAAGGATTCAGCCCAGCCTCAAAATTCTCCATTAATGGCATAATGAACTGATACAACTCTAACTCATAAGACTCAGAGCTGGTGTGCAGTAAACATAAACATATGTTTAGTGTTCTGTTATAAACTACTGTAGCCAAAGTGGGCAAGTGCTATAAACTTCAAACGCAAAACAGATGCAAGTTAATTAGAGGCATGAAAGTGATGACAATAGAAGTGAGCTGTAGCAAAGAAATGAAATGTTAGTTTAGGCAGAAGTTGCTGCAGTGCTGCCTTATGCTACAAATGCCTTTGGTCTCTGCTAAAGATGGGAAGGGACAGACTCCTTTCATTGGGACTCAGGCGCATTGCCCATATGCCAGAAGTGTAAGTCACTACTGGGGACAAAGGCTTAAAGGGAATGTGATCTATCAGGCTTTTGAAGCTGGGAATTTTCTTTCCAAAAGGTTGGACTACACACATGTGAAGGCCCCATCTCCAAGGTGCCTGGTGTAGCAGTGGCTTCTCAAATAAATGCCTGAGTAACGGGAGCTCTGGCATAACTACAGAAGTCCTGGAGATGTTTGTTCCCTTAGACACAAACTAATAAGTGTGCCTTCTGGTCCTGCACACAGACTGCCTTTGTCCTCCACCTCAGATAGAGCTGGGAACCAAAAGGGCTGCCAGCAGAGTCTGGGGCAAGAGTTGCACCCAAGCACTCTCCAGCCCTGCTCTCTGCTCTCACCAGAGAGAAGTCACTGATGGAGAGCGAGCAGACTGCAGAAAATGAATACAGGAACAAAAAAAAAAAAAAAAAAAAAAAAAAAGGCCCTTCCCCCCCTTTTTGGAGATTTAAAATAAAAAGCAGAACAAAAAAAAAAAAAAAAAAAGCAGCAGCCCAGGCAAGGTTGTAATTACTGTACAATTGGCTATTCACTTAATGAAATCACATACCAGCACAGAGCTGATCGGAGGCTCTTGGCTGATGGAGGGGTGCAGATTAAAGGGAGGAAGCTCAGATGTTGTTGATATCTTTATTTGGGGGATGCTTTTCCTCTTGAATTATTTTAGATAAGACGAAAAATGGAAAGGAAAGGATTGGGGCTGCTGGGAATGGCTGTGCCCAGAGGGAAGGGGAGGTGATACTGTGCTTCCCCCATCTCTTCACAGTCACTCCTTTTATTCCTGGTAAAACTCTTTGGTCATTCCCTCAGCTTTGCTCTTACAGCAGCTCCCACTGATGATCTCGGTTGTGGCATGGCAGTGGGTTAGCTGTCCACTGTTAGCTGGCACCAATACATAGCACAGTCAGACTCTGTTCAGATGAACGATAATGGGGAGAGATGTCTGGCTCGCAAAGATTCCTGATGCATGAAGCAAATGCTGTGGGTCAGTTACATCCTAATAATCTTGGGGAAAAAATAATCCAATAGATTTCTTAGAGCTTCTGTGTGTTTAGGTAAAATGTGCAGCAATGATACCTGCAAGCCTGTGACACAACAGATAATGACCAAACACAGATCCGCATATCACCTTTAACTGGGGCTCCTTACGCAGTGAAGGGTTACTCACACAGGCAAGGGAAAGGACTGGAAATATTCAGCCACAACGGTGCAAGGTCATATTTCATTTCCGTAGTGTTTTCTCTCCCCAGGAGGCAGCCGGCAACCAAAGTAAAGCTCCAGCCTCTGAAGAATTCCCTTATTAAAGATTACCCAGCTCCCTTACAGCTCCAAGATGTCTCTTAGGAACTGCTCAATTCACACAGAAACTATTTTGCTTTGTGTATGTTTGGTTTTTTTTTTTTTTAATTTGAAGATTTCTTTCCCCTTCCTGCCATCCCTCCAGGTCGGGGTAGATGTTCTTTGACATTAAAAAGATCTTTTTTTGGCACGTTGAATTAAAAGTCCTTGATTTTGACTAGAAGAGACTGCAGGACCAAGATAATTAACTGTGCTGATTTGGTGACTTATCTCCCCCTTCAGCCTCAGCAGCAGTGCCTGCTACAAATCTTTGATTCTCACTGCTGAGTGCCCCACAAAATAAGGCAGTTTAATTGCCCTTCAGGACCTTCTTCTATCAAGCATACATCATTATTTGCTTTTCATTTTCTTTCTTGTGTGCTTTTCCAGCCAAGGAGAGCAATCAGGCCATTTTCTACTATAAATCTGAAATTTCTCCTTGGCTAAAACCGAAGCCTGCACGTCACCAAGCACTACTGTGACCTGGAGCACTACTGATGTCCCTGACCTTGCAGACAGGTGCTTGTGCTGTCCTGTCCCTTTGAGATGGTGCATTATATGTATTGTTTTTCACACACTGCATCCTGTGAGAGCAATAACTTTGTATTTTTCCTCAGCCAGTGGAGATGAGCATCATGAGTGTTGTCTTAGACCAAAAGTCTAAGAAGGTCAACATGAACACCAGCCTGGATACTGCCTTCTGGCTTGTATTCCCCTTATCATTCTTAATGCCACTTCTCCAGCTTTTGTCAGTTTATGCCAAGTTTTTCTCTTTATTTGATTCAGCTGAGTAATCTCCTGCTTACTTCTAAGCACGGTAGGAAAATAAACAATACCTGACAGGTTTTGTACAGTGTTCTTAGCTGTTGAGTGCTATTAAATCCATAGTAAATGGACATGAGCTGTGTGGGCCCGAAGCACAACCACTGAAAACCTCTGAAAAGAAGCTGATATGAAACTGCTCAGACCACAGTGTTACATCCTTTTCATCTGCAGTTTGACAGGTGTTGTTGCTTTGGAAGAATGCAGAGCCGTCAAGAAACAGGTCTGATCTGGTAATCTTTGTGAAGTCTACTGATGAGATAAATGCAGAAGGCTGTGCAGACTTTGCCTACCTTAAGGGAGGATGCTGCAGGACTGACTTTAAAAATGTGTCCTGTGAAAGTCAGTAACATATAAGTATAGTGGCCTTGATCAGGAACAATTTGCTGTAATGGTGAATAACTGCTGTATTTTAAACAAACAAACAAACAAATAAATAAGCTCAGAGAAATATGAAAGCAGCAATTATACATTGCCTTCATTTCTTTATATGATAATCTGACAGAAAAAGGACCAAACTCAACATGACTGGATTTAAAAGCAGCCTGACTTGGAGGAAGCCAATTGCTGACAACACTCATTTTAAGATCATTCATGGTAGTGAAAGCCTCTGCTTTGCAGCTTCTGCCTCCACTGTATCCCTAGAGACTCTCCGTCTTTTGCCTCTGGTCTGCTGGACCATGTGGTCTGAGCACTTTTGCAGGGCACAGCAAAGAGGATTTGATCTTCTCCAGGGGAGCTACAAACCCCCTATGACCATCTGTTCCTAGAGTGCCTTCAGAAGGAGATTATGAGGAAGAGACACATTTCAATGTCCCACTGAAACTATTCCACAGTGGAGAAAATCTTTGTTGGTGAGCCAAATACTGTGCATGCATCAGGAGGCCCCATAGATGAACGTGTAGGATATGAATCCCTCTGCCAGCTACCTTTATGACCTGGAGATCCCCAGTGGCTGGACTTTGGTGTGCATTTTCAAGCAGTATGCGCCTACAAGAGCTCTCAATTTCTGCAATGAAAGAACAGCACAGATTTGGTAGGCATCCTCTCTCTTGCTCACCTGTGGGGTTTCAGTCCTTACCCAAAGGGAATTGTCTGCAGGACTGCAGGGAAGTTCGTGTTCCCCACCTATTCCTTGTCCCTTTTCAGTGTCAGCAAGGATATCAGCTGCACCACAACAATCTTTGCTGCTTGGCTTTTTGCCCTACAGGCATCATGCCTTTCTGCAGCTACTTATGGGTTGTCATCATATGGGTCACAGTCACTTCTCAGACAGACTGGACTTATGCAGCTGATGTAGGGGCTCCATAGCTCATTACCATTTCTACCCAGATGTAGATCTGCTCCAGTTTTGGCCTAACATGAATGCTGAAAGCTAAATTTGGATCTACCGGCCAAGGTTTTGATGTAATGTTTACTGTGCAATAATACCTCTGATATAAACTGAGCGAGTGTGTCCTGTCTGGCTGACTACAACGGTAGAAATATTCTGTACAAGCTGTGTTAAGCTTTGGCTTACAGTCTAACATAGCTCTTAATGTCTCTCCTAAGCTTTGCTGTTGAATGTTTTCATCATTTCAGGAGAATGCTGGAGAATAGTTGAGTGGGACAGCTTTGAGAGATTTGAAGTCTCCAAAGGTCAGCTGACTTTTACATGGAAAAGGAAGTATTTAAAACCAATGCAAGAGTTACTCTGAAAGTCCATTCTTTATTTGAAGACAGCTTAGGAATGATTTAATGGGGTTAACTTCAGTAAGAAGTATCCTAAAGTCCTGTAGGAGACATATTCTTGCAAGATTGCCAGCTAGTTTATAACTGAGATTCCTCATGCTCCGTGGGGGTAATTACTGCAGCTGGGTTGGAAAGGATTTGGTATTAAAACAGCAGTCAATGAGCTACTGAACAGACTGAAATCCACTAGGAGATTCTCAAAGCCTGGGCTGATTAGAGCAGAATAAATCTTGGTCTGGGTTGCCTGTCTCTGCCTCAGTGTCTCACTCCGAGGGAGATGTGGTACGGAACGGAGCAGGCTGCACGAGCAGGTCATGCACTGCATCTGAGAAATGAGCTTGCCTTTCTCTTGGAGGCAAAAGAATCACTTAAAGTGAATGCCAGAGGTAAGGAATTCAGCACTGAGTTGTGTAATATCCAGTAGCAGCATGAAAAAAAATGAAAAAAGAAAAGCCCTTCTCTGCCAGCCGTGACTTTGTTTAAGCAGATACAATGCTCGCTGTGCTTGCGGGCCCTCTCTGGCTTCCAGGTTGACTCTAGCCCAGATGCCATCTGTGTCACCTCCACGCTGTTCCCGTCACCAACCTCAGCAGCCATTTTTGTGAGTGCTGAGGACCCTGCCTGCAGAGCACCAGGCTGTGGGCAGCCCCAAACAGAAGACAAGCAGAGAATGGCTGTATCAGCCATGACTTGTAGGCTGCTCAGTCATTCTTAATATACTTCATCTTGCACAGCAATTAAAGAATGATCTCCTGGGGATGTACATAGCCCGCATCACCATGGCAATGCAACACTTCACCAGGATCTTGAACTTGGTTATCCTTATAGACCTGCCCCAAGGGAAGAAGCATTATCTCTCCTCGCGGGAAGGGAGTTTGGGACCATACGGCCGAGTTTCATGGAGCTGGGCTGCAAGTTTGGAGATCCTGAGTGGAGCTGTGACTCTTCTAGTAAATGCGTTTCCACATTAGAGCTGGCACCCATGAGTTATTGCATTGCATGTTGGGATTTGAACTCAGCGTGCTTCAAACATAAAAAAGATGTGAGTCACAGGAGGTTTTTCAAACTCTGCTGCTGCATGCTGGTTGCTGGTATTTGTGCAATTCAGTAATAAATGCTCACAGAGAAAGAACACCTTTAACTCTTGTGGCCTTTCTCTCTGCTCTAATCTTGCTCTAAGACTTTGATTTACCGTTGTATTTAGTAGATCTGGTACTAGAAACCACTAAAGGATATTTTTGCAAGTTGCTGGGGTATCTGTTTTACCAATCATATCCTGAAAGAAGCAGTTTAATGTACTACTTATTTATTTATTAAATATCATCTATCTGGAGATAGCTGAACATATGGTTGTCTGGAGTTGGACAAGATCCTTTCAAATCCCATTTCAGCGTTTTTTCTCAGGAATGTCGGTGAATTCTGACAGTTCCTCCATGTGCCAAAACGGGCAGCAAGCTGTGACTGCAGGCTGTCTATGCTGCCAAGGAGCCTTTTATTTGGCATCCTTTGGGTTTTTAAAACAGTCACTGGAACAACCAGAAAGAAGAGTGAAAGATGAAGCAATAAATGGTTTTGCTGGAGGCAGCATGGCAACTTGCTGGGAGTTTGGAGTGTCCATCAATGTTCATCCCACTCCGATTGTGGGTGAGCAGCTAGAATTTTGCAGCCTGTTATGTCCTTAGAGCTTTTTTGGGCTCCTCTCTTACTTTCCATCCTGGCACTAAGAGAAGGCACTTTGCATGTGAGGCGGTGCTGGCCACGCTTTCAGCAAAGTCCTGCAGACACACCCGGAGCCAGGTCAGCTGGTGGTACCAACAGCACAGCTCTAACACTGCTGAGAGGCTTCCCTGAAGTTTTGGCTGCTGAGCAGCTCCATTCCCTTGCTCTCACTGTGGGATTGGGAAGCAAGTCATAACAAATACAAGTGTTTGAATAACTTCTTGTTTTCAAAAGCTAACATGATTAGGACGACTTGAACTTGTCTTGTCGGCTAGCGGATCCCAGGACAATCTCGGTAGAAAGTTTTTCCCCTCTGAGGCTTCTAGAAAGACTGGGTGTGCAGTGTCTGCCAGGAGAGCTGCCACTGCTGCTCTACTACAGGGCCTGGCAGGGAACTTGCTATGCTATGTCAGGTTTGGGTCAAGGAGTGAGAGAACTGGGCCTTTCCTCGAGCTGTGACCTGTGCTGGTGAGGGGCACTGTGAGAGGACTTTTTTTATTCACTGTATCAGAAGGTTTTGGATGACAGTGTGCCAGTTTTGACTAATGTGTGCTCAGGGAAATACCTGGGATGAGGCTTGGACAACGTCTCTTTGGGGGCTGGGTTGGACTATCTTGGTGGGATGGCTGTGCCCGACCCCCAGTGCTGTGGCTGCCAGAGCTGCCTCCCTCCTGTCCTGCTCTTGAAGCTGTTCCTCCCTCGATAAGCAGTAAAAATTTCACACAAAAGGAAACATGCCCATATCACACCTCAGGGCTTACCATGACTGCTGGAATGTCTCAGTCACATGAACCCTCATTGCACTGCGCTGACTTCTACTAGTACTTTTTTACAGGAGTGCACAGAGTTTTTTCATTTGTTTCAAAAAAAAAAAAAATTTCCCAAGGTCTCAGCTATGCTCTGATGCTGCATGAGAACATTTCTGAACTCTTAATATTGTTTACTGAACAGGAAAACCATTTCTTACCCAGTTCGTTCCAACTCTGCCTGGAGCACTGCGGAGGCATTGCCCGCGCTCCTGGAACAGCTTCACCTTGGGGAAAGCACACCCGCGAAACCTCCTTTGTCTTCTTTTTCTTCATTTTTCCTTTTTTTCCCCCTTTTCAATCTTCAGCCTTGTCATCCTGTTTTGCAAGCTGCAAGCATGGTGTTTCCTTTCATATTAAAAGAGACTGTACACTGAAAGATATAAAAGCGTAAACAAAAAGTTCATGTTTGTTGGCACGGTTTTTAAATGCAGACATCTGGGTTAGAGATGTGAGAAAATTGTAAAGAATTTGGGAAGGTTCAAAGGCTCATGTTATTAAAGTTTTAATAATCTGCTTTTCTGCCTAGCCCCAGCCCCCTGCTAGTCTTTGAATCTTGAAGGAAAATGCCGTCTGAACAAGATTATACTTAATTAGGGTAGGATCTTCTCTTTGAAAGCCTGTAGGAAGCTGTCCTGCCTCTTTATTTTTCAGACTAGAATGAGCTGTGTGTAGGAGGAGATACATGGCAAAAAGCACTTTAGTGCAACATTTTAATTTAAAGACTCCAGGGGCTCTGTTAAGTTTCTATAACGCAGACTATGGTATTTTCACAATCACTTTGTTATGTAATCCCCAGAGAAATAATTCACCTGAGGTGAAATTCACACCTCATATTGGGGCCAAGGAGGGCTGCCAATAAGCGTGTGCTCGCAGCCACAGCACACTGCCTGCCTCCACAGGGAGATGGGTCGGTGGAGCCCAACCTCTGCTGCCCTCCCAGATCCAGCATCCCTGTGCCAGCAGCAAACCCTATGGCACCTGCTTGGGCTGCGGTGCCTCCACCACCACTGATTGGGTTTTCCTAGTTTGGGAAAAGAAAAGAAAGCTCAGGGGAGATCTGATAGTGGCTTTCCAGTGCTTAAAGAGAGTTTAAAAGCAGGAGGGAAATCAGCATTTTACAAGGGTAGTGATAGGACAAGGGGGAATGGTTTTAAACTAGAAGAAGAGAGATTCAGATCACATGTCAGGGTAAATTTTTCACTGAGAGGGTGTGAGGGGCTAACACTGCTTCCCAGAGAAGTTGGGTGCCCCATCCCTGGAGTGCTCAAAGGCAGGTTGGATGGGGCCCTGGGCTGCTGGGTGGGAACAAACCCATGGCATGGGGATGGAACTTTGATGGGGATGATCTTTGAGATCCCTTGCAACCCAAATCATTCTTTTATCCCATGACTCTATGAAATAAGGTATTACCCTTCATGCCCCACCCCTGCACCACTGGCTCCTTCACCCACAGGGGAGCATGAAAATAGCAGGGGAGCACCTTGTCACTTATCCTGAGCTACAGGTAGCAGTGTATGGAAAACCCGTGGCTGCTCTCTGCCCATGATTGGCATTCTAGATCCACCTAAGCTAAGCCTGGATGCCATGAGAGTCTCTTCAAGGTTTTAGCCAGCGCAGAGTAGCCAGAGGATTGGAAATGATGATTCATGTTACAAAAGGAAACATCTTTTCTCTGAGTTTGTTAAGTGCTTGCAAGATGTCCTGAGAGAGCTGTTTTTTTAAAGAAAAATAGAGTGTTAAGAACCATAATTTCTCTAACATAACAGTTTTATATTTATATCACTTTCTTTTTCTTTGCTCTCCCTGACTTATAGCAGCAGTGCATTTCCCCATCTTCTTTCTCTGGCCTGCTAACAGCCCAATTAGCCAGTACCCAGAGTATGAAGCATTCCTGGCCTTACCTTACTGCAGCCAGTCATTAACTAGGTGGAGAAGGTCTAAAAACCCTGGAAAAAAAAGGGAATTTGTGTTTTTTTGGTTTTTTTTTTTTTTTTTTTTTTTTTTTTTTGAAGTTAGTTGAGTTTTATAGTGTTAAAATAGAAAAGGCAGTAAAAAAGGGGAAGGGGGGAGTAAACACATTGCCAAAATACTAAGTCAATTAGCTGAGTTAAAGGATTTTCTGATGTAGCCCAGAGTCTAAAATTGCTCTCACCAGTAAAAACACTTCCAGAAATTCCAAAGAGCAGCTATGCTGCTTTTTTTTTTCTTTTCTTGGAATTCATTGGTATTCTATCCCAAAAGCAAGATCGTAACAGAGATATTCTTTTGTCTGTCATGATATCGCTGTATCTTGGATGCTTTATGTTCCATTGCTGGGGATGTGCTTCATGTTCAGTTTCCTCCAAGATGCTTTTCTGATTCTAAAAACAAAGTTCCTCATTCTAAAGAGCATGAAATGAAAGACTCAGGACGTCACTACTGGTGTCCCTTGTCTGCCTCCGGAACCTGTATTTAGGTGCTCTCTGATGCACAGGACACAGTGGTGCTCGAGCTACAAGACCTCTGCTCCTCTTCCCAAGCACAGACCTTCCCTGAGTTGTGTTCCCATCCCAACCTCTCAAAGCTGCAGAACCCTCAGCTACCAACCTCTGAAAGGGCACTGACTCCTTCATCCCAGGTATCATTAGCAGGGCTTTTTACAAACAGCTCCTCCTTTGAATGTCAAAGGTCCCCAAGTCTGTGAGAAGGGCTGCGAGTCACAGCTGCCAGATGGATCCTTCCTTCACAACTGCTTCTGCACTAGTGGCGTCACTTTGAACTGAGTACTCTCAGCAAAGAAAGTTGAATTTTCTTCCGGGGTGTTGACCTGACCCAATGTCCCTTGTGCAGGATGTTTTTTTCCCTCTGGTTTTTAATGAGGCAATCTGCGAATACAGAGGTGGGTGTAATGTTCTGCAGCCTTTGGCTTCACTCTTGGCATGGGATTATCCTCTGGGAAGGATATAGCATACTATTGAGTTCTTTGTAATGGTAAGGAGAAGTAGTGGCCACGGACTATACGGACACCTTTAATTCTCTTTTATTACCTCTTGGTTTGTGCGATAAAGCTCCCGCAGAAGAAGTCCTGATGTTGAACACACAGAGGGGGAAAAGGCAATAAGATGAAGAGAATAAATACAGGAACATCATACAGTTAATTTAGAACAGGATCTAGAGTTGTTTTCAAGTACTGGAAAACTCATTCCCAATTCCGCCTGTGTAGCTTTTGCACTGTAATGGGTTGACCATTGTGGAATACAAGTTTGTCAGTGGGTGAGAGGGGACCTGTTGTTCCTATCACATACAAAAATAGTTGGTGTCAAAATCTGTGCAGTAGAAATTGCTTGAGTTACATCTGCACAATTTCTGCATTAGGATGAGTGTGCTATTTGTGTCTCCAGAGTTAATCTGTCTGCAGACATGAGAAAGCATTCTGCACCACTGAAAATTTTTTTCCCTACAGCTTGGAAATACAAACAATATAAACAAGCTCTATTGGTTTAAGCATGTTAGTGTAACACACTTTATCTACCTAAAATGGAACAAAGCCTTAGGCATAACTTGCAAAAGCAGCAATATCGACCCAATGCCTAACAATATTATTTTATCTGTTCTACACAGAGATAATGTAAGATAGGGCCAGGTTCTTTCATTGTAAGATTCAGAGTTGAAATAGAGAAGAACTGTCAATGTTAATACATTTTTGAATGAGTCATGGTCTTCCTTTTTTTTTTTCGTTTTTTTTTTTCCCCAGGGTAAGCAGTACTTTACAAGTTAGCTTTTAACTGAATACTAAAATAATGAAATAATGATAAATGATCCAAAAAACACATTCAAATTTTGCAAATTTCTTAGCAGTCATTCCTTTAGTATGATGATCATACTTTCTTCACTCCCATGGTGTCTGAACCTCAGCCCAGAAGTCTGCTAACCTGAAATTGTGAAACAAGAAAAATGAGGTAAGTTAATTCCATCATTTGCAAGAAAGGCATATGAGGAAGGTAGAAAATGTTACCACAGTGGTCATTAAAACTACTGGATGAAGAAACTTTGCAAAAGAGGTGTGATAGATTTATGTCATTCAGTAACAAGGACTTTTCAACATTAATTGTCATAGAAAATGAGAGTGGGGATGCCAAAGTGTCTTCAAGACCTCGCGTACAGTTGAAAGCAGACTGTTAAAGAAAGGAAATGATTAACCATGAAAGGCACCAAGTGGTTTAATAATTGTTATTCCAAGAAAGGAAGTATCTGTACAAATGGGATCAGAAGGGAAAGTTGAATAAGCACAACTGAGATCTATGCAGTATAATAAGCTGATGGGGTATACACAGGAAAGATCTATTCATTAAAAGTTTTTCTAGGTAAAAGAGAGGCAATATCAGCAAACAGTTGAAGTGAACCACCAGCAAATTGGGGACTTAGTGCTCCTCTCTCAGAATTTCCCAAATGCAATAGTGCTTGTTCCTCTTAGTCAAGTTTCCTCACCCAACAAATTTGCAAGGGAGGGCTGATCATCGCCGGCTGTGTGCTCTCTTTGGCTCACTTCCATGCAATGCACTGGCTGTCTGGATAGTTTTCTTGGTCCATGACACTGCTGAAGCAGGCTGAAACACAGTTCCTGGAGAGTGCCTGTTTACAGCTCAGCTTTACAGCTGCTGTAATAGGCAGTCAGGAAAAAGGTAATTGAATTCTCTGAGTGTGTAACGTACTTCAGAGAAAGCAATTACTAAAATAAAAGGAATATGGGAATAGTCACTTCATAAAGCTTTACAACGAGTTCACTTGAGTATGGGATGAAAGAAGAACAGGTGGGCTTCCCTCTTTTCTGCTTACAAATGAAAGGGAAAAGGAGGACAAGAGAAAAGGGCAACCAGACAGAATCTGGAAAGAATGTAGAGAGGCGTATCTGACAGCTCTTCTTGATTCACTCCCATTTCTCTTGTCTTCACTAGGTTAGATGGGAGCCAATTAAACTAAAGGATAACAGCTGTAAAACCAACTAAGAAAATGCTTTGGTACCAAATTCACACTCATTCTCATGGAGCTCATAATTCTAAGGAATTACTGAAGTCCTGAGCTAGTAAGGTATGTGGGAGTATTAGGCTTTTCAGGGGACTGTCATGGTTTTGTGATTTTTGGTTTTTGGTATTCCACATCATAACATCATATGGGGCACTGGGAGTTTAACTGTTAATGCTCAAGTCCTGGGTACCTGCCCAGAAGACAAGGAGAACTACATTCCCCAGGGGACTTTGCGGTCAGGGAGAGGAGATGTAACTCCTGGCAAGGTCACCTGATGAGCTCTTTTTCGTCTGCTCTTCGTTGTGGGCGCTGCTGCTCAACTGGACTGCGCGTCTCACCTCAGCTTTATGGTGAGGCCTATACACCTTTCAGACATTCTCTCTCTCATTATATTTTATTTATTAGCTTCAATTCTGATTATATTTTATTATAGTATGTTATCTTGCATTCTGATAATATATTTAGTAAATTAGTTTGTTTCTCCTCAGATTGGTGCCGCTGTTTTTAATTATTTTGGGGTCCCCTGTTTCCCTTTTCTGGAGGCATGGATCTGCGGATCCCTCCGCCCCGCTCGTCACGGAATCGGGCCGAACCAGCCCGTAAACCATTGACATTCTTGGTGGAGAATGCGGGCAGAGGCTGTTTTTTAGCTTTTTAGAACAAATCTCTCTCTGCTCTCGGAGAGCTTCGTTGGGAAAGTTTATCTTTTTCACCGGTGCTCACTGAAAACTTAACCTTGAAAGTCTAGGCGGACTGCCAGTGTTCTGGGATATTTATAAACTTTGAGCACTGCTATCTTGCTCCCGTAAACCGTTGACAGGGATAATCAAACTATCTAGGATGACTACTTGGATCTGAGCAGCCATGTGTGAGAGGTAAAGTGAGTGACATGCTAACTTACCAGCAGTAGGCTTTCCTGCTCACCCCGGCAGTTGCCTCAACCTGGCAATTCTGAATTCATTTTGAGGAACCTGTTCCAGATCTTACTGGGTCAATATCTGGGATTGCATGGGCCTTAATTTTATCCAAGAAAATTCATGTTTTCCTCTGAGTAAGAATGCAAAACATGAATTAGAAGAACTAAACCTGTGAGTGGAGAGCTGCTTTATTTAAACCATGCTCCTCCAAATGTGCAGCTGTTTCTTCAAACTAGATTGCATGAACATCAATGATGGTTGAGCTGTGAAGTCTTTGGATATAACATGGAACTACCTCCTTGCAAAGAGCATTAGCTTGTTAATTCTTTCAGCCTCCATTTATCTGCATTTTTTTGAAGTTGACACACATTAGCTTTGAATTAATTCCAAAATTCAGCTGAAACTATGTGCCTAGTTCTGAGTACAGACAAGCGCTACTCTAAGGAAGGAAATGATTTTGTTCAAAGGGGAAGCATTAAGAATAGCTTGCAATAAATTTAGATATATTTCTAGCTAAATCTAGAAAATTAATGTTATTATTTAGAAGCTTGCTGGGAAATAACAGATTTCTTTGTGAGATTTCCAGTAATCAACCAGCCTTTTCAGGCATGTTTTTCTACCTTTGAATCTGGATAACAGGGCAGTGCAGAGCCACATGAAAATGTCGAAAAGTCCTTGAAGCTGATGGTACTTCTCCAAATCTGTAACATTTCCTATTGAATTTTCAGTGGCATTTTTCTAAATGTCTTGTTTTATCTGAAGAATCTCTCACTATGGTGTGGGGCTATGGTGATAGGTCTTGAAACTATGTGATGGATGGGCTAAGTGCCAGGTTCCTAGAAACGAATCCAAGATCCTAACTTTGTGTAGCAAAATGGCATGAAGTTCTTCATCAGAAGAAATTCTTTACTCAGAGGGCAGTGAGGCACTGGTACAGCTGCCCAGAGAAGCTGTGGGTGCCCCATCCCTGGAGGCACTCAAGGCCAGGTTGGATGGAGCCCAGGGCAGCCTGAGCTGCTGGGTGGCAGACCTGCCCATGGCAGGGGGTTGGAACTAGATGATCTTTAAGGTCCCCTCCAACCTAAGCCATTCTATGTATCTATGATTGTCTTGTGCTAATTTAGTTGAGCAATGTCTTTTCATCCTGGGTCCCAACCTCATGCCAGCCCAGGCAGCCCCAAGGAACTCACCAGCAGAGATAGGTAGGGGACATGGATCTATGGAAAAAAGCAAAAAGACTTAATGATAACAATAGAGCCATGTTTCATTAACATCTTTTGTGGGTCATTTTTGGAAAGCGATTCCAAGCTCTTCTATTTCAATAGGATTTTTCTCTCTCCTCGTTTGTCTCCCTCCATGTTTTCCTTCATTTACCTTTTACTTCTCCTTATTGTCACTAAGGGGATAGTGTCGTGGTTTCTGGTTTGGGATTGGTTCAATGGTATTTTGATCACATGTCCATCAGTAAGACTCCTGTCCAGGATTTGGCTGCATGAATGAGTGTGCACTCTGTTGATTTCAGCAGCATTGCTCTGATTTCATCAGCTGACACATACCTCTTTAACTCCATTAAACAACACGTAACACATGCAATTAAAAAAATATAAAAATCCTTTGCTGGCAAAGTGTATCTGTTCCAACTAGCAATGGAAAAATACAGTTATTGTGGAATTGGTCTCATAGTGACAGCAACAACAGGGCTTTGGTAAGAGCTTTTGATTCGCCGTGGATGTTGGAAACACAAGGCAAACACTAAAGGCTCTACCTCTAGCACATCTGGGCCCAGCAGAACCTCTAGCTAGGACTTGCCCTCATGGGCAGAGGTTGCTGAGGAGCTGCAGAGCTGGATGTGGCCGGCTGGCCCTTCCAGGGCTGAGAAGCTCTGGCCCGTGAGCAGATGGAGGTGGGCTCAAACAATGGGACTGGCAGCGGCGGCTGCCTTCTCACAGAGCCTCACAATGATACCCCGTGGCCTCAGTGCTGTGCATTGTTCTCATTTGGTTGAGGCTCCTATTGAATTAGCAGACAAGAATCCCTTCCCCTGCGCCACTGCTGGCTCAATGCTATCACGCTGCTCCTCGGGTAACCACAGCGGTTTGACACAAGGCAGCTCCAGCTTGTGAGCTGCACACTGATTTGGGCCCGCTTGGAAAGGGCTCACCGACATCTGGTCTGAATCTCTCTCCCATTCACATCCCTGTCCCCCGTCACTTTCCGAGGGACTATAAATAACTTCTGTGGTTGATGCTGCGTGCAAGGACGGGCCTCGGGAACTGAATCATTCTTTCCTTCACGTGACCAGTGAGGAGGACAGTGTGCATGCTCCTCAGGTGAGGCATGGCAGAGGAGGGCAGCCAGGTGAGCGCATTGCTCCCCTCTGTGGGACTCTGCTGGAAGTCTTTTCCTCTTCACCCTGGTGGCGGGAGAAACCAGCCTGTGGTTCCTTGTGCAGGCATGAAGGATTAGATTTGGGAACAGCTGTTTCTGTACAGTCCGCTTTCCAACTAGGATCCTGATTGATGTCTGTGGAAGACAGTGCTTCTTCATACAGGTTTTAGCATGGGAGATGTTCTGTAGGACTTAGGTCACATACAAGAGTTGGTTTCTTAAAACAATCCATCACATTTTGAATTGCCTCTCACTCCATGAGGTGTTACCACATTTGTTAAAGGAAATCCAGAAGGAGATGTGTTAACTCTTCTCCCCCTGCTCTTTGTGGTTTTGTGGGTAGGCTGATGGAAAGCTAGGTCAGAAAAACACATCATCTAACATTTGTATTAGGATGCGTGGCTTCTGTTGCGATGTCAGCTCTCTGGCTGGGGGATCATACATTCCCTGGATGTGAAACTGTGTTTGAGTAAGATGAAACTTGACTTGTTGCCTCTTCCATTTTCCTCCTGCCCCATCTCCTACGGGTCACAGAAGAAGAAGCCACAAAAGCCAGGCTCAGATGGGTGACAGTGAGGAGAAACACACTGGGTGCTGGGGAGCAGGGGGAAAAGGAGCCAAGGAGAAGGCAGGTGGGAGTGGAACACTACCTCTGCCGTTGTGCTTCCTCTCAGCAAAGTGGGGAAGGGAGGGGGGGAACCTGACAACAGGGCTAGGAGAACAAGAAATGTGACTGAAAGTCATTACATTTGTTGTCTTACCTCCCTTTTGAAAGTGGTTTCATCCACCCAGAGTCTTCATCCTGAATGCTAACAACTCAGGATCATTGTTGAGATATATTACATATATCAAGAAGTCTCTTACAGATGATATTTTGATGATGTGGTGGAATCATTGTCCCTGGAGGTTTTCAAGAAATTCATAGATGCACTGTGGGACATAGTTTAGTGAGTAAGGTGACATTTGGATTAGATGACCTTAGTGGTGGTTTCCAACCTTTATAACTCTATGATTCTATGATTCTATTTCTGTCAGCTTTGCTTGTGCCACACTTCGAGTGCTGTGTCCAGTTTTGGGCCCCTCACTGCAAGAAAGACATTGAGGCCCTGGAGCGGGTTCAAAGAAGGGCGACAAAGCTGGTGAGGGGTCTGGAGCAAAGGCCTTATGAGGAGTGGCTGAATGAGCTGGGATTGTTCAGTCTGAGAAGAGAAGGCTCAGGGGAGACCGTATTGCTCTCTATAACTATCTGAAGGGAGGTTGTAGTGAGCTGAGGGTCGGCCTCTTCTCTTGTGTGACTAGTGGTAGAACTGGAGGGAATGGCTTCAAGCTACACCAGGGGTGATTTAGGCTGTACGTTAGGAAACAGTACTTTTCTGAACGAGTGGTCAGGCACTAGAATGGGCTGTCCAGGGAGGTGGTGGAGTCACTGACCCTGGAGGTGTTCAAGGAATGGTTGGATTTTGTGTTACGGGATGTGGTTTAAGTGAGCATCATTGGTGCTAGGTGAATGGTTGGACTGCATGATCTTGAAGGTCTTTTCCAACCTTGGTGATTCTGTGAAAATCCATCAAACCTGAGGGAAGCATCCAAGCCTGACAAGACTTTTGGTTAGAAAGCATGAAAAGTTATTCCTATGGAGCTCTGGAGCTTGCAGCTGTGGGGATTTCCCTCAGCCCATGTTCCCCACTAGCTTCTTGGTGGCTTGGGAACAAGGAAATGCTTGGAAAATTTAGGAGAAATACTCAGAAAGTTCTCTTCAGAGAGTCAGAGGCTCTGAGGTTTGCAGTGATTAAAGTGCAATACATCTGAGCTCCAGCTCTGGCTAAGGAGAAACTGCGCTGTTGTAAAGAGTGTGGTTAGGCCAGGTCAGATTAATGTCATTCAGAAGAGGTGTGGGGATGCTGTGCCCTTCGTGTCTGGCATGTGGATAAATGGTGTCACTAGTTTAATCTTCGTAATAAGTACATGTTTGTTCTCAAAAAAGATCAGTGGCTGGCTGGTGGCATAGCAACAGCCCAAGACACCGCCATATAGGAGACTTGGGTTTGAGGGGGGTGAGGGGGAATTTTGCCTGTAGGAAATTAAAAATTGTAACTACAGCCCACTTAGCAAATGTCTGACTACGCCCTTGTAACTACCAAGCTGCATCACAGGGGAAGAGTTCTTATTTAAATGTCAAATAGCCACTTTTTCCCTAATGGGTTTTATAGGTGAATGGAAAAAAATCTGGAAGTTTGAGGATTTTTTTGGTTGAATCCTTTTTGTTGTTGTTGTTGTAACCACTTTGTTTTCAAGGGAAGAAATTGTGTTCAGAGAAGCTTTTTAAAAAGCAGAAGGTGTTTCAGATCCAGGTTGGATTTGTGCATGTAGTTTATTGCTGCATAGAAGAAGCCTGGAGAGAGAGGACACATCCAGGGTGTGCAGAACAGTGGAGGGAGGAGTGGCACCTGGGTTTCCCTCTGTGCTGGCTCCCAGATGTGGATGCTGCTATAGGCCTGAATGCCAGGCAGCATGCTCCAGCCTCCTTCTCTGCCCCTGGGAGAAGTGATAACAGTTTTGGTTTCCTGAGGAACCAGTAAACTGCTGAGTCGTAAAGTGTGTCACTAGGCAGGAGGAGACCTCCAGCCCTCTCTCCCAGAGACCTGTGAACATGACTTTTGGTCAGGATAATTAGGTAGCCCTTACATATTTCCAGACATTTTCATACATGGTTGGCTGAATATCACTTGGAAGCACAAAGTCAGCTTCCTAAATGATTCTGATGATCTGACTGAGGAATAATTACAAATTTCAGAGGAGTCTTACAGTTTCTTTAAATTATGATATAGGAATAACAAATTGTTATGACCTCTGGAAATGTAAGGAGAGTTTCAGGTTTCGCTGATGACTAGATTATGTAGCTAAATCTGTGAGTGAAGCAAGACAAAGCTGGAATGAGTGTGTAAGCAATTAGGTACAGCTTCCCCACTCCTGTTTATCTTTGTCTAGTTTTAGACTTACCATTGAGATATTCATAAAAAATGTGTGCTATGCTTCCTCAGGAAGATAAGCTTCCCTAGGCCCCCTTTCCATTTAATTGCTCTTTATACTTGCTGAACAAAACCAGCAACACACAACTAAAGCTTTGTGTATCTCCTTGTTAAGACCTGTTTTCTAACATCTTCTACTTCGAATGATTGATGTTTTGGGTGAAGAAGTGGCACTGGCTGGAGGCAGGGGTGCAAACCCAGATGTGGGCAGAATGAATATGGGTCTGTTTACCTTCACTCATCCCAGCAGCCTCTGAGAAACCTACTAGAATCTGCAAGTGCCGACTTATTTTGTTCATTTATGAAAATTAGAGGGAGATAAAGAAAGTTTGAACCAAGAAGCAGGGCAGGACTGTACTACATCATGGTACAGCATGCATCATATATATATTCCTTTGGCCTGCTGTGGATAACTGTTACAGAAAACTAATCAAGTTCCTTCTTAAAATCGTTATTTTTTTCACTGTTCCCCCTGGAAGGCTGCTCCAGCACTCTCCTCTGGTGGATAAATGGGTTGATTGTCATTTATCTCTTAATTTACTCATGGCCTGTCACCTTTATGTTGAAATATTTATCCTCTAGCTCTTATTTATGCCAGCCATCTAACTTCTCAGCTTCTATGTTGCTAGACAACACAAGAAGCTCTCCGGTTTTACCCTCATCTGAGCAGCCTTCCATTTCAGTATGCATCAATCTGGCACAAATCTGGGGCACATGGGGATAGGTCGTCATAGAAAACTAAACAAAGCCAAGGACAACACTTGGGCTTGGTTTTGGAGTTAACAAAGGCCAGGGACCATTCTTAAGAGTGGAGTTTGGGCTTGACTCTGTTGTCTATAGACATACTCTGTGCCATGCTGCTTGGCCTCCAAGCCAGACAGCAGCCCCCAGCATGTTTTTTTCAGTAGCATACATACATGTAGCCTTGGCGACGAAAATGTCTTGATGAGGTCTTGCCAGTGGCTGGTGGTATTTATTGATTTCAGTAATACTTTCCTTCCTGTAGTGGAAATACTTTACTTCATTCTAGATGACATTTACCTTTTCCAGTGGTCAGGCCACATTGCTGGCTTGGAGTCACATACATGATTGGCACAAGTTCCTACTCACTGTTTTTAAAGTGCACGCTCTTTTGCCTTATTTAATGGTGTTTTCCTTCGTATCTATTGTTTCTTAACATGATTTGCCTCTTCTTAGATAAAATTCAGCTGCTTCTCTGTATGGCCAAGGCACCCCAACACCGCTCATCTGAAGGTTTCAGATGTCTTTTGTGCCAGAACTGTTGAAAAAATACATAGGATTGATACTAATACTGACTATTGCAAAGCTGTTAGTGGTTTTCTTTCTTTCAGCTTAACCCATTGTCACCTTCACTTTAGCCAGTTCCTTAACTACTTTGCAATTCTTATCTTAATCCTCACTTTCTCTACTTGAACTAATAGTTTCCATCTGGCTCAGTATCAAATGCTTTATTCTAGTCCAGATAAATGACATCTTCCCATACCTCTTTTGTCTGCAAAATCAGATAAGAGTATTCTGGTAGACAAGTAGAATTTGCTTTTGTTAGAAGTATGTTGTGTTTTGTTCCAGTTTTGGTTTGTTTCAATGTTTTTTGTCTTTCCTTCCCTCAGCACAGTCTAAATCAGGCATTTCTCCATGAAGCATGGAAGACATTTATAGCGCATACAACCTTTTTTGTAGCCTTTAAGAGGATGGCTTTTTATCCTGGGTTGTCTCAAATTAGTAGAAACAAAAAGCTACTGCCCAAGTCCCACCCTGGCATTACTAAGGCCACAGTGCTGATTACCACAAACACAAAGTGTTTCTTCTGTTGAGCCTGCAAGTAAATTGCAGAACGTTTTTTGTTGTTTCCAGCTCGATATCTCACCTGCTAAGTGTGTTTTGGTAAAAAATCATAGAATCATACAATATCTAAAGTTGGAAGGGACCCACAGGGATCATTGAGTCCAACTTTGGGTCCACACAGGACCACCCAAAAATAAAAACTCCAAACGGTGGGAATGCATTCTAGAAACTTATTGGTAGCAGCATTACGACAGTGCTCTCCTGGTTCACTTGGTCCATTCTTTTAAAATCCAGACTGTAGCTTTGCAACTGTGCATCAGCTGGCTGATAAGGTTGCACATCATGTAATAGCTGTCCCTGTGCAAGGACTTGTCACTGGACCTGAGGTACCGTTTTGCACTTCTTTCAGCTCTGAGCCTGATCTGGTCACTGTGTCTGGTGCAAAATAGGTGTTGGCCTTGTAGCGCTTTTTTTTTTCCAGGCCAGAAGTGGTAATTTCCATTCTCATGGCTTCTTTCCATTTGCAGTGATATATTTACAGCCTGTTTCAGGTTCACTGTCATCAGCCATATTAAAATCTGAAGAAAAACATTAAAACTTGAAGCAAATAACTGTCATGTGTTTGTCTTCCCAGGGGCACATAAAGGGCCCACCATCTTATGGGTGAACAGTGAGAACCAACAAGCTGAGGCCCAGGATACAACCCACTAATCGATTCTCATTACACTTTCTAATTCAGGTAGTGTGAATTAGACTGTTATGTCTGCATTTTCCCTTGGACTGTCAGCAACACAACCATCAGCCAATGCAGGGAGTGGACAGTGTGGTGGCAAGTACATGGGCCAGCAGGACACAAACACAGCCCTGACGCTGCTGCGTTCTGAAGCTGGTACTGACTTTTCTGCTGCCCCTTCTTCCAGTTGGCCAATAAACATGAGTTGGCTGCAAAGCTGCTTCCTGCTCCTCTGCTCATATTCAATGTAATGTAATGATAAAGCACAGTGACTACATGAGTTGGTGCTTGCTGGGATATGCCTGCATGCACTACCATTGCAGCTTCAGGTGCAATTTATGTATCTGCTCCTGGCATGCAAGATGCAAAAATTATTGTGGTTCTAACTACATGATCTAACAAACATCACTGCAAATTAATGCAACCACAGTGCGAAAGATACAAGCCTTTTTCACGATTATTACATGCCTCTAACACCTATCTCCAGCAGTGAAGAGTAGATTCCCCGTGGGTTAACAAAGTTTACACTCTGGATAATTAAAACTATTAATAACTACAGTTATTAATTTTCAGCTTCTGGACTGAAGTGACATGAGCTATCAGTAACAACTAAACCTATACTGCTTTGGTTTCCCCTGTTTTCTCTTCTCTGGAGTGTGAGAGGTGCACTAAACCGGGCTCACTCATACTTTTTGTTTCCCTTTTTGCTGTTTTGTTTCTTTTAATTTTTAATTATGAAAGATGGGCTCCTTCCAGCCAAGAATCTGCACACATGGGAGGCCATACAGAGGTCTGCAGGCCACTTCTGCACAATCTGCAGAAGGCAACAAAAGAAAGCAAACCTACAGGTATTAATACAGGGCTGCCTGTATATGCAGTTTCTACAAGGGTCCACCCGTCCTCTGAAATCTTTCAGGGGCTTTCAGGGTGAAAAGGGGTTGCAAACCACAGCTCTGGAGTAAGGCTTTGTTCACAGTACTCTCAGCTCATTTCTGTGTGCTTATTTATTTGTACAGACTCTCTTATCTCTTGTGTGCCTTGCCATTTCCTTAAGCTCACATCTCTGCTTCTTGACCTATTCAACTTCTTTCACTCATGACGTCAGTGTTTTTTCACATTCTGTTTCATTCTGACCCAGAATAAAGCCAGAACTCTCCTCTGCATGCTTCCTGCAGCACTGGCTCATTTCTGTGTCTGCTCTGGGTCCTGCTTTTGAGAAGAAAATCATGTCTGTGACGTGGATATGATAGGAGCTTGTTTGAGAAAGGGAAGTACAGCCCTTTCCAGAGAGCTCTTTGATGCTCTGTTTTGTTCTCAGTTACACATGGTTCCTGGTTTCATGGGCCTGTTGTTTCCACAGTTTGACCGAAATAGCTTCAGTGATGTGCTCCTTACAGCACATGGCCACAATCCTCCAGCAGCAGCCATCACTTTGCTGGGCCATTAGGAGGTATTTGCTTGTTGCATACTGACAGTCACAGCTCCAGAGGAAGCTGCAACAGAGAGCAGGGCTGGGAACCTTCATTAAAAGATCTGTTCCCTAAAAAAGCCTCCTGCTGTGACCACCTAGCCCAGCCCTGGGCCGCTTCTCTTCTGCTATTGCATATAGCATTACGTGGGCATGTGCAGTGGTATCCAAACTCTCATTTAGGATGAAAGGTAATAGGCTTAAGTGGTGCCAGGGGAGGTTCAGGTTGAATATTAGGAAAAATTTATTTTCTGAAAGAGTGCTCCATCTGAGACCACTTAGAGTGCTCCATCCCTTGTCTGAGATGTGACCACCTGCACAAGTGTGCCTCTTGCATCACCCTGTGACAGAGCAGTTGCCCACTCATTTCTTAAGGCATTAAGGGGAACCAGGACAACTACCAGGGATTTTATGTACATGTCTCATTGTTACTGAAATCTGTGAAAGAAATACACACATCTTGATTTTCATTCTTTAAATCCACCTTGAGAGAAGTCAGGATTTTGACTTAACACCTCATACCATGTTCTTCGCAGTATATGGCAAGTTCTTGATTGCCCTTCCAGATGTCATGCAGCTCCTGTCCCCCAAATAAAGTACACCAGAATTAAAACGTTAGTACTTAATTTATCTTTTAGCAATTTAGCCACGCAAGCTGTTTTCTTTGATCACTTGGAAAAAAACTACTGATAAAATAAATGAAAACTCTTGACTTAAGTTTAAAAACAACTTCCTTGTCATTAGGCTTTCCACGGGAACCATGTATCATATTTATTTAAGCGTTGAAGAAAATATTTAGCCTATCCACAAAGGTTAAGTAATCAGCTGATAAGATTTGTAGCTAAAGTATGTTTAAATGTACTCATTAAACATAGTATGTGTTAGGTAATTTTTCAAAAGCTCTGCTTCTACATGTAAACCATTAGGAAGTGGAAAGGAAAAAGTCAAAAGGAACCAAAGCATTCCTTGTGAACAAATACAGTTGTGCATTGTATAGACTGCAGCTAGCAAGAGTCAAAAAGTCAGAATAACAAGACCCAGAAGAAGGCTATAATGATACAATTTATTCTTCAGCAGCAGGACTAAGACCAGCATTTTGCTCTAAAAAAAGGGCTAAATATTTTAGCTCACCTTGTAATTTATGTCTATAATAATTGGAGAGGGAAGGCTGAATGCAACTTACAAAAGTTGTGGAAACAAGCTTTTCTTGGAGAACCGAATTTACTTTCAAGCTCTGGCAGAAAATATTTTTTCATCTGATTGGTTTTACTGGTACACAGAAAATAAATGACTCTTTGCTAGGTTTGAGTAAAAGTGAAAAGTTTCTTTTGTTAATAAAGGAACAGAGGACTTCTTGGAATCAGACTGTTTGGAATTTGTTTTTTTTTTTAAATATATATATATGTCCCCTGATTAGAAGCTCCACTTTAAGCACAAAGCAAAACCGTCAGTCATTATCTGAAAGAATCAGACAAGGAGAGATCTCTTTTTGTTTAAACAAGCCTTTTTCTTTGAAGATTCCCAGCCTGGTCTTTGTGATAATGTGGATGACATCACCAGGCAAACAAATGCAGGAGTGAGAAGACACCATTTTATACCATCTGAAAAACTGAGCTCATGAGATAAAGCAAATACTATCTGAGGGATCTCTATTAAGGATTAGATTCTGCTGCTTTTATTAACAATTTTTCTTGTACTTTGGTTAGTTCCACTCCTTCCTCCAGTCTGATGGTGGAGAGCAACTTGCAGTGGGACTGCTCAGGAATTAAGTTGCTGCTCAGTAGATGCAAGGCAGGGTTTTGTGACAGAATTACAGTACAAACTAAGGGACTGATGCTGCAGAAGGGAAACACTCCTGATTTGCTGTTTCTGTTCCAGTGCAGGAATTGCTGTGGGGTTACCTACTTTTCTATTACAGGGCAGTTTTGAGAGAAACAGCCAAGATGGGCTATTTTGGAATTACTGGAGAATTATGCCAGGGTGTTATTTCCTTTTTGCTCCTCTTTTTGGTCATGCAAACAGCTGTATTTATTGTGTTACCAAAACCAGATGCCCTTGTTCATATTACAGTGCACTTGTCATATGGTGAGAATATGTATGTGCAACATGTCACATGTGTGTGGTCTTATGGCTGGGTTTACCATGTCATCATGTCCCACATCATGTGACATGGAAGCAAATTCCTCTCTCTGATGTCTATTGAGCTATGCTCATTATTTTATGGATGCATGTCTGCCACAGGTAGTTGTGGATCACCTCTGTCCATGAACCTGGCAATCTACCACATCTGGTTAAGCACTCAATGAACTCCTTTATGTTGTGGTCATGGAGATGCACGTGGACTTTTAAAGAACAAATGCGTTTCTTCAAATTGTGGGCTTTGTTTACTCTTGAAAATCATTATTTGTCAGCCTCAGTGACCCTTTTCAACCTTCCAGCAATGTTGTGACATTACTCAGAAAGCCATTTGGAGAGGCTGAGAGGGACAAGTGCTGCCTGCACCCGCGCCCCTCTTGGCTGCTCCTGATGGCTTTCACCACTGCTTGCAGATATGGTGCAGAGATATAGAGTTAATGGTGAGGTTTCATAATATTTTGCAGCACAACAATCAATCATAGTGAACTGGTTGTCACGTGAGCTGCATCCTCACACGGCCTGTCCTGACCTTCAAACCTGCTCTGTGTCATGGCATAAATGCTTGTGCACCATGGCAGCTCTTGGGCATCATGGAGGGCCTTTGACATACCCAAATCAGACTGACAGAATAATGGGGAAATATATATACACGATACACATATACACACATAAATAAGAAACATTTTAAATACTTAGCATAGATCAGAGGTTTGCAAATCTGTGGTTAAAAATGGGTTTTTGATGTGAGAGGGACTGTGCATTCCTAATACAAGTCTGATTGTCATGTGTTGCCTGAGGAAACATGTTCAGCTCAATAGCTGAATGACTGGGATTTGGTTCTGCACAAAGTTTTGCCTTTTCATCAGCAAATTAGAAGCTGGTATAACCATAAACTGTATACTTTTCAGTGCAGCTAAATTATTAGTTTTTCAGGGGTTCAGATTTTTGTCAAGAGCTCAAACATCTCTGTGGGAAGCAGAAATTTATGGCCAAATGTCTATTTTTCTTTTTTCTTTTTTCCTTTTTCTTTTTTTTCTTTTTTTCTTTTTTTTTCTTTTTTTCTTTCCCCTTCCCTTCCCTTCCCTTCCCTCCCCTTCGCGTGGCGTG
>NW_024884767.1:21783842-21954229 GCF_019232065.1 Centrocercus urophasianus | reverse complement strand
GTAGTACAAGTAGAAACGTGGTTTAAAAAAACAGTGTGCTGTTCCACCTACCTGTTCAGTGCATGAGTTAAGGCCACTTTTCGTGTCCTGCTCCATTAGCGGGTCCATAAACTTCTGTGATTTTTCTATTTTTGATACTTGTACAGGTGATATTTGAACTTTTTTCTGGAAAACTAGTTCATCCCTCCTGGTCTAAATAGTACAAAAAATTCAAAGATTGAAGTAAACTTAAAATGATTTTCCTGTCTTTCGCTTATTCTTTTAACAATGTTTTGTGAACTTCGAAAAAAATGAAACAAGCAAGCACAATGAGATTTCTTCAGTGCCTTTATATCGTTACCTGCTTACTCAGATCTAATTTTGAAAGGATTGTCCTTACTTACTAACTTACTTACTGACTTACTAACTCCTTACTGCGTTATCTCCTTATATGTTCAGAAAAACTATAGACTTATTATGTTTTCCATTATACCACTATTTTGCCTGCTCAGTTATATGCCTGACTTGATAAAATCCATAGGCTTCAAATATGCAACATTTTGGTATTCTTAAGCAGAGTAGGCACTCTGCACACGAGAGTAGGTTGCACATGTTTTTCCTGTATTTTTTTCTGACTGAAATAATTTTCTGCTGCTGAGAGATGAACAGCTTTTCCCCTGTGGTATGTAGCATACACAGCTATAACTCCACTTTGTGTGTCAACTTCTATTGTTATTATTCACGTTAATTAATTTTATTCCAAAAATATTCTCCTATCAAACATCTGTTGACCTGCTATATTTTCATATTCTGATTTTTATCTCACATAGATATCTAAATCTATATTTGTGTACTCCATTCAATTTTTTCCTCTCAAAAGTTTTATCTGCGTTTTCCTTTCCCATACATGTTTCTCTTTATTTTACTTACATGAATAACGCTATGAATTAATTTTGGCATTTAGCACGTTTCCCTGCATTGTACATGCAGCTTTTTACTTGGTACTCATCTATGGTGGATATACTGGGAAATGTTTTTTCAAAACGTGACCAAACTGTATTTACTTACTAAATGTTTAGTATTTAGATAGTAATAATGTCTTTATGGTTACAGCTCCATGTAGACATGGAACTTCTTTCTAGAAGGTACAAGCATTAATGGTATTATTCAATTCCTAAGGTACATAAGAAAAAATAATTTGCCATGGAAATCACGTAAATGTGGGGACACTTGGTACATTAGTATTCGGTATTATTACCTATAAATAACGACACACACAAAATACTACATGTAATTCTAGTTGTTTTTACTGTTAAAAAAAAAAAAAAAACAAAAACAAAAAGCAAAACAGTGAATTTTGTAAAAAATATTAACTCATGGTATTTTAAAAAGTGTTTCTTTTAATAACGAGGAGACATTGGAATAGTGACTCAAAAACTGGATGAAACAGGGTGTGATTTCTCAAGTCACATCAACGACACCATTTCTTTGCATACATAAATGTGAAGCAGATAATGACAGATGATGCTTCACTGACAATGAACTTTTTTCCTTTGGATTCACGTGACAAATATTTTGATCACTCTTCCTGAACATGAAAACAGTTATTTGCATTTTCACAGAGAGATAATTATTGTGTGCTACAAATTTGCAGACAAATCTGCATTTAACCAAAACTTCTATAGTTTATCCCCTTTGTATTTGTATTTACAAAATAAAATGCTGTAATTAGATGACTGAATGAAATGAATTGCATTCACACAAGTGTTTGCACAGACACCACTTTTTTTTTTTTTTTTTTTTTTTTTTAATGCTCAGTGAAATATGGGTTTCACTGTTTTTTACTTCCTTTTGCCCTCAAGAATTTTTAAGGAGTAGTAAGACAATTACTCATTTTGAAGAAGATAATGAAGTAATGGAGCATAGACTTCCCTCCATCAGGAAATACAGTACAGAATAAGATAAGAAATGAAATAGATGGAAGTAAAACAAAGAGATTAAAAGTTTAGTACCTTTGTATACATTTGACTTCCAACCTGTCCTAGTATAGCTTTAACTAGAGGGCGTTTTCTTTGTTGGTTTGTTTGTTTTTGAATAAGTGTGCAGGTCTCATCTGAAAACTCGATCTTATATGATATAATCAAAATATCCTTTTTGGTGATTTAATATATTATAATTGTTTCTATATAAAGGTCTCATCACACACATTTACTTCTTTTCACGTTGATTAAAAGAGTATTAACAAAGATTCTTATCAGTTAAATGGAGATATTAATATGAGTGATAGTGGCACATCTGTCACAGGAGTGGAAAGCCTTTTATGATGAGGCTCTATTCAGTGAAATTTTGGTCAGGGTCTTGAAGATAATTTTCACTTAAAATTACATAATATCTAGCTAGACTGACAAGATCTTAATTAGTAAATTAAAGGCTGCAAAATCTTGTTCTCATAATCCATGCCAGCTTTTTATCTCCTCCACTTCTCATCTGCAAGACAAAACTCTCACACTTATCAGGTTTCGGGAGATGTCCATTATTTTCCCCTTACATCTCTGGCTTATTGCCATGGACTAACACTATCAGGGAACATGGTAATATACGCTATGAATCATATACACTAAGTTCTTTATCCTGGGTTCTTATACTCAGATTTAGTGTTATACTAGAGATGCTGTATAATTAACGAATTGAGAAAAAACGGAAACAATGTAATTTAAGCTGAACAGTGCATTACTGCAGAACATTCAAGTACAGAAAAGACTATTTTCTTCCTAAAGTTGTTACTGAGCATTATGAAAAAGTAATGGTACAGTAAATTCCTCGGAATAGAAAAATTGTAAGGAGAGAACAAGTTTTGAAATATGACATTACAGATACATCCGCTTCGATTTTATATTTACAACTTCCATTTATGGAAATAAATAATATTTATGAGTTTTAACATAATCACAAGTTTTTCTGCTTTAATTATCTTTTAAGGCATCTGTGACAGATGTTTTCTAAGTCTTACTTTTTAAGTTTTGAATGACTGTTACCGCAATCAATACATCAATAAATAGATATAAATAAGCTTGAAAAATACTTTAATTTTTTAACTTTCAAGTTATGCAAGGACAAAGAACCTCTGTCCTTAGATCCTAGCTCTGAGCAGATAATCTATCAGAAAAGAAAAATAGATTCTCTGTAGGATCAGGAATCAGTTGCCTAAATATTTAAGTTGTTGCAAATTTAGGTGACTTTAGGCATTCTAACTGATACCCACGTGTCTCTTCTGAAGAGAACATAGCTTCAGCTGACCTTGTGACACTATCAGCAGGACACTTGAGTATTTCAGATATTCTAGTGTTTATAATGGTTCTAAATTTTTCTGTTTATACATATTAAATCTACACTCCATATCCATATCCATTTCATATCCATTTCATATGCCGTAACACAGGCAACTGTTATTCATCGGGATAATGAACTTAGGTTTATATTGGAGTTGAAGAATGTGAAATTATTTGGGTTAGGTAGATACTGCTTTGGGTGGGTGTTGAACTAGCAGCTTTAATGTGCTAGATTTTAAGTTCATCATTTATATTGTTATAATATTCATAAATAAATTCTATAATTTAGAAAACTAATACTAACTATTAAAGCATATTTAACATACATACAATGTTTTCTGGGAATTCATCTCATATGTGCAGTTACAATTTCACGGAGAAAAATTATTTCTATGTAGAGTTACATAACATTGGTCCTTTCATTCATGTAATGATTCTTAATATTTGACTAGTTCTCTCCAAGCAAAAATTTCAAGTTCTATGATCGAAATTTTTAAAAAAATTCTTAGAATATTTTCTTGATATCTTCGCTTGACCATGAGTGAAAACATTTTAGAACACTGTACACTCTACAGTTATAAGATTTGCAGCATTTTCCAAAATGAAGAGACAATGATAGCAGTGGCCACCTGAGTGGGGAAAGATGTACCTGTTGTTTTGGACATCTAACTCCAAAGCCCACTAATGGTTATTGATTTCAGTCATCAGCAACTCAAGAAACATTTCATACGGAGGAAGTGAGAGGGATAACTATAATATAGATGACTGAATAGTAATCCAAACTATTATAATCCACCTTTCACCTGTAACAAAAATCGAGAATCATAAAGAGAAGGATATCAACATCTTAGTAACAATTTTCCCATTCAGAAATCAGATTTAGTGTGTACATTAAGCTTCACTGTACAAGGTCGCATCAGAACAGGAAAATATCAACAATGAAATTGATTACAATATTCACTGTTACATGTTACATGTTTGTGTTATAATAGACAAGGAATTCATGTAATTTAAACAGGCCCCTATACCAATCTCTGAGACTGAACATATGCAGCGTGGTAGGTCTCAAACCCAGTGTAGATTTATACTGCAGAGATACATTTTTTCAGAGGTATACTGCAGAGCGCAAGAACAGGTTTTGTATAAGCACGAGCCCCTTAGACTGTTACACTATTAATCTAAATCATGAATGTCAATCAGAAGAAGTATTCTTTTTTATTTTCCTTGGCTGTGTTTTGAATGCTGAGCTCACTTTTCAGTGTAGATTCAGCACATCTTCATTTTCAGATCCTTTTTTCTCATTTTTTGAATAACTGCTCTTTTTTCTGTAAATGCATATGACTGTGGCAGACATACAAAATAGGATGAATATCACAGCTGCTATCACACCTAGTAAAGAAAAAGAGAAAAAAGTTAGAGGATAGTTAGAGAGGTTGTAACATCTCTGTCAGGGAGAGGCAGAAAAGAGCAGGACAAAGAGAAATCTGTAATTTTGAACTTGGTTCTCAAAATAACTCTGCCTATGTACAGCGTAAAGGAAAAGCCTCGGCCACTTTGCAGTAAAAAAAAAAGGTAACAAAGAATTAGTCCAATTCATATCTAACACTTCATCCAAATTACCTCAGACCAAACATGAGTGATTCTATCTGTAGGATGAAAGTATGAAATATTTGATCATAGAAACTCTGAGAAGCCTATTTGTCTTCAGACTGTTGAGGCAGAAAATCTAATGCTTATTACACTTTTTAGAAGAAAATCCCAACTCCTTACAATGATCTTAGGTATACTGTAGTGGGATAAAATGTTTTACATTTTGTTTTACATTTACAGAGGTCCTATTTCTGTAGTTGTTCCAATATCATTAATATATACTAGTTAAATTACGAAAATAACTAAAAGCAAAGCTCACTTCATATTTTGAGAAAAACAAAATAACATGCTGTTTTCTTTCACTCAGGACTGTGGAACGTGCTCTAACATTCTAGGTGTTCTTTGCTTAAACAGTTATCACTCTGTGAGCTCTCCTTTACAGCAGCTTTAACAATCCATTTGATAGGATAACATCCACCTGATGAGATTTAAACCAAATATACAAAGAGACTTATGCAGCAATTGCCTAACATATGACAGATTCTGGAGAGTCAGTGAATATTGGTACTAGCCCAGAATATTAGGAGAAGTGAATAAAAAGATATTTTCCACAGAACTATGTGCGAAATTATTGAATTCTAGCTCTCTCTTCATCTGTCATGATGGTCACAGGCCTTCAATCTCATAAATCGGAGTTGGAGAATTAGAAGAATTTAAAGAGAAAATGAACAGAAGGGAAGTCTTCTTAAAGTGACAGAAAGAAAGACTGATTTCCTAAAAAAACAGTAAACAGCCAGAGAAATATGAGGTTTAACTGTAAAGGGAATAATCAACAGCTTTATTTTGCAACTCACAGAATCACAGAATGGTTTAGATTGGAAGGGACACTTAAAACCAGCTAGTTCCGAACCTCCTGCTATAGGCAAGGACACCACTCACTAGACTAGGTTGCTAAAAGCCCTATTCGTCCTGATTTTAAATACCTCCAGGGAAGATTATTTCACACCTTCTCTGGGCAACTTGTTACCTCCCCTATTTCACAATAAATAACTTCTTCTTGATATCCAGTCTAAATCAGCTCTTTTACAGTTTGAAGCTGTTTCCACTCATTCTTTGGTTAAATGCCACCCCAAAATGTCCATCTCCAGCTTTCCTGTAGACCCCTTTGAGGTGTCTCTGGAGCCTTCTCTTCTCCAAGCTGAAGAGTCCTAGTTCTCAGCCTGTCCTCGCCTGTTCTTCAACCTGTTCATCAAGCTTCTTTTCAGCCAAGATATGGGTGATCTTCTGTGCTGCACACATGAACAGCCACCTCATTCTGAGACTTCTGTCAACCAACACCCACAAATCTTTCTCCTCAAGCCACTTTGTGCCCAACAAGTACCTGTGCTTTGTATTGCTCTAACTCAGGTGCAGAACCTTGTGCTTGGCCCTGTCAAACGTCATAAGATTGGCACAGACGCTCCTCTCAAGTCTATCAATGTACCCCTGGATAGGATTCTTCCACCTAGCATGTTGACTGCACCACTCATTGCTGATAGTGCACTTTATCTCAAAGTCCATGTCACTTACAAAATTTATAAATAACATCAGTCTAAGCAACTGCCGCTGAGAAATGACACTAGTCACTGGAATACTTGTGGGTATTATTGTGGTATTGATTGAGGTGTTGTCCGCAACTCTCAGTGTGTGTGACCATCCATCCAATTTCTTATTCAGCAAGTGGTCCATGAATCAAATAAATTTTTCTTCAATTTCACAACCAGGATGTTGAGCAGGACAGTGTAGAATGCATTGCACAAGTGCAGGTAGATGTTGTCAGTTGCTGTTCCTTTATCCACTGACAGTGTAATAAATCACACCAAGTTTTTCAGGCATGGTCTGCTGTTAGTGATGTCCCGTTTGTTAATACCAATCACCTCACCTATATTTTTTCATGTGCTTTTCTAAGCCTTTCAGAAGCATCTGTTACATGGTGTTCCAGGCACTGAAGAGGTGAGACTGACAGGCCAGTAGTTTCCTGGATCTCTTTTTCCCTTCTTGAAAATGGAAGTTGTTTCCCCCTTTCCAATCCCTGGGAACTGCTATAGTGTTTAAAATCTGACAAGTAGTGGCCTGATAACCTCCTCTACCAGTTCTCTTAGAACCCATGGATGGATTTCATTGTGTCACATGGACATGTGTACCTACATATTCTTTAGATGATACTGATCTATCTTCACTTACCCTATCTTGAACCCTATCTTCACCCATCTCTTACCTTTGCTTTCTTGAGCTTGAGTAGCGTGGCCACTGGACTTTGCCAGTGAGGACAGAGGCAAAGAAGCCACTGAGCACGTCAACTTTCCCCATGTCCCTCATGACCAGGCCTTCAGCTTCCTTCCAGAGAAGGCTCCCATCTTCCCTGGACCCTGTTTATCACTGGTACACCTGTAGAATTCCTTCATGTACATGGTACCTGGCAAGATTTTACTGTATCTTGGTTATAACTTTCCAATCCCTGGCTTCTCAGACAACTTCTTTGTAGTTCTTCCATATTACCTGTGCTTACTTTCACTGCCTGCAGACATTGTATTTGCCACTAATTAAGCCCACGAGCTCTTTGTTGATTTAAGGAGGTCTTCTGGCTTCCTCGCCTACGTTCCAATTTCTCAGGATGTATGCTTTTGAGCTTGTATGAGGTAGCCCTTGAATACCAGCTTACTTACTCCATTATTGCTTTAAATAAGATCAGACTGCACAATTTCAATCAAATCTTTTCTTGTCCATTTTTTTTCTCTCCATGAGAAATTCTTAATTTTAGGAATGAAAGTACCTCCTTCACATTCTACATATCATAAAATCCATGGAAATATCTGGCGATCTGTTTCTTATTAAAGAGTCACAGTAGATGACCCTTGTAAGTACCGTATAAATGCATCTTGACTGACTTAGTCAAGGTGGTAGAGTCTTCAATTATGGTTTTTTTTTTTTAAGACATTTTCATTAGACTTAATGAATATTCTATAGTTTGCCTTATTCTATTCTTTTAAACAGTACAATATGTTTAACAACAATAAATGTGAGAGGTTATTATCTTAAAAACAAACAAACATGCAACCACAAAAAAAAAAAAACAACACAACGATCTGTAACGAATGTATTTTGAAATTTAAAATCAAATTCATTGTCAATACTATTAAAATTGCAAATCCATGCTATATTACGTAGTACATAAAATAATATTTATGTGTGGGCACTTACGTAAGATAGCACCTTCTTTCTAAAACAGCAATGTATATTGTGTTTATATACACAGCTGAACTTAGAAAATGTATTTTGTGTTCTGTTCTCAGAGAGTTCAGATATTAAATTTTCAAGGCTTTTTTAAATAAAAATACACATAAGACATAAGTATTGCTGTATGAGAAAGCAAGTTACCTTGTTTAATTATCTATCCTTTTAGTAGTTTTAACACTATTGTGTAGAGTGTGTGGCTGGCCATACAGTGGGCTGTTAGGAAGTAGTGACCAAAGCAGGTCACTATAAACGACAATAAATGGCAGGCAACAAAGACTGCAGGTTCTTCAGTAACTTTATCTTTAGTAATAATGAGTGAGTGAGAAATCCTGACACTTTTACTCTGTGGAATGCCTCCAAGTCATTTGTCTTTGAGGCAGTAAAAACTCCTAATAATGAAGTGATAATGTAATGGATCAAGGATGCTACCTTTTCCTAGCCCTACTCCTTTCCTGCTGAAATAACCAATAGAAATCCAACCAATTACACAGTCAAAACACAGATTTCCTAAGTGTAAACAGACATATCTCTTTTGAGAAAAATTAGAACCTGCAATTCAGACAAGTGAATATTCTCAGGAGAGACAATCCTATTCATTGAAGGTAAAAAGCCAAAACTGTCATAAGTGTGCAATTTTATATATTTTTGGCTAAAACTGAAATTTGCCTGAAAACCCTTGATTCTAAATTATCCCTATTAACATTCATCTGAGAAGTCTTAATTTAGGCTTCAGAAACAGAAACGTGGTTTCTTCACCACAGATCTGCTGTGAGATGGTAGGTCAGGAAGACAAAATTAACAGAAGATACATACTCTGATTATCATTCAAATTATCTGAATTCATATTATTTATTCATGATTATCTGATTATCATATTATTTTTTAAGTTATAAGACATTTATCATAAACTGTTATTTAACAGACAATCATAAAAGCAAAGGGATTATCATCTTTTCTACTTCAGGAGCACTTTACTGTACATGTATTTTGCACAATTCCACTGTTAAAAAACAAGTGATTAGAAAACAATAACTGTAGATGATAATTTCCATTTGGCAAAAAAAAAAAAAAAAAAGTGCATGAGTTGAAGTTAACAGTATTTCAAACGAACAATAGAAATAATAATTATCATGTGCATTTCATTTTTAGCTGTTAACCAATACTAGTTATACTCTATTCTTATAGAGGATCTTATTCATTTCTTTCAATGTGCAGAATCAAAATAAAACAACTCAAACGATTCACTTAAGCAATGCAGATTCCATTTTGTCACGAAAAGTCTGTTATGTCCAGACTTGCTAAGGAACATTATCTTCACTTTAAACTTAGCAATGTAGCCAAAATCTAATGCTTTGTGTTAGAGCAGATTGTTCTAACATACAAAACACCTGTGGCACAACTTTATTTAATTAAAAATGTGAGTTGCTTGTTGCTTTTTAAACACTGCATAATTTTTCACTTTTTTTACTGCTTGCAATAAAATGAAAACATTTATTCCAGTTTCCTTATGCGCATAACTCCACCTCTGATTTAATTGCAGCATTGAAAGACTCACAATTATAAAAAATATAGAGAAAAAATCTCAATATATCTGGTGTTTGCTATTACCTCCAACAACTGCAGAGTCACTTCTGATTGCACGAGTAAAGGGCTCTCTCTGATCTGTTGGTCCAAAATGATCTGCAGTAAGAAAGAAAAGGAAAAAACCAGACAAATTAAAGAAAGGATTTCACAAAATTCTTGTGTTGTAAAAGGTCATATACAGCATTGTGTAGATAAACTACATGTATCTGAGTACTTTCACAGAAGTTAAGCGAATATTACTAAAATTTAAAGTAACAAAATCTGAGGGAAAGAAAGTGCATTGTTTTTCAAACTGATCTTCAGATAGTAAACTAAAGAAGAGAAAAAAAAAGTAAATACAAAATACATAATTCAGGTAATGTGTATTCATAATTTGCTTCTTATATTAGAACAAGCGGGATCTGTATGCTACCTGCAAATGAATGGGTTGTTTTGCTTAATGTTGAGTCAAGCCCAGTTAAAGTGCCACAGTTGGATTCAATGATACGCCCCTTAACAGTGATGGGGGCTGCGCTTCGGTGTTCTAGTGCAGCCTTCAAAGGAGAAATATGGTTGAACTGCACTGAAGAGAGACATCCAACAAAACCCTGGGAGTTTGCTTTCATAGTCTCCTCATCTGCATCACTGTTTTCTGTTAATCAAAAGGAAGAGAACATAATTAATCAAAATGCACTACGTGATTTAAATTGACAGAAGAATAAGTGAAAAATTAACCTGTAGTTCTCTGAATATATTTGAATTACGGCAACATATATAGATTCATTGAATCCTTTCTTTTTTGTCTTCAATGAAAAAGTAGCCAGATACCTTCAATACTGTTTTCTTACAGATGACAGTTGCCAGTCTTTTAGCTACTTTAAAGAAATGCTTTTAGCTACTATAGCAAGTTCCAAAGCAAAAATAGTCAGAGGTTGACTTTCCTCTGTATCTGTATTATGTCTGATGAGTGCCTTACCTATCCATCTGCTAGATCTCATTCATAAAAATGACTTCAATCCGAGATTACAAGAAAAAGAAAATCCCAAAAATATGATAAAAAAAAAAATCTATCTCCTACTACAATTATGGTGGAAATCTTGAAGTATGAATGATTTTCTATTATATTTCATTTTGCTCTTTGATTAATGTTGTAAGTGGAAAGAAAGGCAATATTCAAATTTTAAAAACATTAATTAGTAAAGACTTACGGAGCAGACCACTTTATTAGCTCAATCACTGTTTCTCTAAAAAGTACAGATGTTTAGGGAAGAAAAACTCTTGCCAACTTTAGTGCTTTGGCCAACTGACTTCAAATGATATTAAAAGAGTTGTTTATAGATGCCTACATCTTTTGAAAACATTATTCATATTTTTACGTATCTTCAGATCAATACTTTTTAAGTAGAGTCAAAATTTTCAGCAGTTTGTTCAAGCTATATTATCCTTTTTCAAAGAAGTCGCAAATGCAAAACAAACAAATGAATAAAGCTTTCATCCTGAATTTTGTTTCTCTATGTTCTACAGAAAGTTTTCAGATAGATAATAATCCCTAGTGGAAAATTCCAAGAGAACTATACCATGACCAGATTATTTTCCACCTCTCTACTGTTACGATGCTTAAGCTGTCTTTTTTTATGTTGTGTAATAATCTTGTCATATATCATTTGCTTGGACTCCTTTCCCCCATATCAGCCAGTTTTGTTTCAAACATATATAGGTATTTAACTTTAATCTGTTAAGTAGAAAATAAATACTCATTTGAATTTCACAGATAAACTTTCATCTGGAATTATTCACAGTGTGTTTGCAACAGACTGTTATAAAATCCTAAGAATTTAGTAGGTTTCTGCTGGTATAAATATCTTATTTTGACCAAGATTTTTGCATGGCATTTATGAAAATTGGAAATTATTATGCCTACACACCACTGATTTCCATTCATTCAATAGTGTGCGTTTTACCTATTTTATTTTGTTTTCTATGGTAAATGTGTGACAATTATGCTGTTATTGAAATTGAATTGTAAATAACTAAAGAAGTATTTGCATTGTTGCTTTCAGTTTTAGTTGGAGTATAGATAAGCAGGGAAATCACTTAAACTGTTCAAGTCCTTTTCCCTTTTTATTTACCACTGAGAATACTTGACTGAGAGAAATAGATGGTACTCCATTGAAACTTCTGTTTGCTTTATCAACAGTAGAAATGCAACAGACATTTGTTTTCTGTCACAAGTGAGAGTTCCTTCTGTAGCAGTCATTTCAGTTACTGCTAAGCATAAAACAAGGAAGGAGGGAAAAAAAACCAGGAGAAAAATTGACCATTGTCCAAACTGTTTTGCCAACCGAACACGAGGGTTACTTATCACATATAAATCCATGCATGTGAGTTTTTAAGTATTGGCTTTTTGTCTAGGATTGTGAAAGCAACGTCTTTCTTTTCCCAAATGAAATCCTTATCCTGAAATTCCTATTTATTGTTAATAAGGCTTAAAAAGATAGTCCAGCTAAAAGTTTGATGAAAAAGAACAAAGATTTTGAAATACTTCCCAGAAATCTTCTGGACTGGAATTGTATATACACTATATAATGGAAGCTCAATAAAATTTAAGGATTTATAAAATGCTTTCAGAAGTTAGTGTTTTATTACTATTTGAAATCTCAAATCACAACAAGATTTGCATACACAGAAATATTATTTTTAAAGCAACTGTTATTCAGTATTTACTTCACTACAGCATGGAAAACTTTTTCCTCAGTCTTGAAATAACACATTTTTACATTCTTTGAGGAAGCTACATAGGATATTATGCCTTGATTTGAAAGAATTCACTCAAAACCACACATTCTCTTGAAGTGGTGAAAATTCATCTATAATTCGTATCTAAGAAAAGCACATCCTTATCTCACTTGACTTGGAAAGAGAAACTAATATACTTGAAAAAAATAAAGTGTAAATAATTTAATGGGCTGATATTGAAGATGATGGTAAATCTCAGTTTTGAATCTGAATTAATTGTGTTGTTATGGTTTTCTTCCCCCGTATTATTTTCCTTGAAAAACTGTGTGTAGGGTATGTTTGGAAGTGATATTTTTATATGTGTATGAATTCACACGTGTCAGAAACGCGTCATAATTACTTAGAACACAGTACAGGGACTGCTTCAAAAATGATGCCTTCTATTTTTATAGTAGTCCTCTACTTCAGAGGTGACTGGTTAGTGAAACAGCAGAAGAAGTTGGATCTTCTCACCAATTTTCCTTTAAACTGTATTGCATTGCAACAGATGTCTGCAGAGACAATCACAGAATCATAGAATTGCCAAGGTTGGATGGGGACCTCAAGGATCAAGAATCTCCATCCCCCTTGCCACATGCTGCTTCCTCCCTTGCGGTACTGAAAGGCTGCAATGATCCCCTCAACGTTCTTTTCTCCATGCCGAACAAGCCCAGCTCCCTTATCGTCTCTTCATAGGGGAGGTGCTCCAGTCCCCTGATTATCCCCGTGGCTCTCTCCTGGATCCTCTCCAAAGGTTCTCTGTCTTTTTTGTATTACGGGCTCCAGACCTGGACACAGTACTCCAGATGTGGCCTCACAAGAGCAGAGTAGAGGAGGACAATCACCTCCCTGTCCCTGCTGGCCACCCCACTTCTGATGGAGCCCAGGATACCATTTGCTTTCTGAGCTGCAAGAGCACACTTTTGGCTCATGTTAAGCTTTTCATCTATCAAGACTCCCAGATCCTTCTCCGCAGGGCTGCTCTCAAGGACCACTCCTTTCAGCCTGAATAGATACCTGGGATTCCTCCAGTCCATGTGCAAAACCTTGTACTGTGCTGTGCATCATTAGGTTCACGCGGGCTCACCTTTCAAGTCTGTTGAGGTCACTCTGAATGCCATCCCTTCATTCCATTGTGTTAACCATACAACTCAGTTTGGTGTTGTCAGCAAAATTGCTGAGGTTGCACTCTATTCCCTCATTGATGTCATTGTTAAAGTGTCCCAAAACATAGGTCCCAAGACAGAACCCTGGAGGACAGCACTCGTTACCTGTCTCCACCTGGACATAGAACATTGAACACCACCCTCTGTCTGCGGCCTTTCAACCAATTTCTTATCCATCCATCAAATCCGCATCCCTCCAATTTGGAGATAAGGGTGGTGGACCATGCTTTGCTCAAGTTCAGGTAAATGACACCAGTCACCTTTCCCTTTCCAGCTATGCCATCACTTCATCATAGAAGGCCACCAGACTGGTTAAGCATGACCTTTCCCTGGTGAAGCAGTGCTGGCTGTCTCAGATCACACGCTCACTCCTCCTATGATCAAGCACGTTGTCGAGGACGATCCATGATCTTCCCAGGCACAGAGTTGAGACTCACTGGCCCTGGGTCCTCCTTGCTCCCATTCTTCTAAACGGGAGTGATGTGACCCTGTGATGTTCCATCTGAGTGACATGCCAATGCAGCAAACATGGAATTATGAATAAAGCAAAGGTGCGTCAATGAAATCCTTTATGAAAAAGAAATTGCACTCGCTGACATTCATTTATGCTTGATGAATGTTTATGAAGACCAAAAAATGAATGTGAGAAGTGAGGCAGGCAGTGGTGTTTTTCTGCAGTGATGTAAAATTGATAGTGTCATGAAAAACAAGTGAAGTTCTGGAAACTCATGCACAGCTTTAAGTCCAGAAAAGGAAGAGCATCTTGATTTGCTCAAATGTACAAATCAGCAGATTACAACCAGGGAACTGTACATGAAGTTGAATGTTTCAGTGCACTGAGAACAATGGTAGCAATATTGGAATATTGGAATATTGTACCAGTTTGGTCTTGCAAATGCTTATCCAGGAGCAGAAAGAACGTCATATGCAAGTTTGTCAGAACGTACTGAACCAATGAAAGGTGAAGGTGACAGTTTCCTGAATTGCTATCTACAGCTGTTGAATTATGAATTATGAGACACGATGGCATAACTATGAGCCAGAATGAAAGCACAGAATCAAAGCAGTCCATGATGAAGTGACCTGTGAATTCCTTAGTGAAGAAAAAGTTTACTCTGTAAGTAAAGCAGTTTGCACAGTAATAGGAAGAGAATGATACTTCCAGATTTCCTGCAGCCCAGGCAAGCCATCAACTCTGACAAGTATGTCATGATGCTAACTAAGCAGAACATTTGAATTTTCAGAGAACTCCCAAGACAGCAAAGAAGGCAAACTTCTCCTATAACATGATAATTCCAGGTGTCATATAAATTCAAAGACCATGAGCACATGGCCTATCTTGACTGGGCTACCACACCCAGTACACATTTGCTCTTTCTTTCTTCCATTTCTTCCACTCTTTCTTCCATCTGCTCCATGAAAAATGGACTGTGTAGTCAATATTAGCAACAATGATGTCATTGTGGAAAGAGTGGGACTCCTGAACTTGTGCAGATTTTGAAAAGCATGGCATGCAGGCTCTTGTACATTGCTGGTTAAAATGCGATTATGTGATTATGTTAGAAAATAGTATTTTCTAGCTGAGAATTTGCTCTATCAAATAGTGCTACTGTGCTTTTTGTGACTGTTACATTTTCCATGGAAAGAAATAGGAGGCAATACATAAATAGATGTCAGACAGACATAGTCTGAGACTTTAATGACTAATCAATCTTCTGGTGGAGATTTTTTTAGGTAACATTTTGCTTATCAGTAAAAAATTATTTGCAAATATCATTATTTCGTATCTTCATAGTCAGGAAAATGTTTCTAGATCTGTCATAATTTCAGAAACACTGATTTTTCAAAGATGTTACATTATTCCCAAAGGTACCCTACAAAAACTGGTAGATATTTGGATCCTGGAAATCTGCCTGATGTGCATAATTAAAACATTTGGTCTAAAATAAATCACATTAAGCTGAATACAAAATTGGTCTTTACTTGATACTGGAGTATGAAAGAATAGACTTTATTTTATAAGGAGACTAACCTTCAACTATTAACTGGAATCAAATCTTTATTACTAAGGTTTCCCAATCTGATGATAGGTAAATAAAAAGATTTTAATAATTCTAGTTTAAGATACTTTATTTTAACAAAAATTATAAACTAAGAGCAGATTGGAAAGTACAGTTGTAATCATAACTACAAAGAAACAGAACTTTATTAATGAATCATTAATGAATATTTAGTTCCCTTCGATAGCTCAGCTGGTAGAGCGGAGGACTGTAGAGGCGCCGCCCGCGGGAATCCTTAGGTCGGCTGAGGGAGTTGGGCTTGTTCAGCCTGGAGAAGAGAAGGCTGCGTGGTGACCTCATTGCAGCCTATCAATACCTGAAGGGAACCTACACCCACGAGGGGAGTAAACTCTTCAAAAGGGCTGACAACAGCAGGACTAGGGGAAATGGATCGAAGTTGAAGGAGGGAAGATTTAGGTTGAATGTTAGGGGGAAGTTCTATACAAGGAGAGTGGTTAGGCCCTGGAACGGGCTGCCCAGGGAGGTTGTGGATGCCCCGTCCTTGGATGTGTTTAAGGCCAGGTTGGACAGGGTCCTGGGCAACCTGATCTGAATGTGTGTGTTTGGTGGCCCTGCTAGGCAGGGGGGTTGGAACTACATGATCCTTGAGGTCCCTTCCAACCCGGGTGATTCTGTGATTCTGTGTGATTCTGTGTAATCAGCACCAAATCAATATTTTTCATACCCTGATTTGTTTTTAGAAAGTAATTCCTATAAATTTATCCCTTTTTACATCAAATTTGGTTACAATAATCTTTTGAAATACAGTACATGTTTCTGTGGACTTTGTGTATGATCTGATGGTAGTTTTTTTTTTTTTTTGAGAATGAAAAACTTGTTTTATAATGCTTGATTACAGCATGAAAGAAATGAATGTGAAATTTTTATAAAATTCACTTAGTCGTTTTTTGGAAACTAACTACAGATTGTTATATTTCAGTTCAACAGGACTGAAGTTTCTACCTTGATTGTGATGACAAAGTAGCTAATTAAATCTAAGATAACAACTCCCTTTCCATGTGATTAGGGTTATTATTTTTCATGTGCTATCATGGCATTTTCATCTGTATCTTAGAAAAGCCTGTGATATTCCTCTTACCTAAGATCTTGCCGAGTATGAGAGATCTGATTGCATTGAACTCTGTGCCTGAAGACAGAATAAATTTCATTCTTTCATTCTGGTTAACCTGCAAAATGGTATGTTGAAAAACGAAGTAGAATAATGAAGGTGATATTAGCTAAAATTTGCAAGAAAACAGGTGATAATTAAAATCAAAAGAAGCAAGGGGAAAAGTTTGAAAGCTATACAATAAAAAAAATGATAATCAGCTTTCTCATCTCACTGGTTATAGCTGTGTTATTGTTTACGGATCCAAACCACTTTTGTTAAACCAAGCAGGATAATTCCTCCGTAGTCATTATAAGGGTAAATAAAACTGATAAATTTCTTAAACAATGAATAAAGTTATCTCCATTTTTAAAAAGTCATTGAATAAATATATATAATATATAACTAAAAATCAAATATTACACCGTAAAACTCTTCTTAGTGTACCTCTAGAACAAATTGCCATCAAATGTTCTACTAATGCAAAATTAAACAAACTGAGCTCTAGCCCCAAAGTGCCAGTATCCAACAATTAATGAGTAAATTGAATATTTCTATTCATCCAGTGTCCACAAAAAAAAAAGTATTCTTTAATAATCATGTTCATTTCACATAAAAAGAATCAGTGAGAATAGTAGGTTTAAATTATCTAAATATTAAACAATGTATAATGTTTAATCTGAAATGAAAATGAAAATCCAAGACCTCAGATTATTAATAGTGATCACGTACTCATGAAAAACTAAAACTAAAACAATTAATGGAAAAAAATGGGGAAAATCCAACCTTTAGACAAAAGAAAAGATCCAGGAGATTGCCTAACCAGGTTTCCACTGCCCAGTATTTGTTTTGCTTTATTAATTTGAGATAATAACATATATTTCGTTTGGAAGTGAGTATTTGCTGTCACAATTTATTACATTTGTTTTAAATGTAGTGTACTTTGATGATAAAACTTCTTTTTTTTTTTTTTTTTTTAAATGAAGTACATCTACAAAAAATATTTCCTTTTCTCTGTCAATCCTCACATGTTGTAGTTGTCCATCAGCCATACTTTTGAAGTTGATGCTGCAGACATCAGGATCTTGATGACTGTCTAGCTTGTATCTGATCTGTAAACTTCCTGCAATTATAAACAGAGTAAATGTTATAGTTCACTAACTGCACAACAGGCAGGGTAGATCATATATGTCTCCTTTATTTGAAAATAAAAATTGTTTAATTTCTAAGGATTAACTCAACTAAATGATTAATGTGAGAAATGGAAGAAGGCAATAGAAAAGATAATCACTCAGGACAGTCGTGTTGGCAGCATTCTTGGACTCTGGGAAAACTAAAAACATGAAAACAGCCCAGACACCTTACTCAACAGCTGAGAATTCAGCATGTACCATTAAGCTATGGCTAAAATATCAATTTAAATGAATATAAGATAATAATCTTACCTCAACTTTAACTATTAAGCTCTCCTGTATGGCAATAGGATGCACAGCAAGATCTCCATTTGACTAAGGAAGCCTCTTGAGGTTAACACCTGATGCAGAAATCCCTTACTCCTTGATGCCAAGATTTCTTGTTGCTACAAATCCTTAGTAAATGATTAATAGCTTCCAAAGCTTAATAAACTTCACTAAGGTTATATATCAAGTTGCCTTTAAGCATAAAATCTTTTCAACATAAACAATTTATGAAGTCTTAGACCAGGACTCAACTGCACCTAGGCTATTTAACTCTTCAGTACAAACAGTTTAGGGAGTTCACTCTGAACCTCATAACTCAATGGGAGAGATTCCTCATCCATTGGACATAAGCTGTTGTCAACATCTGGGACTGAATTTGGATCCACTTCTACATAGATTCCTCTGTGAAGGAGTTCAGAAAACAGGAGAGTCCACCTTGAATCTTATTAAATTTCACTAGTATTGCTCTTGAATATTGTTTACACTGTCCATACCTGTGAATCTCTAATTAGTTAATAAGGACATAAAGAATCAAGTCTATCCCTCTTCCCAGTCTTGTTAACTTTCAGTATGTTGTCATTACACATATCACACAGGCTTTTTACGACAAAAGCATCATAGTTTTCTTATCAGAGTTAAGATGTAGAGGTACTGGAACTTCGTACTAGCTCACTGAAAGCAAAACCCTGTAAAAACTCTTGGCAGTCGCAAGTAGAAAACATTCTCCCTGATTTGTTGAGGATGCTAGTGTTATTCCTCATCCAAATCTGTATCTGGAAAAGCCACATTCTCTTTGAGCATAGAGCAAGTGTGACTGCAAACAATCTTTTATACACTCAAAGATTCAACTCAGTCTGTGTTGTGTGGTTGTGTTTTTGTTTGTGTGTTTCTGTTTGTTTGCTTTTAATTGAATCTCTTGGCTAAAAACAAAAAAATATACCTAAAAGTAAGACAAGGAAAAGGCAAGAAAAAAAGAACATAAAACAAAGATCCAATTTAAATTTTATGTTCAGTTTAAATAGTAAAAATATAATTTGACATCCGCTATGTAACGTGGATTGGCACCTGATTAATTTTGAATATGATGAGAAATATATATTGTAAATATATGTATAAACTTTCAAGAAGTATTTTATTATTTATCATTCGTAATTGACAATTCACTCTCTTTGGAAATAGAAGACATATTTTGTTGTTCAATCCAGATCAAAGTCTAAATACACACATATATGTATTTCTAAAGGATTTCCAGAAAAAAAAATAACTTTGCCAGCAAGTTATAAAAAGCAATAGAAGTTGAAATTACAGCAATAGGAATGATTTGGGGGTGGATAGCAATGCATATTAGAACTGGGACAAAAATAAAAAAAAAAAAAAAAAAGACTTAAAACTTAAAAAATTTATTTTGATATTTGGGTTCTGGGAATTAAAGTGAATCAGAGATGAGAGCTATGAGGTTCATTATTGTTTCGAAACAGTCTAGCTGAAAACTCACCATTTTTGGATAAAATGACAGAGAGATATTCCTTGTAGAAGGAGCTGACATAAAGCAATAAGCTTGGTGTCCTTGTTGTTCGGAAGGCAAATGTAATTACTTCCCTGTCCAGAGTCATATCAGCATAGAAAGAAGAAGCGTGAGAACTGGAATTTTTATCAAAGGTGTAGTATTCTTGAAAACTGTATATCACAGAAGTGCCAGTCCCAAAATAAGCAGAGATCTCTGAAATGAAAAGCAATTCCATTTTTAAATATCATTCATAATGAGAATGAAATTCTGCCACAGAGGAAAAAGGACAGAAAAAAAGAAGTACATTAAATTATTGTGATAAATATATTAACACATACATAAAAAGGATTAATATGTAGAACTGTAAAGAATAGCAAGACTTCTGGGGCTAGAAAGATTTCTAGGGCTAGAACTGGAAGACAGTTTCATATATGTTTTAAAGATCCATTGTATTAAGTGCTTTTATTGTCTGGTTTTGAATATGGCATCTGCTTTTTAATATGATTTGTTTATTTATTGTCTGACATCCTCAAATCCACACATTTACTCATATGTATTTTCTACAGAAATATGGATGCAGGAGGTTAATCTCAGAACTAAACTTGTTTGCACTTGAAAATTGTTCAGGAAAAGAGACTGGTCAGATGAAAGAAAAGAAGAATGCAACCAGGATTATGATCTTTTCAGGTATTAATCACACAGAGAGGGCAACTGTGTGTGTGCAGCACCTCATGGCAGTTTCCTAGTAAAAATAATTTTCTTACCCTATAATGCTTTCAAATATTAAGAAAAATTATTGAAATTGATATAACATGGCTCAGTTCCTTTGAAAGAATATATCAAAATTACTGTAGGTCAACCCATATATTCAGCAACAAGACCCACTAAGCCACAGCAAACTAATAATCATGGAGTGTAACCATTAACCTCTTCTCTTTGCTGAAAGCATATCATTTTTCATCCATGGTATTAGCTTCACAGTGAAAGACATGGAAGGAATTAGGCCTTTATTGAGGTGGCAGTAGTCATGGCAGTAGTTGCTAGGCTGATGTGCCCACAAGTTTAGAGGAACCTGAAGTTATAGCATTTAAACCACAAAGTACTTTGCAGAATGCATTCAATGCATGAAGGAAGAAGAAATTTTTAAAAAATAAGAATTGTTTGCAGATACTGTAATTTCTAGATGGACTTCATTCTTAATGATTTTTAATTACCCATGTTATAACACCATGAGCAAAGAACTTCTCTAAAATGGACAATAGTAATAGTAATAAAGTCTTAAGGATTTTTGGTTTCTTGATTTATTTTTTAAATCTAGTTTTTTTTCTGCTGATATTCTAATTAGTCTTTAAGACTTGAAAAGCAGAAATCCAAAAGTTTGTTAAGCATATTATTGCTATCTGAATTAAGAAATCAGATAATAATTATGAAATTATATAACATTAAAGAAAGCATACTGGTAGGTATCTGAAAGGTATAGCTTTTTTAAAACAGAACACGTTGAATGTATCTCCAGAAGACAGTGCTAATAAAACACTTACTGAACACATTCAGTTGAATGACAATATTAAGTATAACAAACACATTGAAAGCATTTAGATATATCTTTTAAGAGCAGTAGAGACCACATTCTGCTGCTATTTTCAAAACTGATGAAGCTGGAAGTCAGGCTTGCCTTTCTTACAAAATGGCCCAGCATAGGCAGAGAAAGTGCAGTCACAAGTGAATCCACTGTATTTCTCTGTGCATTTTCCACCATTGTGACACAAGTTACCATAGCTGCTACAATGTCCAGGACACCCTGGTTCAACTCCTGGTGTTATCTTAGCTCTCTCTTCCAGGTCAAGGGCTATTCCATTTAGCTGTAATGATCGAATACATCCCAAGAATCCTTTCTGCCGGGATGCTGTTCCACCTGAAAAAAAAAAAATTCCATATATTTCTAAACATTCGTGATAACAGGTGTGTAAAAATTTATTCATATTTTATAGCTCTTAAACAGTTTAGCACAAATTTCAGTCTCAAAGAATGATAGAAACAGAATTGTAGGGTTTGAAGGGGGTCATCCAGACCAACCTCCCTTCTATAGCAGGTTCCTTTCAGTGAATTACACAGGAATGTGTCCAGATGGGTTTTGAATATTCTCAGAGAAGGAGATTCTGTAGCTTCTCTTGGCAGCTTGTTCCAGATTTCTGTCACCCTCAATATAAAAGTTTTCCTCATGCTCATATGGAACTTGCTATGTTCCAGTTTAAACCCGTTGTCCTATGTTCTCTTGCACCACTGAGGAAAACCTGGCCCCATCTGCTTGGCTTACACATATTAGTAATTTATGAGTAATGATAAGATTTCTTCTTATTTTTAACCCTAGGCTGATCAGACCTTGATTACTCAGCCTTTCTTCATAAGGGATATGCTCCAGATCCCTCATCATCTTTTTGGCTCTCTCTAGAAGTTTCCTGTTTATCTTGAGTCAAGAAACCCAGAACTGGACACAGTGCTCGAAATACGGGCAGAATAGAAGGTTACAACCACTGACCTACTGTAAACACTCTTTTAAATGCAATGTGGAATAGCACTGTCTTTCTTGGTCACGAGGACATATACTGCTCATGATGAATCTGTTGACCATCAAGAGCAATTCTGTCCTAAGTTATTTCAACATAATTGTAAAACCCATGAGGGACTTCAAGATACATAGTGCTATAACGAATGCTACTTTGTTTTAATATCGGGACATTCAATAATATTCAATAATCCAATAATATTCAAGGAGGGAAAACACATAAATAAAGAACAGAAAGACAATAAAAACTATCAGAAGCAAAATAACAAAATTACTGTTCTCCAGCAAATTATTCACCTAACATTATCTGAAAACAAACTGGACAGCTTGATTACAGATGTGTCAAAATTTTTTTTCACCTCCATAAAAGCAGTAGGTTTGCCAGAATCTCAAACTATTTGACAAAGAGAGTCAAACACCTTTTGTCAAATAATTTGACAAAAGAAACATTTGGTGGTTAATTATTTAGTAAAATTTACTGTGAAGTACTACTATCAATACAAATCAGTACAGTTTTCAATAATTTCACAGAGAAGGATTATTTAAAAGAGAGATCAACTCACACTCTCATTACCATTAAAAAACCATTTCAATTTGATTTTGCCAGAAACACCTGTAGAATTTCTTCATCTTCCTTTACATATCAAATCTGGTATGTTCAAACTGATATATTTTCAACTGTTTATATTTGCATGAAAATAAAACTGGAAATAGAGCAACATAATTTATAGGTACATTAAACAGAAAGTTACCAGTCTTTTTAGTGTTTTCTAGTTCGTTCTTATAAATTTAAACATATTTTAAGGCTCTTACTAACTTTGCAGCAGCTAAAAACATGGGTATTTTTGTTGAAAATTACTCCTCCATACTTTTAACCAAAATAAAATGATTTTGAATGATTTAGCCTCCATTTTTTCCCTTTATGCTTTTTTAGCTTTACTTCTAAGTTCTGATTGCAGTGTAAAGAGGTTACTTCTCTATTTTTTTCCTAACAATCATAGATCTGTACTTCTCCTGGTTAAGTGACATCGAAGAATAATCTCTTTATCTCATTTACCATACTAAATAAACACAGTCTAATTATTTCATTAAATGCATTAGAAAAGGGCAGAAGACTATATTTCTTAGTTGTTCTTCAAACAAACCTCAAAAAAAGTTTAACTGAAAATTTACCTGGTAATAAGTACAGGCCAAAACAGTGAATTTCTAATTTCAAGACAGAGCTACATCTCAACGGATTTTAAATGAAGATTTTAATCTCATTGCACAAACTTCTTTCAAAAGACTCACTTTGCTATGTTTTTTCCATGCTACTTTTTTTTTTTTTTTCTCCTGTCAAACTTTCATAATGGCAATTAGAAAAGATTCTGGTGAATGAATGCATACCTACAAAAAGCTGGCTGTTGAGTTGCAGACGAAAATGCCCATCAGGTGGAGCAGCATGAGACTTTTGAGGAATTTGATCTACTTGTAAGGATGCCTCTTTGATGTTTCTTTCAGCTTTCACATAATGCCACTGGTTGTCATTCAAGAAAGTAAGTGACTGTACTTTAACTTCATTAGGTCCATTTCCAACATCAAATGAAAAAATCACTTCATATGGAGCTAAAAAGAACACATCAATATTTATATAAACATTTAAATTATTTTGCAGTGATCACAAAAAGCATTATACAGTAGGGCAAGTTTTAGTCTAAGATCTAGAAAATAATTTTACCTGAGAAGAGCCAGATCAATTGGCAGATATATGAATATTGACCAACCAAGTGACTTTTGCTAAATGTGAATAGGCAAAGAGTTTCTCTGCAGCAGAACTGCTCTCATGGAGTTATTTACCAAGTCTGGAGACAAAGCTGGATTTGCTCAAACATAAGTGGAACACCATGCCTTTGGCCGTGTAAAACTTCATTAGTTTCACAAAGACTTTTCAAGACTGTCCCATTCCCTCTGGATGGCATCCCTTCCTTCCGTTGTTTTAGCTGCAACATTCATCTTGGTGTAATCTACAAACCTGCTTAGGGTACACTCAATCCCATCTCTGTGGATGCCCCATCTCTTGAGGCATTCAAAACCAGGCTGGATGTGGTTCTGGGCAGTTGGATATAGTGGTTGGCAAACCTGCCCACAGCGGGGGGGGTTGAAACTAGCCTTCTGAAGTCCTTTCAGGCCATTCTACTATTCTTTGATTCATTCTGTGCCATTCATTCTCTGTCATTGATAAGGATACTAACGGGTAACAGTTCCAAGATTGAACTGTGAAGGATACTACTGAAGCATAATCATATATGAAAAGAAATAATCCTTAAACATGGGATTACCAATAATCAATATTATAAAATATTAAAAATTTGAATAAAGGACTAGAGAACTGAGAAATTCCTGTTAATCTAGCAGAAAAGCTCTCATTGTACTGCACTACAATCCAAGAGAAAAGAAAGATTAGAAATAACTGAGGAGAATTAAAGACTGCAGATATTTAAGAACATAGTATGCTGGCTCCTGTTCATCACTGACCAAAGTGTTACCTTCTGCAGTGAGGTCTTCTAGGCAATGCTGAAGTCTGAAAAAACAAATTCTTCTCTGAAGTCACTAAATGAGCCTATGAAATTGCATATTAGAATGACAGATGAATATTAGTGGTAACTGTGTTTCGGAATAGTGCTTTATGGCTGAGAATCTGTTCCCTCAAATAGCATCACTGTACTCCTTTTATCTGTTGTAGTTTCTATGACAGTAAACAGGAAGCATTGTTTTCAAAGCAGCTGAAGTAAAATAAAACATAATGTGCAGTTAATTTTAAAGCAGAACTTCTTCTATTATAAACAGATTTCTTTTCTGCATAAAAATCATCAGAGCTCCATAGAGAAATAAGAAATAATGATTACCTAAAATAATTTCATTACTGAAGTGAAATTTGGGAAAATTCTGTGTCTTTTGGACACATGAAAACTCAGTCTACTTGTACTGTAAGACAACAGAAAAAAAACCCAAACATTAGAACTAAGGGGATAGAAACTATGTGACTGGGTAAAAAGAATTTCTGCTGAATGCTACCTTCTGTAGTGAAGTCTTATGATACTTCTAGGTAATGTTGGAATGAAGTCTGAAAATACAAATTCTTCTCTGAAGTCACTAAATGAGCCTATAAAATTGCATATTAGAATAACTGATCTGGTAAATAATGTGGCTGTTTAGATTTTAAACGTAAGAAAAAAACCTGGAAGACAGTTTGAAATCAATAACAAAATAATGGATTATATTAGCATTGCTTTAAAAAAAAAAAAAAAAAAAAAAAAGTAATCTAGATCTAGGAAACCAGTCCCAGAAGTTCCAAAGACTTAATTATAATTATAACCCTATGTGCTTCTGGTGGAATATGATCAAAATATATAAAAAAAGAGATAAATACATTTTATAATACTTTGAGCAACTCTGATGCAATCAACAGCACTACAAGCTTAGAAGAAAATTAGCTTTTAAAACTACCATGGTCAATCTACCTTTGGAAATTTTGCCACAGGATATAGAGAGATGCTGACTAAGTTCTAAAATATGTCCTCTTGTGATGAAGAACCAGGTCAAAGAGCACTTTGTGGGTAGATAAAGAAGCTCTGTACTGGAGCACAGCTATTCTGCTGTAAAAATGTGTTGTGGTCCCTATTTGCCTTTATGTTAGACACAAATATTCCAAACACTGTGGAGACTCTTGCAACCCTAATGCATTTGAACTTAGGCAGAGCACAGGCACGGACTGGCAAAGTGGATTGGAAGATGCAGTCAAAAGCGATCGTGGATCAGCAGCTAACTGTAGCTAAAATGACTAACAAAAAATGCAGTCAACAGGACATGCTGAATCATTTAGAGTACCAAGACAATGTTACATGCAGAAGGAAAAAGTGATTTCCAAATAATAATAACAGAATACAACAACTGAGCTTTTTCAATAAAGAAAAGATAGCTTTCCACTCATACTGAACAATAAGTTGCAAATTTGTGTGGTAGGTTGACAGCAGCTTCAACTAGATCTTTTTTAAGCTACTTCTATTATAGATCAAAATTATTAAAGTATTGTGTTCCCTACACTACCTTTAATGACTTTTTATCTCATTATTACAAAATAAGAAATAATCCTTCCATGAACGCTTAGGTAAAATATTTTCTTGGACTACAATTTGAGAATATAACTTGCAGTCATATGAGTAATACAGGTACTTAGAAAACTTTCAGAGATGAACTAACCTAGTTGCTTTGAAGAATTATCTGTGCAGAACACTACAGGAACTCAGAAAAAATTTAAAGTTTTGAGGTTTCTTCATTTCTTTGGGGGAAAAAAAAAGAAAACATAATAAAAATGATAATGATTTTGTCTTAAAAAATAATTATTCTGTGTTTTAAAATGCAGTTAGTATAAAAAAAATTATGTTTTTGTAGAAGCTTTCTAGAAAATCATGTATGAACTGAAGTATTTATAATGGTTTATAAAAACTAACAGATTTAAAATTCACTTTTCCTGATTTGATTATTGAACTGTTTCTTTTGTTTCGGTAAAGTTGGGCTTTAAAGATTATTTTGTCATAAATAAAAGCATTAGATATAAAGATGGAGAACAATCAATAAAATGCTAAGAAAAATTTTGTTAGGAAGTATGTAATGCCATATATTAATAATATATTAGTTTTAAATCATTTCTACCATGTCCTCATCTGAAACACTGAACCTGAAATTTTCATCATTGTATTATTATACTAATCTGTGAAACTATTAATAGCATATCAAGTGTAAGTTGGTGAGTTAAAATCTATTCCATATGATTATATGGTAATGTCTAAATGAATCTGTACAATAAATTATGTTAATAATGACTGATATTGCCTTTAGTACAAAGATATAATTCTGTTTTCAGAATAAATAATACGGCACATAAAAAAGAATAGTTTTTGAAGTTCACTCACTGAATTATGACCTTCTCTGGAAGTGAAGAAATGTTTTCAGGTTTGATGAACAGTGTAATAAAGTTTTGAATTATGATTCAAATGCTGAAATAACAGGCAAATTCAGCTTTCTCTAATGCCTTGTTAGTCACAAGTCCACACATGCACAAGTCCACAAAACCACAATATATAATACTTTGCACAACTGAAGGATACTTATGAAGGAATGTGACAAATGACATGAGTTTGTCTGCATATTATTACCATAAAGACAGAGTTGTGCTATCTTGTCCACTGTCCAGAAAATCCAGAAAAATTTATTTCTTAAAAGAATTTTTTTAAAGTTTCCATTATTTTGAGTTTGGAAAAGAATCAAAAATGTCATGGAGGAACGTTGTTATTGCTTCAGAGAATTCCCACTGAAGTTCTGACCTAGCATATTTTCTGTATTGCGTGGCACCGAGATTATTATCCTAGTGTGTTTTCACCTATTCACAGAATTTTAACAGAAAGCAATTAATGGTGAACGTGTTAAAAAGCACTAATGAAAATAAGGTAACTTCAGAATATGCTTTGAGACTGAAAAGAAAAAAAAGCATTAGAGAAGATTCTATAATTAAATTGTAAACAAATCAAAACAGAAAGGGCTTTTTTGCTATTTTTAATAATGCAACTAGTTAACACTGGTAAAAAAAACCCCAACATTTTAATTTTTAATACAGATACACTAATGTTTATAAAGTAATATTTTGTATGATTAATATGCATTATACACATATATTTATATAATTTATATCATGTTCAAGAAAATATTTGAAGTTGATCAGTAAGAAAATGAGACATAAAGATAAAAGCAAAGGGGCAAAACAAAATGGTATGGGGAGAAATGCCAAAGCTACATCAGGAGTAATAAGAGTAGTAAATCTAAAGAATGTATTTTAAATATTCCCCCATTAGTTAATTCTTACATATTCAGATTAAAATTTAAAATAATAATATGAATAATATTAATAATAGTAATTAAAAACAAACCCCAAAACCTTCAATGTAGCTACTTACAATACAATTCTATCCTTATGAAGTCTTGAATTCCCAGGTTTTCTAAAAACATTCCAGAGGAAGCAGTAGTTTTAAAGAAAAACGATACATCCGCGCTGAATTCTCCATGGAAAGTAGGGAAATGCAGATAGGACATTTCTGTATTGAAGGATGCTGAATTCCAAAATGCTCCTGGTTGTCAAAATGAAAGTTGAAATGATACACAAAATGTTGACCTATATTGCCAGTACACATTTTGTAACCATTCAAGTAAAGGAAAGTGCCCATGTATAAAAAGGATTTTCACTGTTCAGAGCACATATTCACAAAACAGTGAGACAATACAAGAAGTTAAGGTGCTCTGTTCTGGCAACCAGAATTCAGTAATGAGAAATTAAATGCTTGGTATCTCAGTTAAGGCCTGACTTTTTGGGTACAAACATCTGAATGGCTTTGAATGAAGAACTATCAGTCTTGAATAGCTTGTATGAATGTCAGTATCTGGAAAAGGTAGACAGAACATTACTTTGGATTTTACTGAAAAGCATTTACAACATAAAGTTGTGATCAATATGGGTTCATAAAGGGAAGTCCTACATGAGTTATTATCTCTTTCTACAATAAAACTTAGCAGATGGTGAATATTCCCGAGTTTTGGTAAGGTCTTTGATAGTATCCAAGACTGTATCTGGGTAAATTGTCCAACTGTGAGATGAACAGGTATCTGTTACACTGGATGGTGAACTGACTGAGCTCAGAGTTTCATACTGAATCGAGAAATGTATATTTGGTAATCAGTCACTAGTAGTGATCCCCAGAACTCAGTTCTGGAGCCAATTCCTCCCTTTTCCCCTTCCCCCTCTGCTTCACCTGTACCTCTCCCCTTTTCACTTTCTAAAAGAAAGAACAACTGATGAAATCTACCTGAAATTCTGCAAGGCCTCACATCATATTGTCATCTTTAAATTAGAAATATACAGATTCGATGGGTGGACTATTCAGTGGACAAGAAATTGACTAAATGGTCGCCATTAATTGATTAAATGGTCTACCAGAGCGTTAAATGTTGTGGTTAAATGATCTGTATCCAGGAGGACAAAAGTGATGAGTAGTGTTGCTCTGCCTTGGGACCGATATTCTTTGAAATTTTTGGCAATGATCTGGATAGTGGGATTGAGTACATGCTCAGCAAGTTTGCTAATGACGCTAAGTGGAGTGGTGCAATTGATACAAAAACAGGAAGGGATACCATTCAAAGGGATCTGAACAGGAGTGAGAAACTGGCCCACAGGAACCTACTGAGGTTCAACAATGACAAGTGCAAGATGCTGAACCTTGGTCAGGGCAATCCCAGCTTTATGTACAAACTGGGAGAAGAATTCGTAGAAAGCAGTCTTGTGAAGAAGGACTTGCAGGTTCTGGTGGATTAAAAGCTTGATGCAAGCCAATGATGTGCCCTTGCAGCCCAGTAAGCCTACTTTATCCTCGGCTCCATCAAAAGTGGAGTGGTGAGCAGAGTGAGGGAGGTGATAGTCCCCCTCTGTTCTGCCCCTCTGGGGTTCATCTGGAGTACTGCATCCAGGCTGGGATCTCTGGCTGTGGGACTAGATCCAGAGGAGAGCCATGAAGATGATCAGAAGGCTGGAGCACTTATCCTATGAAGAAAGGCTAAGGAAGCTAGGCTTATTCAGCTTACAGAAGAGAAGAGAATGGGCCGATCTCACTATATTCTTCCAGAAATTAAAGGGAGCTTATATGCAGAAGGTAGACCAACATTTTACAAGGTCTAATAGTGATAGGAAAAGGGAAAATGGTTTTAAACTAAAAGAGGAATGATACCATATTAGGACAAAATTCTTTACTTGCAGGGTGGAGAGACACTGGCACTGGCTGCTAAGAGAAGTGGATTCCTCATCGCTAGAGGTGCTAAAGGTCAGGTTGGATGGGTCTCCATCAGGCAACAAGCTTGCCTCAGGAAGACTGTGGCAACCCATACAGAAGGCCAAGAATGTGGCTGTACATGTCTTCAGCTACAGGGAGTCCCTGAGCCTGCAGCTACAGGACAAGGGCAGCAGGAATTCTACCTGCATGAGGTGTGAGCAGCTGGAATATCTGCTCAACGTGGTAATAGACCTCAAGGAGGAAATGGAGAGATTAAGGAGTGTTTGGATGTGTGAGTAGGAGGTTGACAGATGGAATAATTCCCTTTCATACTACAGGAACTTTGGATTCTTTGATCATGGGGTGATTTACTTGGCACTTGGCCTAATGGCTGCAAACACATGTCATCTGTCTCTAAAAGGGAAATGGATCTTGGCCCATGAGCTGTCAGAGCTCATTGAGATGGCTTTAAACTAGGTTGGATAAGGTAAGGGGACACAGAATTCTCTTGTAGGACCTTGTGGGGACTCCTCAGAGGAGTTCATGTTATCAACACCTTGCCTGAAACCTTCTAATGTCCCTCCAGGAAACAGTGAGGAAAAACTTCAGATTCCTACCAGAGTTTTGAGGGAGGGCTTCTCTGGAAAGGTAATGTCTCTGAAAGCCCAGCTGAACTGTTTTCACAACAATGCACACAGCATGGCGGCAAGAGGAGCTGGAAACGGTGGTGTGCTTCGAAAATTACAATCTGTTTGCTATCACACAAATGTGGAGAAGTGACTCTCATAATGATTACACTGTAGAGGGATATTGCCTTTTTAGAAGGGACAGACTAGATAGGAGGGGTGAGGGAACTGTTCTTAAAGCGTGAATAGGTAGTGAGGAGCTCCCTCAGAAAAATGGTGAGGAGTGGACTGAAAACCTGTGGGTTAGAATAAGGGATAGGATTAATAAAGGGCACCTCCTGGTAGGGATGTATTACAGGCCACGCGATTAAGGTGAGACCCTCTTCCTTCAGCTGCAAAAGGCATCATATTCTCAGGTACTCAGGATGATGGGGGATTTATCCACAGGGAAAACTGCATGGCAAGCTGTAAGTGATCTAGTCAATTACTGGAGTCAAAGGATGATAACTTTTTGGTTCAAATGTTGGATAGACCGACCAGAGTTTGGTCTGCTGCATCTGTTCAGCCATGCAGAGGAGATCATTAAAGGCATTAAGACTGGAGGCAGCCTACGCTGCAGCAACCATGCCCTGGTTGAGTTTGTGATCTTGATGAATGTGGGTCTGGCAAAAAGTGAGGTCAGGACCCAAAACTTTGGGAGAGCAAACTTCAGCTTGGAAGCTGTCCTTACAGACAAGGGAGCAGAAGGAAGCTAGATACACCTTAAGGATGCCTTTCTGAGAGTCCAACAGCTCTCTGTCCCTCAAAATAAGGAATTGGGCAGGGGAGACAGGATGGTTTGACAAGGACATTCTTGTAAGACTAAGAGGGAAAAGAAAGGATTGTACCAGCTGTACAAAGGAGTGTCACAGAGATGCTGTCCAGACTTGCTGAGAGGGAATTAGGAAAACCAAAGCACAGATGGAAGAGAACCTGATGGGGTGTATAATCAATGGATATTAAGAGGTTATAATCACAGAATAAACAAGAGAGTTAGGTGAAGTAGATTATGATAACAAAAGAGAATAAATGGAAGGCTTACCCTTAGTTGGGCTCACCACAAAACACCAGAAGGAGGGATCTCCAGACGAGATCCTTCCCCACTGCTAGCCAGCTCTTAAATAGGTCTATGAGGGGTGGAGACTGGCTCCACCTCTTCCGGCAGCACAGGTGAATTGCCTTCACCTGTGCTCCTCTGGCTGACTCATGGCTCGCCTCAGGTGATAAATCAGAGGTTCAGGCCGTGACTCAGCAGTTCCCATACATGGGGAAATGTTAAAAACAACAAGATAAGATTCTATAGGCATGTTGGCCAGAAGAGGAAGGCCAAAGAGAGCGTTCCTCCTATGGTAAATGAGAAAGGAGAACTAGATACAACAGATATGGAGAAGGCTGAGGTACTGAAAGAGATTTTTGCCTCATTCTTCCCCAGCAGTCAGGAGTCTTGTATTTCTCACACCCCTGAAGCTCATATCCCTGAGTCTCTAGGTGACCACTGCGGGAGTAATTTCTCCCACCTCCCCCACCATAAGGGCAGGGCAAGTCTGAGACTGCCTTGTGAGACTGAATGTATACAAGTCTATGGGGGCAGATGGCATGCATCCCATGGTCCTAAATAGCTGGTTGATGTGGTTGCTAAGATGACCTCCATTATATTTCAAAAGTCATGGCTGTTGGGCAAAGTGCCTGGGGAGTGGAGAAAAAGGAAACATCATTCCCATTTACAAGCAAGGGAGGAAGGAGGATCTGGAGAGTTCTCCAGATCCTGGAGATCAGGCTGGTGAGCCTGGGAATATCATGGAACAGATCCTCCAAGAAGATGTGTTAAGTCACAAGCAGATGATCTGAGACAGCCAAGGGAAAGCCTTCTAGAGACTTTCTGAGATGGACTTCAGTGGGCAAAAGGAAGTGACCAATGTCATCTACCTGGACTTGTGCAAGGCCTTTGACACAGACCCCTACCACAGCATTATCTCTAAATTGGAAAGATACGGATTTGGGGGGTGGACTGCTTGGTGGATAAAGAATTGGTTGGAAGGCCATAGACAAAGGATTGTGACGAATGGCACTATGTCTAGATGGAAGATGGTGACCAAGCAATGTCTTGGGGTTGGTGCTTTTCAACATAGAATCATAGAATTGCTTAGGTTGAAAAAACCACAACCTAACAATACTACCCTAACTCTAAGAACTGTCTGCTATGTCCCTGAACACATCCAAACACATTCAGGAATGTGATTCACTTTTTTAAACATATTCAGGAGTGATGACTCAACCCCCTCTCAAGGGAGCCTATTCCAGTTCTTAACAACTCCTTCTCTAAGAAAGTTTTTCCTGACATTCAACCTAAACCTCCCCTGGCACAACTTGAGGCTATTTCCCCTTGTCCTATCACCTGTCACAATTAAGAAGAGACCAACCCCGCTCTTGCTATAATTACCTTTCATATGTTTGAAAAGAGCAATAGGGCCTTCCCTCAGCCTTCTCTTCCCCAAACTTAACAGCCCCTGGTCCTTCAGTTGCTCCTCATAGGGGATACTCTCCAAGCCCTTTACATGTCCTGTTGTCCTTTGGACCTGCTCCAGCGCCTCGGTGTCCTTCCTGTACTGAGGTGCCCCAAACTGAACACAGTACACATCTTATTCCGATCTGAATTATCCCAAGATTCTTTCTCCTAACCCCATGATTTCATGGTTCTATGATATGAGTTAGAATTTCAAAAATGTATGCCGTAGAAGAGAAAACAAAACACCTAATAGTTTTGTTTTGTTTTTTCCCATGTCTCATAAAGGTTCACAAGAAAATTAGAATGCATTTCTTCAGGACAAGTCTTCCTAATCACACTCGCAAGTCAGAGGAATGAAATTGAAGATGATCCTACATTGAAATAAATGCATACTAATTTGTTGATACAAGTAATAATAATTTGCTAATACATGTAGTCTCCTGAGTAAGTTTAAAAGTACAGATCAGTATTTTTTACTGATGTTCACTTATTTTTAATCAGAAAAGTTAAATAAATTTGGCAAAGGCAAAAATAAAAGCAACCATAGAACAAAAATAACCACAAGATGATGAAAGAATATCACATAACAAAAAAAAAAAAAAAAAAAGTCAATTATGAAGCACTGTGAAGAATTTCAGGCAAATAAATAAGGATTAATGAAGATTTTAATCCCTTACTATATACCAATTCAATGCTTTGTTTGAGATCTGTAGTATGATGTTTTTCCTCGTCTAAGTTTTGATTAGAAGTAGTAGAAATATACTATAGGTATGGTAATAAATGCCATATAATGTATACTATACTAACTATGCACTATGCTGATCTTCATTATGTATCCTCAAAAAATAGTTCTTTATAATTCTACTTTCGATTTGAATTGGCTGCTTTGTTTTGTTTTTTTCCTTTTCAATTACTGAAAGATTGGATAGAACTTTTACAAAGTCATGGCCTAGGCTGTTTAATAGACGATTCTCAAAACTTATTATAGACAAGGTCTGTTGTTATTAAGAAAAAACTGTAATTGTTACTTACTGTCACCACGACAAAGTAAAGGCCCCAGTCTGAAAGCTGCTTCAGAATTTGGTCTGTCAGTGTCTGTGATCACAATTTCAGTTACTGGTAGATGCTCCTTGTAGGAAAGCAATCCAGTATCACTAGTCCTGAAAAGGCAAAATGAAAGCTCTTTCAAGTATCTCTGTGATTCTGACAAATGTTTCAATATTACTGACATATTGTTGAAGAAAAATACATAATTAAATTTCTAAATTCTGAAGGATAAAGAAAGTTAAATGTCTTGGCATAACTTTCCAGCAAGTTTAACACGTTTTTGTTTGTTTGTTTATTTTTTCATTTCTGAAAAAAAAAAAAAAAATCAAATAGAAAAACATGAAGTCACAGTGAGTGTACAGGAAAAGAATTATCTACTTCAAATAAGTAAAATACAGAAAAAGAAATAAGAATCCCAGTGACCTGAGCCCACGCCTACTACTGCTAATTTCAGACAGAATTCCTTATTTAATGTTTTTTGTTAATTTAGTGTCAGAACCGACCTAGTAGGCTTTAGTAAATTTCAGAAAACTCCAGTACTGGCTCAAAGATTTCTTCTCAAGATCTCATGGAAACGTTCAATCTCTGGAATGCTCGGGAGTATTCTAGAAAGTTCAGTTTGTCCATTAGATCAATTTCTACCTGAATCATCCTTCCATAGTCAAGTTAAAGTCAGAGACAAGTGAATGAATTGAGAGACAATAGTTCATCTGGAAATCACACTGGTTAGGGGTTAATCAACAAAATTAACCAAGAGAATGGGAAGAGATTCCCTCCTTAGGCTCAATGAAATCAGTTATTTAGCTGAGGAAGTGTGGGATAGTTGAGTGGATGGTGAAGTGTGTTAAGAACTAGCTGACTGGCTGAGCTCAGAGCGTTGTGAACGGTGGTACAGAGTCTTGTTGGAGACCTGTGACTAGCAGTGTTCCCAAGGGATCGATGTTGGGTCTGGTCTTGGTCATGGGTGACCTTAATGTGGAGATAGGGTCCACCCTCAATAAATACACTGATGATACAAGGCTGGGAGGAGAGGCTGACACACCGGAAGGCTATGCTGCCATTCAGTAAGACCTGGACAGACTGGAGAGCTGGACAACAGTAATCCAGATGAGGTTTGACCGCAAGTGCGGAGTCTTGCACCTGGGAAGGAATAACCATCAGTACAGGTTAAGGCATGACCTGCTGGAGAGAAGGTCTGTGGGGAAGAACCAGCAGGGTCCTGGTGGATGACAGATTGGCCATGAGCCAGCTTGTGTCCAAGAAATCCAACGGCATCCTGGGGTGCATAAAAAGAAGCATGGCGAGTAAGTCAAGGGAGTTGATCCTCCCCCTCTTCTCTGCCCTGGTCGGGACTCACCTGGAATATTTCACCCAGTTCTGGGCTCCCCAGTACACGAAAGACAAGAATCTCCTGGAGAGAATCCAGCAGACAGCCACAAAGATGATAAAGAACCTGGCACATCTTCCTTATGAGGAAAAGTTGTGTGACCTGTGTCTGTTCAGCCACGAGAAAAGACTTAGAGAGTATATGATCAATATTTACAAGCACCTTTAGTATGAGAGTCAGGGAGACAAGGCCAACCTCTTTTCAGTGGACTGTGGGGGCAGGTCCATAAACTGGAGCATAGGAAGTTCTATACAATTACGCAGAGGAACTTCTTCGCAGTAAGGATGATGAAGCACTGGAACAGGCTGCCCAGAGTGGCTGTGGATTCTTTGGACATAGACACCTACCTGTGCAGCTTGCTGCAGGGGGCCTGCTTTGCAAGGGGGCTGGACCTGATCTCTGGAGGTCCCTTCCAGCCCCTACAATTCTGTGATTCTCTTATTCTGTGTTTTTTTTTCTTTTCCCTTTGCAATCATCATAATCTTTCTCAAAATAACTTCTTTGTTCATCTGTTTTGCAGCGTAGTGCAAAAAATGCTAGTTTTTTTCTGCAAACTTTTTTTTTTAATGAGAAATGCTAACATTTGAAAGCAATACTTATGCTAATTTTTGACATAGTGAGATACTGCAAATTAGAACTGAAAATTTCTTGAAGCAATTTAAAGTTTCTCCTTCATTAAAACTGTGCTCCAAGTAAAAAACAACTAAGCAGAAATTGTAACTACAATTCCTTGTGCTCAAAAAACATCTCGATGACAGCTGTAATTACTTTTCTTGATCTCTGAAGCATTGAAGCAACCGATTCAAACCAGTATCACTGGGGACTCACACGTAATACTAAGCATGTATCACTACCAAAATAAGTGTAATTATAGCTTTAAATAAGATAAAATAATTAAATTAAATAATAACATTTGTTTCAAGAGTTTAAAAACTTTAAAGTTTATTAAATGAAGTTTATTAAAAGTCCCAGTCTGCTTTTAATGTTTTTTTCTTTTTTCTTTCTAATTTTTTTTTTTTATTAAGTTTTTTTTTTTTTTTTGCTGAGAAAGCTAATTTAGATAAATTTTCAGTAGAAAATCTACGTCTTGGAAATACTTAAATTTTCTTAGAATAATTTGAATATATAAGTTCTGCTGATAATTAGATTGTCCAAGCTTAATAAAAAAAAAAAATTAAAAGGATGAAGTTTGAACTGTAAAAATTGTTAAAAATGGTGTTTAACATTCCCTAGAATTTCTAGCTTTTTTCCCCCCCAGAACCTGTCAGCTTAAATTGTTTCCATTATTCTATAAACAAATGACTGTAGTTATATAGACAAGAGCCAACACCTTAAAATATAAGTTTACTTGAAAATTAGAAGAACTCCTGTTAAAAGAAATCTTAACCTAATTCAGAATATAAATTGAAAGAACTAAAAATTACTGAAAATAAAACATATTATTTGTAATCGTCTAACAGTGTTATCTTAAAGAAACAGATGACACTATGTTAATTTATGTTTACAATGGTCTTGGTGTTCAGAATCTGCAAAGCCTGTGTTTCTTTATTTGCATTCCAGGACAAAGTGTTAAGAAGAAACAGCAATTGAAAAAATCACCATTCATTTCTGTCGGCATTGCAGTTGCAATAATGCTGGGAATCAACGCATCTCCCTTCCAAGCCACAAGCGCATTTCTGAACAGCAGGCAAAGAACCTCCCCAGTAAGTCTGTATTTCATTGGTCCTTCTGATCCACCAGCTCAGCGGCAACCCATCTAAAAGATATGTGTGAAAATATCAATTCCCAGGCTTATATACTACTCTTCCCACTTTTTTTTTTTTCATCCAATTTTTCAAAATTCTAAGAGGAGGAAAATTATTTTTCAAATGTAAAAACTTTAAAGAGCAATAATAATAAAAAAAGTTATCACCTTTACCTGGCAAGGAAATACTCATTTTAATACCTCATTATGAGGTAGCAAACAATTGTCACAGGCACTTCCTTGTTTAGTAGAGAGCAGAACTCACAGTCCCTTCTTTGCCACTCGTTATATTAGAATCATTTATACTAATAATTCAATTTATATATTTTATTTTAAAATGATCTGTGAAGAAGGAGGTAACATTACTCCAAAAAACTAATTATATTGATACTAAAAAGATCAATTTTACATCATGAAACTACCAGGAATCAAATCAGAGGAATTATAGAAAATGCAGAAATGGACTTATCCTACTAACAAGAGCTCAGAGTAGTACTCACATCTGTGATGCACATTGAACAAGTGAATAGAAAAAATATGCAGTGTTTATCAAATTACCCAAAGTCAGCTGTTAAATCACATGCTGCAGATTCAGAATTTATGTACTCAGAGCATGTATATGAGACAGCAAAAATCTGTATAATGCATTTGCCAGTGTTTTTTATAGTAAAGTGACAAAACTGCACGTTTCCTCAATTTTAAAGTCCTGTAGATTAAGATTAAAGAGTTGTCAAGCAAGACAGGTAATAGAAAAAATACACAGCACAGGAAATGTCTAAAATATGTGAAGCATAAAGACAAATCACCTCAAATCAGAGGGAAGAAGGTTAAAAGTTGCAACACGTTAATGTCAGGGCATGAGAAAGTGTCCAGTAGTGTTACACTGTAGTTTTCTACAGAAACAATTCTTCTTGCTGTTGTTTTGCCCAAACAAAACAACAAAAAAAATCAGCAGAAGGCCTCAGGAATAAACTCAAATTAATACCAGTTTCAGCTTTACTTTACACTGTTTATTAATTCTCACTGTTAGATAACACCTCTACTGTGCTGACAATGTTAAAAAGCTTGCAAACATATTAACTGCACTCATTATCACATGACTGTTGGCTCAGCAGGCCAAAGAAGGATTGCAAATTATTTCCAGAAAAGTCAAATTTGCATAATAGCATCGATGTCCAATGTCAGTGTTTGTATTTGCAAGCCTTCACAGGAAGAAGAAAATCTGATGACAGTTTATAAATAATTCATCAGGCAGCTCTTTAAAAGGCTTCCAGCAAAAAGGGCTGTAAAAAAATTGATGTGTTTCTGATGTTTCAACAGCATCTCTTAGCTTTGTATTGTAGTCATGTACTAATATTCCCAGTTTTTTACATTGGGACATATTTGAAAGCTAGTCTTTGTTCATGTAAAACTATGAGAAGAGAATATTTACAGAAATGTAGCATCTTCATACTTATTAGTACAGATTGTCACCCCTGTTTCGTTACTAAATATTGCCTAAGCAATGTATATCAATAAAAGGGAGTAGAAATTTCTTAATAACAGCCATGTAGATTTATTAACAAGTAACATCTTTAGTAGCATCATTTACATGTACTATCAGGTTGACTGAATATAATATATTCTTATAAAACAGAGGGTAAACAATTAATATCTGCAATATATCTGTCTAAAAATGTACCGTGATGATAATCAAATTTTGTATTTGTCAGGTATAGCTTTTGAGATTATAGATCACAAAATTGGGAGGGTTCTTTGCAGGAAATTTGATAGTACATATATTTGCATTTCCAATTCTGAAATTTCATTGAGGTTATAATAAATGAAACAGAACAGATTTATTTGCAGTAAAATGTGATTTGAATTTTGTTTCAGTGTTTGCTTTTGCTATAAGCTATATGCAATTGCTTTTTCTGTTTTGAAGTGCTAACTATAAAATAATACAAAGAAAGAAGACTTTATAAAGGTAATCTTCAGATATGAATAGATGAAATAACAACTAAGTCAGAAAGCTATTATTTAAAATATTCCAATTAGATTATTTTGCCTTTCAGAAATTCCCTCATTTTTAAAAAATGTACATATTTTCTAAACAGAATTCTTATTTAGATGTAGGAGATTTTCATAGTATGCTGAAAATTTTCACAACTTCAGCTGTAATTCAGTTAGAAGTGGAAGAACAAAAAAAAACCTGATTAATCTTCTGAGTGTGCGAGATTAAGTATTGTGTCACACTGTAACCCTAAATCTTTGTTCAAATGCATAACTGGAACAAGAAGAAAAATGCATATTCATATAAAAGTAGGTGCAAAGAGTATTTCAGAGCTCTCAGAAACACAGAGCTATATATTCCAGTAGCAATTTTAAATACAAAGTCATTATTCTTTGGAGAGGACAAGTAATTTGCTCTCCTCTTCCTGTTTTTCGAATTGAAAGATAAATAAAAAAATTCTCTTATTTGGTGACATCATCTTAAAATTCTCAAAAGATGCTGGATTTGTTCTGAATTTCTCTCTTTTTCCTGAAGTCAGCCAGTTGTAAATTTACACTGTCAGAAAGATAAGTATAGCAGCTGAAAGATTTGAGATGTACTTCCACAGCCTCAAAGAAAAAGTTTAGTGTTTACATTTTGTAGAGTCAGCAGTTCAAAATGTTTTTCAGACAAAATAATAATAATAATAATAATAGTAGTAGTAGTAGTAGTAGTAATTTAGAATATATTTAACTATAATATCTCTAGTTATTTTAGATTAACTTAGATCTTCAGACAGCTGAAAGGCAATTGCAGTGAGAGCGAGGTTGGTCTCTTCTCACTGGTGACAGGTGACAATACAAGGGGAAATGGCCACAAATTGTGGCAGGGTTTAGGTTGGATATCAGGAAAAACTTCATTACAGAAAGGATTGTTATACACTGGAACAAGCTTCTCAGGGAGGTGGTTGAGTCACCATCCCTGAATGTGTTTAAAAACCATCTCTATGTGGTAATCTCAGGGACTTGATTTAGCAAAGGGTTGTCAGTGTTAGTGTAGTAAGGCTAGGTTGTGGCTGGACTGATGATCATAAGAGTCTTTTCCAACTTGAAAAATGATTCTATGATCATTTAAAACTCTAAATGTTAAACAGTTCAGCAGAACTGACTAGTTGTGCTCTTTCAAATTTTTAACAAATCCTGCACTCCTGTGCTGTCTCAATATATTTCAAAAATAAGTAATAAATAAGAAGTCTTGCTTCCCTGAGCTTTTTCCTGCTTTCTTCTCTGAGTTTCTGTTTGTTTGTTTTACTCCAATGAACGGGATTTAGTTTTTCCTGGTAGTTCACTCTGTGTAACATTTAATAGCCAAAATTACAAAATACCTAGTCAGCACAATCTTGAAACCCTCTGCTGGGTGTCAATCAAGCTTTCAAATACCTAACCAAAACTTGAATCACGAATATACAGATAAAACAAAGGCTCAGTGCCTGAAAGGCATCAATAACTAAAATAAATGCTAGTCTGAGAAGTTGTAGTGATGTCCATAATACAGGCAAGGATGAGACATATATAAAGGAAGGATTGAGAAGAACCAGAGACTTTTGAACTTCTGCTTTCTATAAAACAATGTCAAGAAATCAATTTGAGAAATTTGATTTTCTGATAAACATATAATAAAAATAATGGATTATTTTTTCAAAGCTCAACTAATAATACAGTTTTTATGTCCATGTTCTTTTTACTCAGTACTTAAAATGGTTTTTCACAGTACAGTCTGTTAACATCAATTGCATGTCATTGAGCGTTAAGACTTGAGGAGACTCAAGTCTTAAGTCTTAATTATTTAAGTAGATCAGAAAGATGTATGATGTATTAAAAAACATTATGCAGAAAAAAAATTGATATCAGTGTAGAGATTTGTGTTCTTTTAACAAGATATTTCTTCAGTAAAATTTAATAACCCCAGGAAAGCAGACTAACAGAGGCTCTGTTAATGAGGTTGTCTGTTGATCTGACTTTGAGATCACTTGTAGCAAAGATTATTATAAACTACCCTTTCTATTTTTCTGTTTCAAATATCTCTTGGCAATTTACAGAAATCTGAATACTAGATCTATGATGTTCAAACTTTATTGTAGCAAAATGACATAAGCATGGTTTAAAAAAAAAAAAAAAGATTGACCGTGAAAGAAAGTACATGGTATAATGTTGTACTATTTGTCTGTTTTACTCACCTGGCTTATCTAAAAGCCTTGACTTTTTGCAGTGGTAAGATATCTCCTGTTCACAGTGTTCTGCATGGTTAATTATAGCCTGAAGCTGGTTTAGGCTGGCGGAGTACTTGAAAAATGCAGCATGAGGATTCTCTCGATTAGCACTTCTGATTCTGGTTAAGTTGGTGTTGTTGTGTTGTATTATTGTCCATGTTGTATCTTTCAAAACATGGATGAAAGATGTTAGAAAGGTGGATAAAGGATGCAAAGTAATTGAATAAGTAAGTAAGTAAAACAGAAGGGACACTGAAATTACATCAGTCTGTAAATCAAATTCTTTGATCAAGAAAAAATTCTTTTGAGTATATGAAACGCAGACATAAACCATGGAGCAAAAATGAAACCAGTTAATCAGTTTCTATTTATAAGTGTGTTACCATATCGTGACTGTTGCTAGTTAAGTTGCTTGTTATGTTTATTGAGGAAGAAAACAGTAAATGAAGAAACATAAGAAATTGTCTCTGAAATAGTTTGGTTTGTAAATTGCAATGAAATAATAAAAATAAGGAATGGTTACTATCACTACTTTTCCCAGGCTTTAATTTTCTACTAAATAACACAAAATTATGTATTAGATTATAGTAACATCACATTTATCATTGTAATTTACTTTTTTTTTCTGTCTGAGAAAATTACGTACGTTTTTGCATTGCATGAAGAAGTATAAGTAGCTTGCAGACACTGCATTTACTACTCAGATCAAATTAACATGATTCTTTTCTAGCCACCTGAAATCGAACAGTAATATTTATCTGAAGTACTCTTCAAGATATGTATTTAGTCAAGAACTAAAAAACTCAGGTCAAGACATTCGTAGTTCAATAGTAGCATGCTTCCAAATACCTGGTTTATTTGAGGCAACAACCACTGTACAGTCACTTGACTCAGTATTGTAACATGAAGTACTAGTTCAGAACTGAGAACTGCATTTTCTTAAAAAAACCACAACTCTTAAGTTAATGTTTCCTTTATATACTGCTGAGTAAGGTGCTCTCTTCTTCACTGCATTGTATGGCTTTAAGATTTGTTTAAAGTGGGGATATACAAAATACTGCCAATTTTTTTTTCTTTTTTTTTCCTAGAAACTATTGAACTGAGTCTGCAAAATGCAGCTGTCATAAACCTTTGGCAAATATTCAGTACTCTGGACATTATTTTTGAGAAAAATATCTTCCAGAGTAATTTTCTTGTATTAAAAGAATATACTTGCATATGAATATATATATTATTCAAGTGTTTGAGTAGCTAGCAATAAATTACATTTTTATAAAAGATGTGTCTTAAAATATGCAGTGTGCTGTGAAACAGACTTTCTCCAACTTGAAGTAATCTTACTGAATAAACAAGGAGTATACTAGCTTTTCAGTTAAGTTGATAATTCACTTTTTTTTTTTTTTCCCCATTAAATGTATTTGAACTTTCTACATTTGCTGAGAGCGTTTTTAATTGCAAAATCTTACCATGGAGAAAACACTATAAAACAAAAGCAACATAAACTAAAACTAACACCTCTGAAGACATTATCTTAAAAGCTGTCAGAAAATATAGGCTGACTACCAAACTAAATCCCTGCTAGCTTGGACTCACTTTAAGAAACCTGGGCTATTAAGATCAGATGGTGTTTATTGGAAGATGGAAACTTTTATCAAACTTTTGTCAGTTTGAAGCCAGTGTGAGTAATGGTTGCCTGTAGATAGCAAAAATGCAAAATGAGAATTATGTGGATGAACAAGGAGATTCTGGCCAAACTATAATACAGAAAGAAAGCTGACAGCAAGAACAAATAACTTGGGTGGAATATTGAAATATTGTTTAGCAACCAGTGATCAAGTAAGAACAATTAAATCTCAGATTGAATTTAAACTGTCCAGTGACCTCGTTGGCAACAAGAATAGCTTTTGCAAATACCTCATGGAAAAAAAAGAAGAGTAGGGAAAATGGATGCCCTCTACTGATGGAAACCAGAGAACTAATGACCAAGGAAAGTGAAAATTCCGAAGTACAGAACCCTTTATTTTCCTCAGACTTCATGGAAAGAGCTTTAGGCACACTGACCAATTTGCAAACTCCAAAGGCAGGAACTGGGAGAAAGAAGTGCCATCCATTATAGAAGATCAGGCATAAGACCATTTAACAAACCTTAAGATTCCTTAAATGTGGAGCCTAAGGAATGCATCTGATGGCCAAGGGAAATGGTAGATGAAGTTGTTGAACCACTGCCAATATGATTGGAAAAGTCATAGTAGTCTGATAAAATCCAGTGCCTAGAAAAGGGAAAACATAAGTTCCCTTACCAAAAAGGGAAATAAAAATACAAGATGGTAAATATAGGCAGTTATTCTCACCTCTGTATCCAGCAAAATCATGGGCATATCCTTCTTAAAACCGTGCTAACTCACATAGGAAACACCAGAGGTGGTTAATGACAGCCAACTTCAGCATGAATAAATCATGCCAGACAAACCTGACAGACTTCTACAACAGAGTTACAGAAGTGGTATGTAAGAGAAGAGAAAATGACATTGTATGGGAACTGCTGAGTCACAGCCTGAACCTCTGATTGATCATCTGAGGTGAGCCATGAGTGAGCCAGAGGAGCACAGGTGAAGGCAATTCACCTGTGCTGCTGGAAGAGGTGGAGCCAGTCTCCACCCCTCATAGACCTATTTAAGAGCTGGCTACCAGAGGGGAAGGATCTCTTCTGGAGATCACCTCTTTTGGTGTTTTGTGGTGAGCTCAGGCAAAGGGTAAGCTCTTCCACTTATTCTCTTTTTGTTATCATTATCTACTTCACCTAACTCTCTTGATTATATTGTGATTATAATATCTTGATATCTATTGATTATACAATTATATTGTGATTATAACATCTTGATATCTATTGATTATACAGACATCATCTCTCTGGACTTGTACAAACCATTTGATAATGTTGTACATCATTATCGTCTCTAAAATGGAAAGCTGCCTTGAAGGAGTTGTGGTCAATGGTTTGATCTCCAGAGGATTTGGGGAGTTCCCTCAACTTTCTGGTAGTATTTCTCCTGCTGTAAATCAAAACATGATTGGCTAGGCTGGGTCTTTCAATGATGATAAGAAGTGTCTCTCAGGTTCTGTATTTGAAATGGTATTATTCAACATCTCTTTTGGTTACATGGACAATGGGATAGAGTTTGCAGCTTTGGAGACCAAAACATTCAGGAGAGAAGGGATGCTATCCAGAGGGATCTCTACAAGCTTAAGCAGCACTTGTGAACCTGCAGCTCAACAAGACTAAGTGCATGGTCCTGCATTTTTTTTTTCAGGACAATTGCAAATACAAGATGTTCAGAAAATGGATTGAGAGCAGCCCTGATAAGAAGGATGTGGGGATGTTCCACTGAAGAAAAAGACAACATGAGCTTGAAATGCATGCTTGTGGACTAGGAAATCAACCATATCCTGGGATTCATGAAAAGCAGCATGAACGATGTGTTGACAGAGGTGACTCTGCTCTTACACTCTTGTGACAAATCTCTTGAAGAGATTCAGGAGATTAATTCAGTTCTGGTGCCCCAAACATAAGGATATGTGAAGCTATTAGAGTGAGTCCAGAGGAGGGCCATAATGATGATCAGTGGGCGGAAGCATCTATCCTATGAAGACAAGTTGAAAGATCTGGTGTTAATTCTGAAAAGACATGGCTCTGGAAGTTCTAATGTTAGTTAATCACAGAAACATAGAATCATAGAAAGGCCTAGGAAGGGACCTCAAGGATCAGCAAGCTCCAACCCCCCTGCCACATGCAGGGCCACCAACTTTCACATTTAATGCTAGACCAGGCTGTCCAGGGCCCCATCCAACCTGGCCTTGAATACCTCTATGGACTGAGCATCCACAGGCTCTCTGAGTAGCCTGTTCCAGCACCACACCACTCTCTCTGTAAAGAACTTCCCTTGGTATCCAACCTAAATCTTCCCTCCCTCAACTTAAAAGCATTTCCCCCTGTCCTGCTGTTATCTACCCTTTCAAAGAGTTGATCCCCCTCCTGTTTGTGTCGCCTACTACATGTTTGTAGGCTCCCTTTAGGTACTGAAAGGCTGCAAAGAGGTCACCCTGCAGCCTTCTTTTCTCCAGGCTGAACTAGCTCAGCTCTGTCAGCCTGTCTTCATAGGGGAAGTTCTCCAGCCCTCTAATAATTTCTGTGACCCTCCTCTGGACCCTCTTCAACATCTCCCTGTATTGTACTGTGGGCCACAGACCTAGGTGCACTACTCTGGATGGGGCCTCACGAGAGCAGAGTAGAGGGGGACAATCACCTCTCTGTCCCTGCTGGCCACCCCTCATCTGATGGATCCCAGGATACCATTGGCCTTCAAATATACAAGAGCACACAGCTGGCTCATGTTAAATTCTTCATCCATTTGTTAGTTAATACAAACATCATTTAGAAAATTAGTGTTTTTAACTGTTCCACAAAGTTGCATTTTATTTCATTTCCTACAGATTCTTGACTGATACTAAAAGATATTTAGAGTAAGAGAAGAACACACTGTCTTTTAAAGTGTAAATATTCTTCAGAAGACATCAAGGAAACTTCAGGATGTGATTTCTATTCAGAAAATAATATTCTGAAAGGAATTTCATGCATTTATTTTTTTTTTTTAATCACTACATACATGATTTTGGGCAAATTTTTGTATATAGATTATATACTCACAAAATTGAATTGCCAGGTTACAGCCTGAACTCATGTGAGCTTACGACTGCCTGGAGCAGAGGGAGCTTAAATCCTCCCTTCTTCTGTTCCTTCCCATCTCAGCAGTGCTTCCGGCAGTACTTCCTGGAGTGTGTATGCACTCAGAGTGTGCATGGATCTCTCCCCAGGATCTGGTGCAAGAGCTTGAATCAGAGAAGACTGCATTCCTCAGTTCACCCTTTCCTCCAACCTGTTACTAGGAGGGGTGAATTAATTCCTCTTTCCTTGATATCTTGTTCTATAGTGCCCTGTATCTCAGTCAAAGACTCTGTCAATGCTTTTGATTTCTTTACAGCTCATGATATGATAATGCAGGTTTCTGGAAATATGCATTGGAACACAAGTATGTTTAAAAGTTATTCTGGACATAAAAATAAAGACAGGCAGATTGTATGTCTATGTATTCAGACATTCAAATATATAAAGAAAAATACATCAATGAAAATTGAGTAAATTTAACTGTAACTGTAGGCTTTTCAATCTGAAACTGGTTTCCAAGAATAAAAGTACAGAAAGGCACCTCCCTTTCAAGTGCCTCCCCGAAAAAGTGCTGCAAGAAATTTAGACATTTGCCTTTCATGACCCCCGGGGGTTGGTACTGGAGCCCATCTTGTTTAATCTTGTTTATCTTTATTGATGACCTGGATGAGGGGATTGAATGTACCCTCAGTAAGTTTGCAGATGACACCAAGTTGGGAGGTAGTGTCAATCTGCCTAAGGGTAGAGAGGCCCTTCAGAGGGATCTAGATTAGATGGATTGCTGGGCTGAGGTGAATGGGAATGTTTCAACAAGGCCAAGTGCTAGATCCTGCACTTTGACCACAATAACCCCATGCAACACTATAGGCTTGGGGATGACTGCGATGAGGAAAGAGACCTGGGGGTGTTGATTGATGCTCAGCTGAACATGAGCTGACAGTGTGCCCAGATGGCCCAGAGGGCCAGTGCCATCCTGGCCTGCATTAGAAATAGTGTGGCCAGCAAAAGCAGGGAGGTCATCATACCCCTGTACTCAGCAGTGGTGAGGCCGCACCTCGAGTATTGTGTTTAGTTTTGGGCCTCTCACTACGAGAAAGACATTGAGGCCCTGGAATGTGTCCAGGGAAGGACAGTGAAACTGGTGAGGGGGTTCTGGAGCACAAGTCTGATGAGGAGTGTCTGAGGGAGCTGGGATTATTTAGTCTGGAGAAGAGGAGGCTCAGGGGAGACCTCATTGCACTTTACAACTTCCTAAAGGGAGGTTTTGATGAGGAGGGGTTTGGCCTCTTCTCATTCAACAAACAGGAAATGACTGGAGGTTGTACCAGAGGATGTTTAGATTAGACCTAAGGAAGAACTTTTTCTCTCATAGGGTGGTCAGACACTGGAATGGCCTGCCCAGGGAGGTGGTTCCTGACAGCGTTCAACAAGTATTTGGATGAGGAGCTACAAGATACAGTTAAGTAGCTTGTGGCAGCAATAGTAATGGGAAGACAGTTGGACTAAGTGGTCTTGTAGGTCCTTTCCAACCTTGTGATTCTATGATTCTAAGTCTTGGTTGGGAAAAGGGAACACCAGTCATGAGGACTATGGTAAAGTAACAAATACAGAGGATTCAACCTGTTAGGCTGCATCTTGAGATGATGAACTTATCCACAGGGTAGGCTTAATGTGGTGAATATGGAGTGACTGAGAAAAACAGAAACAGATGTTCAAAAACACACCAGAATAACTCAGATGCTACAGAGTGCCTTCAAGGATTAAACCCTCTTAAAAAAGAAACCACCTTTCTGCCATTATATTTGGTCTCTTTTAATCTCATAAGACTGTAGAATATGTCTTTTTAGGGGTCTGAGCTAGTCTGAGAGCTAGTCAGTTTATGATTTAACAGAGCTTACTGTATAAATCAAAGTCAGGAGTTGATGTGGTGAGATTAGTTAAACTGCATTCACTGATTTATCAGAATTCAGGTTAATTCACTATTTGTATTCTTTAGATGGCTGTGAAAATCATCCAGTGCCATTGGCAGACATAATATGATTAGAAGTCAGTATAGTTCTTTAGTATTAGCTGAGGCATTGCTTAAAAATAGTTTTAAAACTCCACATCAAAATATTATGATAAAAAGAACATAATAATAAGAACAAATCTAAGTCAAATTCAATCATAGGTTATCCATATAATCTTTTAAACACTTAAAAATGTAAAACTAAATTGTCAAAAAATATTTTTTTTTTGCGTAAAATGATGAAGTGCTTCCATTATTTTTTCTGGAAGGAAATTCAAATATACAGAAGATAAAAAAACTGAAAAAGACACAAATATATATAAGGTAATACTAATTTTCAAAGAGACAATTATATAAGTTTGATTTGAAGGTCATATAATGATAGGCAACTTCATCTGTTTTTCTAAGATGCTGCTGAACAGTTAGTTTTGACATCTAGAACTTCTAGTGATGTGAACAGACAGAAACAAGGAACTGAGTGAAGAACAGGAGATTGTACTTGCAATTGAAGCTGTGAGAAATCCACTGGTTTAATTTATATTCACTAAAATATCTGCTAGAAGTCTGAAAAACCAAACTAAATAAATTGATATTTCCTCTCATCAATTAAAATCCGCAAAATTGAATTAAAATGTTTTATAAGGCTATATGGAATAGTCCATAATTTTCTCATAAAATATAACTTATTTCTTATTTCTTTAATGTACACAGAGAGCCTATAACTTGGATGAAAATATCTACTCCCAAAATGAACTAGTATTAAATTCTCTCCACCAGAAACATGTTCCACTTACACAAAATACAACAAGAATACAGCATTAGCTTCACAGCCTGAATTCTGTTACGATTTTAATTTCTCTGCCTAATTCCTTGTTTAGAATTCTGAGATAAAGTTTCACCTTCATTTTGTTGTGCATATGCGTATTAAATTCACGAGCTACAGAATTTTCTCACTTGATAAATTGAACGTCAGTACAGAGGGCATAGATACAGATCCAGTCATGAGTTATGAAAGTTTATCACCTCACCTGTCATATTGCAATACACAAGAAACGGTCCCAAAGGGCCACTTCCGTCTGAATCTATATTGTAAAAGCCAGAATTGTTCCCTTTGTGTTTATAGGCTTCACATGATTTTTCGTAGATGGCTGTAAAAATAAAAATCACCTTCCATCACAAAAGCAATCATATTTTATTCTATGAATAAGAAAATAATAATATGTGGATCCTATTTATGGAAAAAAAAAAAATCAAATGCTCAAAGCTAAAGAATACAGAAGAAATCACATAACTTCGACTACATTTCCATTTGAATTTGTGAAGCACATTTATTTATATAGAGAGGGGAAATCAGGAGAGCTTTATTAAAGCATTTTCTTGTCTGTTTCAGGCTGGAAACGTTAAAGAAGAAACAATGAAATGTGGGTGTAGATGAAAAAATGTTCACAAAAGCAATCAACTAATGTAAAATCTGAAGATATTATTTAGACCCCAGGAATTAGATTTAGAGAAACCAAATACTATCTAAAACAGATCAGATTTATGTATTTCTATGTTTGCTTATTTGCTTGCTTATATATTTACTTGTTTTTGCTTACAACAAAAGATAGGAAGTGCTTATAGGTAATTTAATGGCCTCCTGGAATTTTCACAACTTTTCATAACCATGCACAAACATGTAAGAACATGAGATAAATAGATAGTAGATAATAGATAATAGAAGAGATAAATATGTGATGACACTCAAATATGAATGTAGTCTCATGTTATAGTAATTATGTGATAAATATAAAAAGTATTCAGAATAGTGTATTAATTCAAAAGGTGGATTTAAAGACAGGAGAGGATGTTACCTCCTATCTTGTGCAACATGAAAAAATGCAAAACAGTGACAAATACAAACTAAAATTTTCACTGAGTTTTTCTTTTTACAGATTTTGAGTACCTGAGACCCTCTCTTGAACCAGTTTATGGATATTGTAATTGAAATGTTTAATATGAATGTACGCACTTCCAGGAGAGAGAGAAATCTACTAGAAATAGAAGTAAAGTTAGAAAACATCTCAGACTTACGATAATGGCAAGTTGCTCCTTTGTAACCAGTATTGTTACAGTTACAGTAGAAGTTGTTCCATGACTGTGAACACTCACCGCCATGTTCACAATAGTTAGGCAAGCACCTAAAATGAAAGAAATATTCTCGCTCTCTTCCTTTCTCTTACCTGGTATTTATATTTATCAGTAGACAACAAATCATGAAAAACAAATATAATAATGTACAGGAATTGTTCAGGCTCGTTCTTCAGGCTTCTTCTTCGGAGAAGGGGAATACGTCTTTAAGATTGTGGGCGGTACTCAGTGTGGGTGGTACTCGAGTTACGGTGGGTGGTAGTTACAGAGGGTGGTTCTGGGTGGTGCTTAATGGGTCATGGATTCGTGAGGCTGTCGCGTGTCATGGTATATAAGCAGATGTTGCACAGCAATAAATTGTCGCTTGAACTACACCCTATGTCGTGCGTCTCTCGTGTCCCTGCACTGGGTGAGATGCAGATGGTAGGGGCGCTGATGAGGTGTTGTTGACTGGGCAGGGTTGCTTGGAGGTTGGCAACAAAGATGACTAGAAAACTAAGAGAGCATTCCTTCATCTTTCTGTTTCTGTTTCCAACATATGGATATGAATTGTTCAATAAATACGTGAGAACGGAAGTAATTAAGGATGCATAGTTATTAATTGTTGCCAATCAACTATTTGCAATTAAATACAGGCTGATACATCTATTAGAATTTACACACTGATAGTTCACCAACAAAGTTTTTAAAAGACATGGTATGTTCAACAGGAGTTATTACAACAAGGAATTGTATAATAATAGCACGGTTTGGGTGGAAGCAACTTTAATGATCGTCTAGTTCCAAGCCCCTTACCATGGGCAGAGTTGTCACATGCTAGATCAGTTGGAAGGAACCATCATAAGAGCTTTAAATCAATTTATTCTAAAAACATAGGAAATAAAGTCATGTAACAAAAACCTGACAGTTATTTAAGAGCATCTCACTTTAGAAACTATTTAAACTGCTTTTTAATTGCAGTGACTGTTTGTATATACAGAAATGAAGAAAATATATATATTCTTATTGTTGATGTTAACCACACACACACAAAAAATTAAAAATAAATAATAAAAAATAAGAAAATAAAAATAAAAAGCAGGCCTACATCTGCAGGATTCAAAAATACATTTTAGTTAATTCAAAATGTCTTAAAAAGTTATTAATTTAGAACTGTAGAACGTACAGCTTGTCACAAATCTGACTTAGCAAAAATTCAAGGCCTTTGTAAATTCACTCCTGCAGACATTCAAATAATTTTCCATCCTCTCATGCTTATAAACAAAAGTAAGCTGCTTTTTCTTGAGGGAAAAGAATAGTGAACTGGCAAAGTAAATGTAAAATAAGTAAAATTAAGCAAGTTAATTTCAAGGAAGGAAATAACATTTTTGCCAATAAAGGATCTGATATTGTTTCTGTTATCTTACATATATTTTTTAACTGGGTCTGTGGAAGACCTTAGTAAGTTCTGTTTCTTAATATAGAAATCAACTTCAAGCACTAAGCTTACTTTCACTTCGTTAGTCAATAATTTATTAAGAAATAATTCTTCAAATAAATACTTAACTTTTCTTTCTAGAAGTGTGAGCAGTAGGACTATTGTAAATACACTTCTCTAAAATTTGTAATACTCATAAAGCATCACAGTAATGATGTTCTGCTTGCATCAACCACAGTTTTCCTTGATTTTTCATTTCTTTATAAAGCCGCAAATATTCCTAAATTCAAAATAGCTTTCACAGTTTTTTCTTATATTGGTTCTATAAATAACAATTCATCTTCTTAATAGTATTCACAAAATGGAGTTTAGATAAAATGGATGATGCTTGAACCAACTTTCATAGAACTAAAAACAATTCACAGTATAAATTCTTATTCCTTTTTTTTTCTTCCCTTTCTTCCAGAATATTTAATTAAAGTAACCACTAACTAAAGCTGAGAGTAGCCACTCTAATTACACTAGATGCTCTAAAAAGTTGGAAAAAAGCTTTTTCTTCCTGTATTCTCTTAACTATTTCAAACAAAAGTATTCCACCTACTGAAAAATATATTTTTAATGCTTCATCTGTAAAGCATATTTTGACATTCATTACCATGTCTGCTTAAACAAAAATCAGCTGATTATAATCCTGCACTGTATTACTTAATAATGTGTCTAAGTGCATAACATCTGGAAATGATGCATGATTTAAAACCAAGGCAGCCCACTAGTAATATTCATAATCTAATATTAAAAAGTGAACTGTACTACAACATGAGTATACTTTTAACAAAGAAAAAAAAAAAGAGAGAGGAAAAAAAAGGGGCTTCATATACTAATTATTTGCTACAGAAAAATCTTGTACATCATCTACATTATCTGTTTGCTATGCTTCCAAATTATGGAAATATATATTTTGGAATGAATAACTAATTGTTCCTATGTTCACTGGTTTTTTTTTTGTCAGTGTCCATTTGTGGTTGCTTTTTTTGCACGTTCTGATTTGTTTTGTTTCATTTTGTTTTGATCCGACTTTATGCATGCATGTGGATTAAATGAATAGTGAAACCTTTCTGTGTGTTAGTATCTTTTTTTTTCATACAACACACTGCTACTCTCTTCAAAGACTAAATGTGTTAAGTTTGTAAGATAATTGAAATAACGGTGAGTCCTATTACAATATTATGTCAATTGTTGTTATGTATAGTTAGTAATACTCCTACCATCTAGAGCACATCAGCAAAAAAAACTATTTTATCTTAGGACAACTAAAGTCACATCATTTTAGTGAGAGAATATATGTTTTTTTCTCAAATGATATGCTGCAGAAAATGAGGCAAGTTATCCGTTGGAGATTTTTTATACATGTGGATTTGTAGAATTACAGGATACCCCACATTGGAATGTACCCACAACCATTGTTGATTCCTCTCCCTGGCTTCACACAGGACTACCCAAGAATCAGACTGTATGTCTAAGAGTGTTGTCCAAACACTTCTTGTACTCTGACATCTGGATGCCATGACCACTCCATTGGGGTAGATGTTCCAACGCCTGAACACCTTCTTAAATAAGAACATTTTCCTGATATTCAATCTGAACCTGTCACAGCTTCATGACATTCAGTTGAGTTTTATTACTGGTCATCATAAAGAGGACGTCAGAGCCTGCCCCTCTGCTTCCCCTTGTAAGGAGGCCATGGAAATGTAAAGAGTTTTAATGTTGGCAAAGGAGAATATATGTTACCAGTTGGAATTTATAAATATACAGGAAAAACTCTGACTAAGAAGTTTAAGTTACTTACACAAATATATATTTAAAAAAATATGTAATAATAAAAAGTACATGACTATGATTTTGATGCAAAAAGGACACAGTTCAAATGCTATAAATGTTCAGTAAGGTGAGAACAAAAGGAAAGGCTTCTTATTCTGCCTCTTTATTGCTATCAAAAATACTAGAAATAAAATAAAAAAAGTATAATGAATGTGGAGTAAGTTTATTTCCAGAGTTTAAAAAAAGATATTCAAGACCCTCCTGGACACTTTCCTACGCAATCTACTTTAAGGGACCTTTTTCAGCAAACTGTTCAGACTAATAATCTCTAGAGGTCTCTTCCAAGTGCTCTGGTTCTGCGATTCTTTGTAATTCTGCGATTTTGTGAAATATACCTGTGGTGCAACCTAACAGTGGACACAGTCTTGAAGATCTCCTAAACTATTTTCCCTAGAAAATTGTAAACGTATGGCAAGGGAATTTTTTTTTTTTTTTTTTTTTTTTTTTTGTGCTTGGTCAAAGGCAATTGTTTCTGGATTATAGATGATTTTACATAGACTATAAAGGACTGAATTCTCCTGAATGTAAAGCAAGAAACTTTTGAGTCCATTACCTGCTTGTGTGTTCAATCACTCTCTCCATTGAAGCCTCTGAAATTCTGCAAAACCCTTACTTCACCACACTGAACTTGAGCAATTTTTTTCTGCTTTTTCAATTTTGGGAAAGGTGTATAAACTTTCATCTTTTCAGAGGAAGCCGTTCAAACTTATCAGTCTTAAAAAATACTCTCTCATTTTCAGTTAGTTATGACTGAAGCCTAAAACAAGATCACTTGTGATGAATAATACACACCATATTTTCAGGTTAGTAAAATAAAAGAAGCAGCGATGTCGTGTAAAGAAAAGAGGATTTCAAATAATGAACACGACTTCAAATATCACAGATGAGGTTTTGTGTCTATAATGCTAGTAAACAGAAATTTTAAATATTAGTAAGAAAAGGTAGTCAGAAATATCAAATATCTTTAATCTCAAATACCATAATTTAAATTTCATTTTATCAACATCTAATTTCTAATTGTTATTCTAGGTACAATGCCTGTGTTTTAGACTTCTGAATTCTATAAAAGAAGCAGGCAATTTTGTATTTGGTCATTTGTCATGAAGTCAGCTTTAAAAATTAAAAAGATTGAAAATAATATATAGATTTTTCTTACCTGTCCATAATGCCACATAAATCTATCTGAAGGTCACTGAAACTGCCAAAAATATTTTGCTGAACCGAGATCATATCCACTGCTTCATTACCAATAGAAATGAGTTGCATACATCCTTGAAAGCCACCAAAGGAACTTTTACATTCCAAATTGTTTCCAAGGTTAGGGCAGCCTGTAAGAAGCATAATGTCTGAAGCTGAAAAAAATGTCTTGAAAATAATACCCTGAAAATAAACTAGAATTTGATAATTCCTAGGTGTTGTAAATTTTACAGACAAGTTTATCCATAACCTCTTCTGATTAGGCATGTCTGAGCAAGAATAAACAATTCTGTACTATTTTTAAGTACCCATTAGCACGACATGAAAACACTTAGTGAATGATCATCAGCACAAAAACTCAGGTTTAAATATAGGTTGACTCTGCTTTGGAAAAGTTACAAGACATAACTGAAGTTTAATAATACCAAAAGGACCTAGTAAATACAGAGGTACAGAGATTTTTTAAAATTTTTATTTATTAATTTATTTTTCCAAGCCATCCAGAGATTTCTGAAGCCTGACAGCTATTTCCTGATGCAATGATCCAATTAGGAAAGACATTCTAGTGAACCTACTATTCCTAGACTATTAAAAATGAGTGAAGATGTGGACATCAAGGATAATCTTGGCTGCGTCAAGCATGAAAATGTAGAGTTCATGATCTGAAAAGAAGTGAACAAGCAAAAAAAGTATATCTGCATTGCCAACAAGAAGAAATCTATGCTGGAACACTGGAAGAAAATATTTCCATTCAAATGAAAGTGCAACAACTTTAAAAGTATTAATATTTTTTAAGGATTATACAGTAGGAAATTAGTTATGTTTGAAATGAAACAAGTAACTAGATTCTCAATGTCTTCTTCTCTAGTGTGACACAAAACTTTTCAAAATTACTGCAAACATTCTAAAGGAAAGTATTCATTAGTTCATATACTGCTCTAAGAAGACAAATCCTTGAACTTCACAAATAAAAAACCAATAACATTTCAGCATCACAGACATTTTGACAGTCCATTACAGATTCATCTAAATCTTCTATAGCACCATGCAATAAGATGGTAACAAATGAATAAATAAATAAATGAAAATATTTATTTGAGGTAAAAATCTCATGTTCATTTGAAAATTACTCCAATTCTGGTGATGTTTATACAAAAACCAACCAAAAAAACAACAAAACAAAACAAAAAAAAAGTATGACAAAAAAGAAAGTTTACATCTTATATTTTACTATTCAGCAAATTTCTCTATTTTTTTAATACTCTGGCTTTTTAAAATGTTTTCTGGCTCTTTTGAAGAAAAAGTATAATATAGATAGTATTCTGGAAAGTGAGACTCTATGTGATTCTGAGCCAAATGTTAAGGATAGAAGAAAGTCTTTTGATAATGAAATTTGCCCCAACTGCTTATTGCAAATTTAAATAATCTCTGGGTGTTGTTTTTTTTTTTTTTGTTTTGTTTTGTTTTGTTTTGTTTTTTGTTTTTTGTTGTTTTCTGTTCTAATTGTAAAGTTCTTTTCTAAGAAATAAGATATACCCATAATGATAGCTTGACCAGGAATTATGCTGACACAATGCTAAAATCACATCATGTTTGTTATGCTTTTTCTCAAATAAGTTTCCATATTTCTTGCATATTCAGTATTAATTAAAGCAAGTAAACTAACGATTGTGTTTACAGGACATTTCTCCTGGAAGATTGATATTCATGTTTTAGCAATAAACAGCAAGAAAATTGACAGTATTATATGAACATGGACTAAGGTCAAAATATGGTCTATTACTTTTGACAGTGGCATAAGACCTAAAATTTTACTAAACAACTTTCTATGTTTAGTAGGCTTCAGCTGTGTTTTCCCCAAATAAAGATAAGATGCTGATTTGACTAAAATGAGATTCGGAGAACCTGAGGGGTGAGTATGCAACAGGTACTTTCAGTATTATTGCATTTAATTCCCCACCACAACATATACACACACATAAGATAAATGCAAATGTTGTATTATAATACCTAAGTAAATTTGCTCCTTTTTGCAATTGCCCACTTCTACTTTATAAACACGTTAGTCCTAAATGTTCAGTAGTGCAAAGCACCTGTTCAGAAGCATGGGAATATGGACCAAAGTACATAAAAAAATTTAGATTTTTTTTCTACAAAAGACCAATACTTAATATATTTCTATGAATATCAGCTTTATTAGGAGATACGTTTAGTAGACAAGGCTAAATACAACATTTGAAATGTCCAGTTCCTAGATTCATTTTCTGCTCATGAGTAAAAAATTTATTAAGAACCTATTATTAAAGGAATTATTTTGTGGAGAAAGATTAGGTTCAGATGCATGTAGGGCTTAGTATACGTTTTTTAGTTTTTTTCTTTTTTTTTTAAAATAAATTTTTCACTCACTAATTCCTATGCTAGTAAAGGATAAAACTTTAAGCTAGTACTGGATAATGACTCTTTTTCATATTGCTACATTCCCAACTGCTTTAGGCTTATAGAAACTTACAAAATTCTATCAGTAAAAATATATGTGAATATTGACTAAACACTTTATGATATTCCTTGGCCTACTTACAAAGAGAGCCAGACTGAAATTAAGTAATCTAAATATAGCTTTAGGGACCAGTTATATTCTTCATAATAATATTGTCCTGTAGATACCAAAAACAATTTTCAGGATTGTGTATCATGTACTGAATAAATATGGGCCCAAAGAACATACTTGCGTAAGTAAGAAAACATATAATTTGAATGAATATTTGAAGCTAGAGCAGAATATAATTCTTATCAGAAAGGTGATTTAGCAGCAGAATGACTATGTAGCAAGACAGATTTTTTTTGTGCCCGTATGATTGTCAGTCAGGTTATATTTAATAATCAGAACATGATACTAGAAAACTGTGTTCTGAAAACTGGTGGAAGGATTAGGATGGTAATTTATTCTACTTAACATTATAAAACCTGGATGAAACTTCAGCATAAAGGGTATGATAGAGATCCCTGAAAACAAATCCTGTGATAGATATCTGAGCCACATATGGAAGACATAAGGTGAGTCAAATCATTCTCATTGTTTGTTTAGATACGTCAGAAAAAAAAATGTTTAACTGTGGGATATTTCCGGCATAAATAAGGAATATGTTTCACCTCCAAAGTATAATGTATTTCCTGAATAAATTTGTAGAGGTATGGAGGCATGAGCCGATGAGAACATATCATTGTCCACTATTAAACTGATACGATTTCTTTTGGCAGAGAAGGATACAGAATGCCACTGGCCATTATTTAATCCAATACCTAGAAGGAAAATAAATAAATAAATAAAAATACAAACACTCATTATTAGTTATACTATCTGTATATTATAAACTTGAAAGGAAAAGAGATCAGTGTAGCAATCATAGTCAAAACAATCATTCCAAAAGACAATGAAAGGGACAAAATATTAAAGAATAAGGAACAGAAGTCTTTTGTGAAGACAGAATATTTGCCCACTTCTGTACTTCAGCAATTGAACTTTATTGTTATAGCACTCCTACTCCAATTATCCGTAGTGCATCCATTAATGCAATGCACATAAAAAGTATTTTCTCAGTCTAAAGAGGTAATAGTCAAGGCATCATTCTAATGGCTAATACAGTATTTCTCAGAGAACACACATATTTTTTATTTTACTACAACCAAGGATTTTTTCATCTTTTAAAATCAAAGGTAGTTATAACAATTCAGTGAAATAGCAAACTCCTATAGATGTTGAAATCTTCAACAACCATCATGTCAATATCATCTTACACACTTTTTATTCATTGGTAGCATTGTTATTATTATCTGCACATAAGTAATTTTAGTCAATTACGTTCTAAAAAGTTCTTCAAAAAGTGGTATTTCTGTCAGAGAACAACAAAGGCTACAACATTTAAATTATTTGAAGTCTTTTCTTGACTGCAGAGCATCTAGGTTGTAAGATGTTTTCCCTTTTGATATTTCATAAATTTATATAATCCTCACTAGAATTTGTTTTACTTTCTAGAAAAACATTTTTCAGTTAACAGATTTGTTCAAATAGAAGAAAATTTAAAAAAAAATAAGATCAGAAGATTTAAATAGCTAAATAGCTTCATAAGTAGGACCCATATATTGTTAGCTACCACAGCTTCAATAAAAGATGAACATACAACCAAGAGATAAATCTCAGATTTGCATTATAGATGCAAATGATTTATCATTTATCATTTAAAAAGTGTTTGTAGTACACTGACTATGAGACGTATACGCCATTTCCCAGACTTGTTTCTTGTACAAGAAAAAATCTTATCCTCTAATAAAACTAACATTTTTCTTTATCCCCAGCCAAAGTGGAATTAGATACAGACTACTATAAGCAGATTGCTTTATCTCTGTGTTGCACTTTAAGCTGCCATTTCCCTTTCTAATGTAAGAAAACTGAGAGCTGTGGTCAATGGTTTTCTGATTACATTCCAATTATAACTTATTTTTTGTTTCAATTTTCTATGAGAAGTGGCATTTGGTGATACTAATAGGTATATTGTATTTACAGTCATAATCAAAATTAAATAAGTTTGAGCGTAAAATGATATACGCATTTTCTACTACTGTAAAAATCCACATTCATGATATTCATAAGGGTGGAATTTGTACTAAAATAAAAACTGGAAACTTTATTCGACACAGTATAAAATAACATAAAAGGAATTACATCTGGCTATCAGATGTTCACACACAGAAGAATGATCTTCCAGTAAAAAGTATTCATACAGTCCTACAGGCAATGTACAGGTAGTGACTGCAGTTTCCCTAGATTTTAAAGATCTCCAGCTTCGTATCAGTTGCAGTTAATATAACAGAGTAATCAACAGGCCGGTGTGTTTTGTATTAGGGCCAATAGTTGAGCTGAAGAGTAAGAAAAAAAAGTATGCTTATTTTAGCTCTAGCTATATTTTGGTACTGTTGCATTGTTTAACAGTCAATGAAAGGTAGTGCAGATTAATAACTTGAAAAACATTATTATTTTTTTTAATACTATGGACAAGAAAAGTCATGTTGCATAGTAAAATTTTTAGACTTTACAAGTGCTAAAATTTATTTTTCATTTTCATATTATTTTACATCACAATCTCATGAAATGTATTGAAATTCTAATTTCAAAATTTAAAAAAATCATACATACAATCGAGTCTGAGATTTCTTCTAGTTTCCTAGTAACTAAGTCAATTTATGTCTGCAATTTATTTGTAGAATTATCTTCCAATAAAAAATGAAATTATAAGTATGTAACACTGGAGACTGTTACATCTCCTACCATGTTACTTAATACATGAAAAGAATGGAAGGGGAAGGGAAGGGAAAGGAAGGGAAGGGAAGGGAAGGGAAGGGAAGGGAAGGGAAGGGAAGGGTTCCATTTTGGGACACAGTGAGATTAAGTGTACTCTCAGCAAGTTTGCTGGTCACACTAAACCAAGTGGTGCAGTTGATACAAGAGAAGGAAAGGATACCATCCAAAGGGACCTGGACAAGCTAAAGAAATGGGTCCACATGAGCTGAATGAGGTTCACAAGGCCAAGTGCAACTTGTGGTACCTAGGTCAAGAAAATCTCAGACATGAGTATAGAGTGGAAGAAGAACACCTTGAGAGAGGCTCTTTGGAGAAGGATTTGGGTGTTCAGATGGACAAAAGGCTGGACATGAGTCAGCAATGTACTCATGTCCAGCCCTGAAGGACAATAGCTCCCTGGGCTGCACTAAAACTTATGACCAGAGCAGTGCAGGACATGATTGTACCACTGTAGTCAGCCTTTCTGAGACTCCATCTGGAGTACTGCATTTTGGTGAAGACATGGTTTCAGGGACATGACTTAGTGGAGGGTTATTAGTTAGGGTAGTATGGTTAGGTTGTGGTTGGACTCAGTGATCTTTAAGGTCTTTTCCAGCCTGAGCCATTATATGATTCTATGATTTCAAGAAAGTCTGAGGAGTGGAGCTTGTTCAGTCTGGAGAAAAAAAGAATCTGGGGAGACCATCTAGTTGCTTTCAAGTACTTAATGGGAGTTTTTAAGAAGAGGCTCGCTTTCTACGCAGGAAGATAGTGATAGGATAAAGCAGAATGGTCTTAAACTGAAAGAAGTGAGATTTAGATCAGATGCTAGAAGTAAATTTTTCCTCAGAGGGTGCTGAGGCAGTGGAACAAGCTGCACAGAGAAGTCATGAAAGCCCAAACTATGGATATATTCAAATCTCTTAACAACCATCTCTAGTGGTTGCTAAATCTGCCCATGATAGTTTGTTTGGAACTAGGCAATTTTTAATGTCAAGCCATTCTATGATTCTATAAAGATATTAAACAACTATCCATAGGAGGTCTCAGGGGAACTTACTGTAATTAATCACTCATGAATTAATATACAATTATCCTCTTTTTTGTGTATGATTGAAAGAATATTTAAACTTATGATTATGAATTGAAGAACTGTGCACAAAATAGTGTGCTCTGATTTAATTATCAAATTTTGCATGTGTATGAAAACTGGGTAATAGGTCCCGGGCCTATAGGTTAACAAATCTGTCCAGCCATCCATAATTTAATTACTCAATCTCTAAATGGAGGCTTGATTTATTTCAGTGAGTGTAATAATAAGGACTTTAGAAACATAAGAAAAAGTTCTCCATGTGGTTTTTGTAGATAACTCTTTTCTTAAAAGAAAGGTGCTTTTTAGAGTAGTTTGTCTTCACAACAGTAGAAACAATTTCTCCTGTTAAACCTCATGAAGAGTAAGCTTAATAAAGCATAATATTATTAAATTCTTTTTCAGCATAGAATGCCAAAATTTATTGTAGGGTGTTTCAGATAATACATATTTTGCAACTATGAAATGGAATAAGTTGTTCAACATGCAAGACTTTTGCTACTATATGTGCCACTCTGTTCATCTGGTCTTCTAAAATGCATGGCTTGAGTTTCTTTAATGCATATGACCTATTTGAACTGCAACTGAAATATCTTCTATAAGCTGAATTCATCACTATTAACTACATGCTATTGACATTCTTGCTGGGTAGTTGACATTTGGCGATGGTGAGCGTGGGTAAACTACTTGTCATTAAAATGGTTCTCTTTGTGCATCAGTTATTTTAGATTATAACAAATACTAAGGGTGATCCTAGTGTCACCCACAGAAAAAGGATCAAAGTATTTATGTAAATTTTAACATTATGTGTGGCAATTACTGGCTCACAGTGCTTTTCAGAATTAAAATACTAAGCATTTTATAATTTTACATTTATTTATTATGTAACTGTAAAGAGATAATGAGATTTGGAATTGTATTTAACTATATATTATTTATTTACTTACATTCTTCAAAGTAATTTTTATGCCAGAAATTGAAGTAAGAATCAATCGAAAAGGAACAAGGCACACAACTAAGATTTATGAGGTCTTATCTTCAAATCCTCTTATAGTTTCTTTGCTCTCCTTAGCTCTGCTTTTCACTTCGTCTCTTTCATATCACCAAGCAATAAAACGATCACTTGATCATTTTAGATAAGTTATTTTTACTGCTTACTGATAATTCATTGTGTGAATATTCATTCTCTTTAGCATAACTTTTTTTAACGATAGGGGATATAAAACAGATCATAGGAGGAAATTTAAATGACTATTATTTAGTTTTTTTATTATTCTTGTTATTATTATATCTGTTAACTACTTTAGCAATAGCGGGACTTATCACTGTCTTCATTATTGCTCAAGATAAGCTTTTTTTTGTTCATAGAAAAGCCACGCATGTCATAGCCCCTTTTAACAAATTTCATGTAACCTTTGGACTTCCTTCTACTCAAGCCATCTCTCAGGTCTTATCTTTCCTGTATGAGAACTCACTCTGGCTGGTATTTAGTAACATGTAAAAAGGAAAGCTCTCTAACTGAGTCTTGATGGAAATAACAAAACATAAATAATAATGTATAGCTTTATTAAAAATGAATTACTTATGCCTTGTAAATTTACTGACAAATAGTTAGAAACATCTTAAGATATTACCTTCATCACGTAAGTAGTAAACTGGTTGGCACATCATACTGAAAGTGTGCTCACACACTCCTTGGATGAGGAGCTCTATATATTATATAGCTAAGATAAGAACTCAGCTTGCAACCTATATTGTTAGTAATGATCTTTACTCAATCACTGAGAAAAAAAAATCAAAAACTATATATGCATATACAAGCTATTTTGAGAAAATAAGATGTTTAGAAACACTGAGATTAGAAATGTGTAGTTGCACAATCTATCAACAATATAGATTATAGTTAATATAGTTCTTCACTTCTTTTTTTTCATAGAAATCTTGTTATTTGTTTCGTCTTTTTATTACTTTTCATTTCTGTTACCTGCAGTAATGTCGGTCAGTGGTTTTCCTGGCTTATGAATACTGATTTTAACTTTCCCATCACTCAGATAAATGAAGAAACCACCTGAAGCTTCTTTCACTTTATTAAATACGAGAACTCCTTCACTGTTCCAGGTGCGAAACTGGAAACTTACAGCTAGTTCTTCTTGCCCAGAAATTCCAGGCAGAGCCAGGTAACTTCTGGAGCTGAGAAATGTAACCGGAACCACCTTTGGCTCTAAACACAAGAAGGACATATTGCCCTAGAAAGAAATTAAACAAGTATGGTATTAATAACAGTTGGTGAAAACCAGAATAAAAACTTTTGTTTGGAAACAATATCCTTCATAGAACCTAATGCTTAAAGCTTTTGAATGTGGTAATCTAAAAATCAAGTATATGAGAAAATGTTTGGGAAACATTTACCTAATGATTTGACAAGAACAGATACATCTTCCACTGCAAAGTGCAGTAAGAATCTGTAAGTGAATATTGTCTGATTCTATACCTTGTGCTTGATTGAAAAATACTTCAGGAGTTAAACAGATTCACTGAGAGAGAAAAATATATAGTGTTTTACTAGACCAAGGGACATTTTTTCTAATTCAATGCAACAGAAGATTTCACTGAGTATTAGTTTTCACAAATAACCAGAGAAAGTTCCACATGGAAACTACTTAGAAATATGAAATACGTACTCTAGAAAACAAAAGGACTATTTATAATATATATAATTTTATTTCCCAGTGAGCTTGTCTAAACAAGATTGAGTTGTACTTAGGCATCTAATCTTAATTTTGTGCTTAAATACTTCTGAAAAACATGGTTCCCAAATAAAGCTGAAGATGGAGAAGAGAAGGCTCCAGGGAGACCTCATTGTGGCCTTTCAGTATTAAAGCTGGAAGCATATGAACAGGAGGGAGTACAAATGTTTATAAGAGTGAATAGTGATAGAATAAGGGAGAATGACTTTAAATTAAGACAGGGAAGGTGTAAGTTAGATATTAGGAGAAAGTTTTTCACTCAGAGAGTGGTGATGCACTAGAACATGTTGCCCAGCGAGGTTGTGGATGCCCCATTCTCGGAGGCATTAAAGGGCAGGCTGGATGTGGCTCTGGGCAGCCTGGTATAGTGGTTAGAAGCCCTGCACACAGCAGGTTGAAATTAGAGGATAATTATGGTCCTTTTCAACTCAGGCCATTCTATGATTCTGTGATTCTATGATATGATATGCTCATTGAAAAATTCTGAGATTTAGCTGTAACTGCACCTGTGGTTTTACTAAGTGAGATAAGGATACTGCAACAGAAATAATGTATTTTTTGTATCTGCCATTGTATTTGGTTAATACTTTATGACTCATGATAATGATATAATTCGTTATTTCACCTTGTGATTCACTGTCATTTGAACTAATTTGTTATGTGCAGTTGATTACAAAAAGGATAAATGTCTTAAGATTTAAAAGTACATTTAATTATTTCAGCACAGAAAGCTTTAAAATTTAGGATTGTCCATAAAACTTTGACCTCAGAGTACAAAACTATAGAATTGTTTACCAGCCTGTTATGGCCAGATATTAAAGTTTACCTGTTTTCATTTCTTCCAGTGAAAATATATGAATAAATAAAGGTTCTGTTTTATGAACTCAGCTATAGATATATGATCAGCTGAATGGACCCATAGTGAAAAAGCAGGTAGAACATTGAGAAAATTCGTTAAGTGCTAAAATCCTACCATATGCAGATTCCTCCTCCACAGTATTGCAACGGTTGCCTGATAGATCGCAGAGTGATTATTTAGCATGGATTCTTTCTGGAACACTTGTATTCCAAAAATATTCTAAATAATAATTCCATTTTTCCCAGTTCACATAGAACCTGTGCAGAATCTACCATCATCATGAGCAGGATTCTGTACAGAGGTATCAAATTAGATTATACTGGAATATTTCCAGTGAGAATCACAAAGAAGGAGGTACCTGACATTCATTAGGACAAGTTATCATATCTGATTGTTCACATTCTGAACTGAAATCCGAATCAAATTGTTTGGAGTTAAAAAAAAGATAGAACTTCATATTTAGTTATTTGAGCTTTGTTTCTATTATAACTCTGCAATTGCTGGCTGTTAAAAAAAAAAAAAAAAAATTGCTAATAGAGGACATTCCTGTACTATTGAAAAAGAAACAAAAGACACTTTCTGCAACAGGAGGAAGTTGCTTAGTTATTGAAACCGCTTATCTAAATGGTTTGTCTTTACATTGATATGTGTCTTTACACTAATAATTGTTGGCACTGTCACAATATATGCATTAAATCCCTCAACATAAATTACTGCTCTCCAAAAAATGGACATTATAAATTAACTAGTAGAACTTAAGTATCAAATTACAATGTTCTAGAGAAAACAGTTTGGATCGGCCACCTCAGGAATAGACAGCTTTCAAAATATACTGTTCGTGTTTTTACTAGTCAGGTTCAGAAGTCAGTACCAGAACCTGGATAATTTTAGATACTTCCTGCTTCACTCCCTTCCCGTATGTGCACAACAGGCAGGTACCATACAATTCTAAGATCTCACACATATATGTCATGATTTTCTGATTTTTATTATCAGTATTCCACATCATAATGTAATATCATAACAACATGTAAAGCACTGGGAGTTAAAGAGTTAATGCCCAATTCTGTGGAATGCCAATTTTCTGAATAGCTGGCTCTCAGAAGAGAAGAACTAACATACCCCAGATGACTTCACGTTCTGTGGGTCTGCTTTTCCCCTGTCATGGGCACAGATATATCTAGATAACTCTGTGACAATATAAATACTAGCTACGACCTGAAAATAGAATGTGTTCTTCTTTGTCTGCGAGATGACTATCTACAGCAGCAGTGATTTCTTGATTTTACTTCACACAACAGCACAGATCGTATTACAACTCTGTATCAGTGGGTTAAATATGAAAGTGATTGTGATCTTTTTATTATTATTATTATTGGTATCATTGGTACAATTATTATTATTTGTACAAATCTCTTACCACAAAGGAGATTTGAGATTTACGCCTTCTGGCCAGGTCAATGACATTCACTCCATTATAGTATATATTTTCAAAACACCCGTGAAAGTTTCTCCGTGATCCTGATTTCTCAGACACTGGGATCCCTCCAAAGCTGAGCTTAGAATGATAAATCAATAGTACTATTAAGTTATGTTCTAAATTTTAAAAGTTGCCAATAATGTAAGAGACAAAAACATAGATTGGCCAATACTGAATCACTACCTCTTGACTATTTATTTGTATGACAAATAAAAATCATGTTGAAAGAAAAGGGTAATAGAACTTTCATTAAAATAACAACGTATTGAATGCTATCAGGTGAAAAATATATCTGTCTAAATAAGTCATTGAGGGATAAACTATTACAATGTAACATCTTTTTACAGAGAAGCACTGCCACAAGAGTGACCTGAGTTATATTCTGGCAATGTGTTCACTCTTGGTCACCATCAGAAATAAGATATAAGCTAAGGCATACTTTTCAACTAACATATTCCAGAGATATTGTTTTTGACATTCAAAAGGATGGTCTGCTTAAGCCAAATCTTTTTATTCTGTAGTATCATTTAATCTTTGAATTCAGTTTACATGGAGGGAAAAATTATTTCAACCACAATATAAAAAAAAATTGAGTTAACAAATTCAGAATTTTTTATAACCAAGAATTCAATTCTTAATATAGCAATTCATAGTCTCTTGGTGGTTTTCATACTTCTGTTCTTGTTTTTGCTTTCCTTTCTATCTTATGCTGACAACACTGGAAGAGAGGAAGAATGATTCTGTAATAAACGTTCATTTATATTGCTTTTCCTGAAAGTAATGACTTCTATACATTTCTGTTAAAACTACAACAGATAAAAAGAGTACAATAATAATACTCAATAAATGCATTACTCATTGCCTCACTGTGCTAACATCCCCTGTTTGGTCTCCATAAGCACTCAGTAAGTGTCCATGAATGTCTTCATTTTTTCTCTTGTGGAGAAATTCAATGCCATACCTTTCCTTCATCTGCACTTCCATGTCAGACAGTTTGATCAGACTGCTCCTCTGCTGCCATCTGTCACATGGCAACAAAATGTAGTTAAGTACTGGTGGGAAGGGTCAGCCTCAACTGACACCATTCACTTCTGGTATTGAGTGCTAACATAATAAAATAGAAGGCATTACATTCAGAGCAGCCTTCATAGTAAAATAAATCTATTTGCCAATTAATAAAAACCAGCAAGTATTCCTAATTAGTTATTTCTTTAAGTATGATTATTCAAGTCCTATTATTTTGGCTTAGTTTCAGAAATTTTAATTTGAACTTGTTTCTTCAATCTTGTGAGAGATGGATAATGAAAACATGGAACAGTATATCTTTCTCTTAGCTGGTTAAGATCTTGAATGGGTAGAATGAAATAATTTAGATATGCAGGTTCAAGTCAATCTTCTGTGTCATCCTCTCCAATGAACAGAAAAGGAAAAATGTACTTCAGTCAGTCTCTGTAGTAGAAAATGAAATATTGGTTTATTAACCATAAGCTGTAAATTTTCACTGCAAATTATGTCTATTTCTTTCCATGCATGTACCATATGTGAAAAATATTTTTTTGACCACGCATTTCCCAGATTTAACAGGAATATAAGTTTTCCCTTAAACATTTCTGTCACTGTTTTACTCTGATTTTTCTTTTAAAATAATTTTGTCCTATAGTAAAACAATTTGGACTGGGGCTAGTTAGCTAAGTTTACATATTGCTTAGCACTTACAGGAAAGAAAGCATTTGAATAAATTAATTCTGAGAGGAAAAATCAGTTTATTAAAAATGTGTGCTGCAACATTCAGAATTTAAGAATACTTCTCTGTTTTATTACTTCAGGAGACAGAAAATCCTTGAAATCTGAAGCACTAAACTTCCTTGATTTCTCCCCCTTTTGGATGTTTGTGTTGCTTTTTGTTCTTTGGTTAATTTGCCTAACAAAGTTAATAAATGTAATAAAGAAAAGATAATTTTCACACCTCATAGTCAAGGTCCAAATAACTGAATACTTCCTTAGCGTGAAAATGATGAGTGTGTTTATCCACTGTAAAGTTTACTTGATTGTTAAAGCGCTCAATGAGGACGGAGTGCCAGTGTTGATCATCCAGAAGACTGCCCAGGGAAATATTAATTTGGGTACTAGAAGAATGAGTTTTATAATCACCTTGAGAGAAGAAAAACAAGAAACTATTAATTTCACATAAAAATATTCAGAAATATGCTGCTAGTTTATCTTATATTTTTAAGTCTGCTTAACAAACAAAAATAAACCCTAGTCAAATAATATTTAATAACAATATTGGAATTTCTGAGACTGTAACTTTTACCTAAGTTAATGAGTAGGGATAGCGTTCCTTTAACTAATTCCAGGATTATGTGATCTCCATTCTTTCCTTCTTTGTGGAGGAGAATTCCATCACTTTGTATTGCTTTAAACTTCAGAGAAATCACATCTTTCAATGCAGACATAGGCTCCTGTTTAAATGTGTAAATTAGGCAGCTTTTCCCATCAAAACCGATCACTTCGGACTCTAGAAGTAAAGAAAAGAAAAAAAAAAAAAGTATAACGGCAAGTCTAAAAGAAACAAGCATTACTTCAATATAATGTAAGGTCTGTTAATATTTCAAGATTAATTTGTGCTCAGGAAAGTGTATTATGTTTCTTTTGTTCCCATTCTTCCTTTGATGAAGAACTCACATGCTGAAAATTCTTCTTGACCTTTGAGACACAAAGTACTTTGTTTGTTTCTGCTTATATTGTATTTTTAGAGTGAAAATCTCCATTAATTTATCTGCAGTTTATTCCAAATAACCAAATAATAAATAATCATAAAATGAAAATCCAACTTCTATTATATTTCATTAATTTTTAGGGCCTTCATGGAAGGAATGGATTTGAGCAACTTTTGAGATTAATCTAAATAGCTACATAGTAATTAAAAATATTATTATCATGCACCTAATAATAAAAATATGTTGAAATGAAGGCCTGTCAGTCATGAGTAGGACCTTGTACTCTTCATCAAATGTTACTTTACTGATGTCATAAAGAAATTATAACTTTGATTAAGCTGATTTTAGAGCTGGAATACATGTTAAAATTACTTTTTCTCAGCAACTGTCCAGGATGGGAGTAAAGTCATAGAAATATAGAATGGCTGATGTTGACAGATACTTCTTGAGATCATCTCATGCAAATTCCCCACACATTTGTGCATGTTTATTCAGGGCCATTTCTACTGAAGTTTTAAATTATATCAACAATACAGACTCTACAACTCTCAACATTGGCAACCAATGGCAATCCAAACAACATCACAGTAAAAAAACTTTTCTAATATCTGAGTGGAATTTCTTGTGTTTTGGTTCATGCCCATTTGCTTTATTGCTGACAATGGACAACACTAGATCGAACTTGGCTCTGTCTCATTAAACATTTATACAGATGGATAAGACACCTCCTTGATCTTTTCTATTTCCACTTCCAGATACCTTACTCCATTGCAATATTCCATTGACAAATATCCAAAGCTCTTTTTGACAGGTTCAAGCGTAAACCTCTAAAATCAGAAATTCTGCAGTTCTGTGATTCTATGATTCTATGTTAAACAGTAAACAGTATCAACCAAATACTGCAGGCCTCATCAGTTGGAAGCCATGGAGATCCTCAAGAGATTTAGCAAAGTCACATGCAAGCCCTGGGTTGCAGCAACATCTCACTACAAGTACAAGCTGTGAGAAAAAAAGGATTGAACACAGCTCTGCCAAAAAGACCTTGGGGGTTCTGGTGAATGTCAAGCTGGACACGAGCCAGCAATGTGCCCAGAGTACAGCTTGGATAATGAAGCACTCAAACAGGATAACCAGAGAGGTGGTGAGTGCCTCACCCCTGGAGACATTCAAAGACAGTCCAGATAGGACTCTGAGAAACATAGTCTATCTGTAGATGACCTTACTCCTTTAAGGGAAATTTCACTAGAACATCTTTAAATTTAAGTCCCCAGCAAGCAGTTACCAAAATCAGCAGTAAGGAAAGACGGGAAGACACCCAGGGGATATCTTGATTCTGTATTACAATACAAAAATTAATTAAAAACTCCTATGTTTAAGAGATGCATACAGAACAGCAGTGAGGAGTATTTATTATTATTATATGAATATAGGCTTACTGACTTATTCGCTTACATTTAGGCTTTCCATATTTGATGTTAATGTTCACATACTTTCACTTCACTTGAAGAAAAAAGAAGTGATTTTAGCCAAGTGATGCAAAAAAAATGATAAAAATCCATCAAAATCATTAATGATTGGACAATACACATAGAAAGAAGCTGATATCCTTATAAAAAGCTCATGGAGTATTTGCAGTTCATAATTGAAGAAGAAAAATGCCACTGCACTTGAAAGTTACATTTTGAAGCAAATGAAGATGTGAAGGACACTCATTAAAACACTAAGTTATTTTTCATCTGAATGGTTTTCTTTCAAATCAGTGGAAATCAACTATTTATTTACTTATTTTATTTAAGTGAGATCATTTTAAAATCATTTTTACTGCTTTTAGTTGTATAACATGCACCAAATAAGACTGAAGGAAAGAACTATTACATTTTCACTTTAATAGCAGACATAGTCCATATATTCAGTTGAATATATTCCATGTGTTCAGCTCTAAATGAGAAGAGACTTTGTTACTTTTACAGTAGTACCCAGTGAGATCTCTCTGAAACATAAACTGAGAAACAAAAAAACAGGAAAGTCTGAATCAAAGTAGATATCTCTGTTTTTTCCTTATTTTCTCGTCCCACATGGAATTATATCAAGGCATAATTAGCGTAGCATTAACAAAATGTGTCCTGAATGTGTCTCATAGGTGGAGAAAAATCTGGAGAGTAAGAATTCCTCTTTAATTTTATTAAGTACATTTTTAAGCTAAGTGATGATAACCTACAGGTGTATTTTCAATAGCAAACACTAAATCCAACTACTGTAAGCACATGATTTTTATTTATGTTTTAAATAAAGCAAGCTGACAAGCAGTCTGCAATTCATTTGAATTCAAGTAGTTAAAAAAGAAAAAAATCAAGACTACACCACATCATTAATAGAGAGAAAAATTTAATTGGCTTAAAGAAAGCTTCTGCATTTGTAACAATTTGAAATTCTTTAATTGCTTTTCTAGAGTGCGTAATAGATGAAGTAAAAATGCTTTCTTAATTTAAACTAATCTTAGACGAAAAAGGAATTATAATTAATTTGCTTCCATGAGTTATCAATAGAATAATTTGCTTACCAGATAAATAAAATACAGAAAGAAAAACATTATCTTCTTCTAAAGTAGTTCCTATCTACCCTCAACACACACACACATACATGAATTATGTAAGTCCTTGTTGTATAAGTCTCATAGTTTTTCATGACATGGATGCTGTTTTGTTTTTTGCACAATAATTGTACATTTTCCATTGGTAGGATGCTATAGAGATATCACAGAAAAAGAGGCATAAGATGTAATACCAAAATGTAATAGAGAAAACTACAGGAGTGGAAAGTACTACAAAAATCTTGATTACAGGAAGGTGGAAAATGTGAGTTTCAGTTTGGGAATATTTTGTAAGCAAGAGTTTCGGTATGGATGTAAATGTCTCTAAATACCTAAGGTAAGGTCTAGGAATAAATAAAGCTGATTGTACATTAGCAAAGTGCAATGACAGGAAAAAAAATCTGTCATATCAGAGAAGAGATAAAGGGTCTCAGATGAGTTTTCAGCTGAAATGAAAGATTCCAGTCACCTACTCAGTCTCATTTTAGTAGTCTTGGTGCACAAAACTGTGGAGGGCAATTTGAATTTGGCAGAATTTCTCAGCTGAAACAGGATTATTGGATTGTCCTAGGAATAAGTAATATTTCCAGTCTCCAGAAAGACATCTCTGAGAAGTCTGGTATATTTTTCTGTCCTTCTCCAGGCATAAGACCTCTGTTCCCTTGTGAGCCTACACATCTAATTTCTGAAATGACCTAATCTCCTACTGTTTGAGATTTTCAACATCCTTTGATCATATCTCTTTAGTCATTTTACAAAGCTGCATTAAAAGATGCTTTTCTGATATTAAATTGAAAGTGATAGATCTCATACTAATGAGCAGATGAAAGGAGAATTACATGGAGAATATTCAGAATAGACTAACTAAGAAGACAATGACTTAAATGTGGAAGTTGACATTGAGAACAAAGAAAGGAAATAAAATAATCAGTTAAAATTTGCTTAAAACTGAAATATTTAACAAACATCTTGCTAAGACAAGTTCTTTCTGAAAGTCTAGGAATGAAAAAGTGTAATGGGTAGACAGCAGGGAAAGTTATACTGTCCAGCAAATCAATGTAACTATAACAGCCATACCTTTACTTGTTAAATGTATAATTAGTTACTAATATTTTTAGTGAAATAAAAGCTACGCTAAATGTACCACTTAAACAAATAACATATTTGAAATATATTAAAAATATGCTATACTTCTTAGTACATCTCCTCTCCTATTCTATCAGGATCAGGGTTATATACATTCAAACCTAACTATTTTCCACATTCTTCCCTTTAGGGAGAAAGCATCATAACAAGATACAGTTTCTAAAAATACCATGTAAAGAGTCTGTAGCAAATTAGTAAGTACGTCCATGCCGTTAATTCCAACAGGGAAGAAGCTGGAAAATATGCGTAAGTTGCTGTAAGGGAATGCAGGAAAAACAACAACGAACAACAACAACAACATATTCAATATTAAAACTAAGCTTAGAAATCTTCTTTTAACTGTAATTCAGATAGTAAAAGACCACAATGGAAAATTGTTTAATTTAGCTGATTCAGCAAAACACTTACTGTATGTGCATCCGTACACTTCAATGCGCATGCCAATTCTACCATTGGGATTCCAGTCCAAGGGCACAAAGCGGAGAAATCTTGCTTTAATGGAATGCTGAAGCTTATAATATACAACACTGTCTGCATTTGTGTTTCCAGAAATGGCCTAGAAGAAAATGAAAAATTGAGTTATTTGAATTCATATTGAATACAAAAGCAGCATTACTGAACTGTACAGGAATAAAATGTTCAGTGAATTCACAGGAATAAAATCTGATTCCTTCTGATCAGCCGCCTATTTAGTACTGATATCACACCCATTAATTCGCATAAAAATTCTAAAGTTTATGAGAATGAAATACCATTTCCCAAAAGAAATACACCTTTCCAAATTGCATAAAAAGCCCTGGCATAATAGGGCAACTCTATGATTTGCTCTTACCTAAAGGCCATCACAATTTCATTAAAATCTGAAAGATGGAGTTTGCTGAATCCGAGATGTTCTGCTTATAATTGCAGGCTGTGATGTGCAAAGACTCTGGCTTAGACTTTGATTTCCATAATGAAGCAAAAGGACTGTAAAAAGGTTTTAACTTAGTACTCGAATTTATAATTCAATGTTTTCCCAAAGGGAGAGAACAAGAAGTCTTATTGTAGAAAATATTTTGGCTGTATTTAACAGATAAGATTGATTTTACCTTTTTTATACAAAGTAAAGGAGATTAATGTTAAGGAAAGATAATAATACAAAAATATAAGAAATTGTAATCATGAACTTTAGTAATATCTTGAAGAATATATAATATCTTTGATTTTGCTGGTTACTTACAGGCATGCTTTTTTGTTGGTGGTGTTTATATTGTTAAGTTGGCTTGGTTGTTTGCTTGTTGTTGGTTTGTGCTTTTGTTTTTGTAGTAGGTTTTTGTTTTTGGATGTCAGGGTGTTTGTTGTTTGTTTGTTTGTTTGTTTTACTTGATTTTCTCATTGCCTATCTGTTATATGATGAGCAGGAAGAATTTATATTAAAATTTGTGGGGTTAAAGTATCTGATAAACAGAAAGAATTATCTGAATTTTTTGATAAACAGGAATAAAAATGATCACATGCTTCAATGTATGTATACAATATTGTCCCTAGAGAAATTAGCAATAGAATTTGTGACTGCAGAAGTGTATAGAAACCAACAGGTCCATGTTCACTTTTAATGCAGTTTTCCAGAGTTCCAGTAGTGGAACTCTGTTTCATTTCATTCATTATGTACCTCCCTTATGTGAACCTGTCTATCTTTTTTGTACTTCTAAAATTCTTACAAATTTTTATCTCTGAGCGTTCAACAGAAAAAAAAAAAATAGCTAGTGAACAGTCTCATTACAGCTAAACTATGAGGCTAATGAGAAGTAATGAGAGTCACTCAGAATATTTACATGACAGCTTCATGTTCTACCATTTTGCTTTCATGGCGAGCAAAGCTAGAAACGCTCTATAACAAACACCAGAGAAGGCCTACTGCTTCAAGGGTGAGTACCATTCAGTCTTCTTAAACCTTTAAATCACTATCTGTAGTCTATAATAAATGTAACTGCCAGTGTAACTGCCTGTTACACTGTAGTCTGAACCAGAATGAAGAACTGAGAAACTCAAATATTCTGAGCAAATGAAGTGTCTGATTAAGATTCCAATTTTTTCCAAAATCATTTTCAGAAGTCAGCCACTTCATGAAAATTATGGAAGACTTGAAAACAAAATGCATTTTGACTGATTTTTACTGCACTGTATACTCGTGTTTTGTGTGTTTAAAAAATATGGTTTTACTTCAGTAATAGTCTATAAGTAACTAAAACTACTCCTTAAAAAATTAAAAGCAGATAATTTATAAATCAATAATTTTATATCAAAGAAACTTTGAATGGTCTGGTTTGCAAAGGACCATAAAGAGTATGTAATTCCAACCTTCCTGCCACAGACCAGGAAGCCAACCGTTAGATCAGTTTGTCCAGAGCCCCATTCAACCTAGCCTTGGACACCTCCAAGGATGGGGCATCTATAACTTCTCTGAGCAGAAAGAGTCAGGAAGGCAAGAGAAATGCCAGTAGGCTACTGATAATTTCTCTCATACTGTTAGTTTAAAGCACCATCCAGAACTATCCAAAAGTCATTTTTCTCCATAATCCTTGAGCTATTTTTATTATGTTAACTGTTTAGATCTCTACAACAAAATGGTTGTCTGCTCAAGTCAATATAACATACAGTGCAATTAACAACAATGTCAATACAATATTCAGTTTAAAAGAAACATTTGATCATTAATGATCCTTTTATGTTCCTTTCAACTCAGGGTACTTTCATTAATCCCATTAAACTTTGTGAAGTTATTGTCAATGGTTATTTTCATCTTGATTCTGAAAGTTGAGAATAACTGAGAATAACTGTTTTGTTAAAATATGTGTACGAAAATGTCCTTTTTTCTGATTAGAAAGAAATGTACCAACCAATTGGCTTCCTTTACTTGATTCTTAGATTGGAATTATGGTTAGGAGGAAAGGACTGCTGTGGATGATACTTCCCTTCTGCTACACTCTTACGACTTCAAACATGAAGTATTGCATTCAGCTCTGTGCCTTCAACATGTGAGGAACATGTACCTGTTGGAGAGGGTTCAGAGGAGAGCCACAAGGACGACCAGAGGATGGGGGCGCTTTTCCTACAAAGACAGGCTGAAAGAATTAAATGTTTTCAGCCTGAAGAGCATAGCATTTTCCTCCCGTACTTAATGGGGACATATAAGAAAGCTGGAAAGGGAGCATGTTAGGGAATGTAGTGATAAGACTGAATATAATGGGATTTAAATTAATAAAACAAAAAATAGATTTATATAGCAAATAAATTCTTTATTATGAGAGTAGAAAGGTACTGGAGCAGATTGTCCAGGGAAGCTGTGGATGCCCAATCACTGGAAGTTTCCAAGGGTCTGGTGTCTAGCACTTTCACCCAAAAGGGAGAATTGGAACTAGGTGATTCTTCATGTCCCTTCCAGTTCAAGCCATTCTATGATTCTGTAATTCCATAAAATAATCAAAGATTCTTCAGATCATAATTAATGATTTATGAAGAAAATCACAGATTTGTTGGCTGTAAAATACTGTTAGTGGCATATTACTGAGGAATACTCTTCACAATTTACTTCATATTGCAGTAGGTCTTGTCTCTAAACCATTTGAACTTTATGTTGATATGTTGATAACACACTGATGTTCTAGTTGTTGAGTTTTGCTCCACAGAGCCAAAGACATTTCATATTTTCAACATATGACGTAGTGTGAAAAAAGCCCACAAAACTAAGGGGAGTTTGCTGGAAGAACAGCCTGTGACTGGGAACTGGCTGGACATCAGGAGGTGGGTGATAAGCTTTGTGCATCAATTCTTTTGTACACACATGAACACAAGCATATATATTTGTATATACACAATCACATATACACGAGGGCTTCTCTGAAAGTTGTGCTTCCTATTTTATTTTGTTAACCCATGAGCAGCATGTTGGTGATATGGCAGTAGAGGCTGAACCTTCCTGCCAATATTCCATTACATTTTGTTGCCTGCAGTAAACAGAGGGGCAGCAGAGGGACAATCAGTCAAAATGATGTCTGACATGGAAGTGCATATGAAGCAAAGGTGTGTCACTGAATTCCTCCATGCAGAAAAAAATGGCACCCATTGACATTCACTGACACTTGCTAAATATTTATGGAGACCAAACAGAGAATATCAGCACAGTGAGGCAGTAAGTGGTACATTTTACAGTGGTGGCAGCAACATGACAAGATGTTCTGGTAGGCCATGTAGTTGCTGGCCTCCCTTCTCCATCTCTCTGATTAAGATTTGCAATAAACTGGTTGGATCAGCCAGAAACAATGGTATAAATGTCAAAACACTGAAGGGAAGAAAAAAGTTGTCAGTATCAATAACTCTCAGGAAAATCCGAAGAAATCAAGACAGAAGCTCAGCACTCAGACAACTGTCAGGTTGAATTCCTGTATAAAAACTTCCTCCTCCTAGACTCAAATCACTGCAGTTTTCACTAAGCATTTCTCTATTTAAAGAGAAAGGTTTCTGTCACTGTGGTTTTTCCTAGAATGAATACTACATGAGTAAGTAAAAGCAAAAAGTGAAATTCAGGAAGTAATTTATTTAAATGAGAACGAGTCTGCAATAGAAAAGGTTAATATGTGCTTCATAGGACAAGGCATTGTCAGAAGATCAAGGGAGATGATCCTTCCTCTTTCCTAAAGACTGGTGAGCCTATGCTCATGTGCTGTGTCCATTACTCAAGTACTGAGCTCTCCAGCACAGAACAAACTCGAATTTACTGGACAGAGTCCAGTGAAGGGCCAAGAAGATCATGGGGACTGGAACATCTCTCCTTTGAGGAGTTCCTTTGAGTTCCTTTGAGGAAAGGCTGAGGGAGCTGGGACTATTAATCTTTGAGAAAAGAAAACTGTGGGCGTCTTATTAATGTATGTAAATACATTTAAGGGAGGATGCATACAATCTGACTTTTTTTGCATTTGTACACAGAGACAGGAGAAGTGGCAGGGTCACAAATTCAAACCCAGGATGGCTCCCTCTGAATATAGGGAAACTCTTCTTTGCAGGAGATTGAATACTGACACAGGTTGCGCGGAGATATTGTGGATCCTTCCTCTCTGGAGATATTCAAATGCCATCTGGGCATGCGTTCCTCTGGGCTTCTGGGTCTAGGTGGTCGTGCTTGAACTGGAGTGTTGCAACTCCCAGAGTTCCCTTCCAAACTAAACTTAAATTATGGCTTTCTTCCTCTCTCTCTCTTTTTTTCTCCCTCTCTCTTTTTTTTTTTTTTTTTAGTTCATATTTCATTTTTACTTTTATTTTTCTAAATGTGTAGTTATTCATTTGTGATTGATCTCCCCAGGAAGTATTAAACTGTGAATCACAGGTGGTTTAGAGACCATATCTGGTGAGCATTCATTAAATGTTCTCCATGTTATTTCAGTTTACGTCATTGTCACGTCAGAAACTGGACATCAGTGTAAGCTGTATCTCTACTAATTCTCTTTTAGTCCATTTCTTTTTGGCATTTTTTTTTTCACAACAAGGGTATGTTTTAATCACTGGGTTATTATGTCGTGTTTGTTTCTGTTCATTTTTTTTTTCTTTTCTCTTTTAGTATGGAAGTATGAGCATATGTTGACACAGAAGGACAGCTCTAGAAAGGTAAGACTAAGAAGGAAGGAGACTACACTTAGTGGGTAATTTATCAAAGATTACAGCTGACATTTGTGGATGCATAAAGCATTTATGAAAGATAAATTCTTCCAGACTTTTCTTTTTTTTCCCAGAAACAAACTTTTAAATAGTTGGCTTTAACACTGTATATAAATTTTTATGTATGTATATATATATATATATATGTAACTATATATATATATATATACATATGTAATATATATATATATACATATGTAAAGCCAATTATATTTTTTACTAGTTTTTGAGTATATTATTGAACACTTGATGAGAGTATCCTTGTATGATATGAATATGAAGGGCTTGGCTACTGCTATCCAGCAAAGGTCTCACAGTATTCATTGTGTTCCTTTGAAAATTTGATCAGTAAAATCTTTTTGTTGTTCTTGTTTTTTCTCCTGCTGTCATTACTGTATATGCTTGGCAGATCTGAAATTAAAAATTCTTCATTGTTTTGATTTCATAGTATAGGGACTAGTATTTTCATTTTGATCGTTTTAATACAGACAACTAGAAATACCCACATTTTTTGTATTCTTTTAAGAACTGTGTTTCATTGATTCTTTTGTAACAATAAATTTTCCCTGAAGTGGCTTGTCACCATTGGAGGGAGCCCTTATATTAATACAGCTGGGTACATTACTCAGATTTGTTAATATTCAGTTAAATAATTTTCCTAAAATCTCTTCTTCCCTAATTTCCAAAAGGTAATGACCACATGTTAAAAAACAATCATGCTTTGTTTATTTATACCTATGCATATAAACCGCACACATACTCCTTAAAGAGAGAGGTGACTGAGTTTCACAATAACATTACTGGCACTCTAAACAGTCTTTATCCCTGAAGGCTTTCAGCCATTATCTAATTCTTTATCTGAAATAAGTATACTTTTAAAGAATTTGACCAGACTCTATTTGCTATTTGTATTGTATTTTGCTATTTTAATAGTAACTGATGATTTCTGAAGGTAATAACCAAATAAGTGTTCAAAGTGATATTAAAATTTATTTTCTTTTTTTTCCTTTCATTTACAAATCTATTTGAAACAATCTGTTTATCTGTGGTTTTTGTTTGTTTGCTTGCTTGTTTTTACCAGTGGTTTTTAATGTTTTATATATTAAGATACAACATGTATATATTTATAATGTTATGAAGTGCTCTTAAATAAAATAAACTATTTCTTTCAATTATTTTATTCACCTTTCTTATATATTTTATTTTCAAAAGCATTAAAAATGTTAGGACTGATCATTATTCTGTATTTTGTATTTTGTACATTTTAATTGTGTTTCTCACAGTATGAAATTTAGCTAGGGATCAGCTTCATTATTATAATTCAATAGCGTTGCACAGAGGCTACAAAAAGAAATCAAAAAAGAATACAACTCAGGTAACAAAGGGCTGAAAGGGCTGTAATGCAATAAAATTGTTTCTACCAAAACACCACAACAGTATGTAAGAATCCTGATTGCTCAAAGGATATATTTTTATATATTTTATATACATAAAATATAAATATCTGTCTATCTATATAAAATATATATATATTTATATATATTAAGCAATTTTTATATTGCTCAAAGTATATATATATATATATATAAAATACAAAAAAATAGAGAAAACAAAGAAAGTCTTAACATTCTTTTGCATACAATTTTACACTTTTCTCTAAAAGAAAATTAGATGATCAGAAAGAAAATAAGAAAACCTCATTACTCAATGAAGAAATGACAGAGCAAATGCTCTTTAGCTTTTATGTACTGAGGGCTAAATGCAATAAAATAAGGGCTCATGTTAAATTTAGTTTTCTAGCTTTTCATATATGAAGATTCACTACCCTTAAGTTTAGAGAAATACCTGTGTAAGAATTCTTCTGTAACTCGTGATTATGGATTCACAATATTGTGTAATGTAGGCTCCTCTGAAAGTAATACTTCCAATTTATTTCTGTGGAAAATGCAACAGATACAAAACACAGAATAACACTATTTGACAAAGAAAATTCTCAGCTACAAAACACTCTTTTTCAACATGGCCACCACCATCATATATGCATTTTCACCAGCAATGAACAAAGTGCAAGCTGCACTCAAGAAAATCTGAACCAGCTGAGGGTGACCTACTCTTTCACAGCTGCTATGATGGCATAGTCGCTAGAAAGATGTTGCCATCTTTCATCAGCCTGAACGGACGGAATTCAGAATGTGCCAAATCTGAATTATATGTCGGTGTGGTAGGACAGTTCAGCCAAGATCGACAGCTATACTCCATGGTCTAAACACTGATATGAGGCCTGGCATTATCTCTTTGAAAGGCTGTCATCTTCTCTGTCCTGATTCTGGAAATTTGAGTCTTCTATTTACTAAGTACCTCAATGTAGAGGTCAGATAAAGGTTTCTGGGTTTCAGGAATACTAGAAGGATCACTCCAATTTCCAATTGTACGCCTGTGTCTATCACATTACCCTCTGAGGGTTGAATCTTGAACTTTCTCTTCAAAGGGAATTGAATATGTCGCCACTCCACTGACTGATGTTTTTACTTCAGTTTATAGTTGTGACACCATGTCCCATCATCTGCAATGATGTGATCCAGAAAACTGTCACCATCATCCTCGTATTTTTTCAATAATTCTGGAAAAACGTACTTATGGTGTTCTTTCTGTTTCTATGTAAGAATTTGCGGGAACTATTTGGTGCAAACCTTATGATATTCCAAAATTACCACCATCATTTTCAATGCACAGAGTTAATATTCAGCTTCAGCCACAGTTCCCTGGTCATAATCCACTGGTTTGTATGGATGAGCTGATTGAGACATTCTTCATTTCTTGCCATGCATGACAGTCTGAAATGTGGCTTGTCCTTCATATCCATCACAAGTGCTGAAATGTATCACCCACTACCTCAGTTCTAAACATTCACTTTTTGGTTTCTATGAACATTTAGAAAGAACTGATGAATGTCAATGTGTGCAAATTATTCCTCATCTATTAATTCAGTGACTCATCTTTGCTTCATACACTCTTTCAAGTCATATGACATTTTATCATAGTGACCCTCTGCTTTAGATGCCACATTGAAACAAAATTGAAAGAAATATAGGCAAGAACTTTCATTCTCCACCACCATTTACCTCTGATGCTATGTTGTGGGCAAACATAATAAAATAGAAGGGATTACTTTTGGAACAGTATTCATTCTGTATTGTTACAGCAGAAATGTTCAGCAAATACTTACTTAGGCTGAACGCAGAAGTAGACATGGGTGACAAGGAAAACTAAATACAAGGTGTAAACTTTTATCTTAACATTAAGAGTAAAAAGAAGAGCTTTATTTATCATGAAATGTCAGCAGTTGTAGCTGCACTGAAATCATAAGAACAGAGTAATCCCCTGAGATGATGTTCTTTAACTTTTCCTTACTTAGCTAATCATAGAATCATAGAATCACCAAGCTTGAAAAAACCTCTGAGGTCATCCAATCCAACTGTCTATCACCAATATTTCCCACTAAATCATCTCCCTCAGTATAACATCTAAATATTTCTTGAACACCTCCACAGACCACTCCATGGGCAGCCTGTTCCAGTGCCTGAAAACTCTTTCAGAGAAAAATTATTTCCTAGTGTCCAACCTGAATCACTCCTGGCACAACTTGTGGTTATTCCTCTAATCCTACTGCTTGTTACATGAGAGAAGAGGCTGACCCCCATCTCACCACAACCTCCCTTCAGGTAGTTGTGAAGAGCAATAAAATCACCACTAAACTCCCTTTTCTCTAGGCTGAACAATTCCAACTCCCTCAGTTGCTCTTCATAAAGACTGTGCTCCAGACTGCTCACCAGCTTCACTGCCATTTTCTGAACATGCTCCAGGTCCTCAAAGTGTTTCTTGTAGTCATGGACGCAAAACTGAGCACAGTGCTTGAGGTACAACCTCACCAGGGCTCAGTAGAAGGGGATTATCACTTCCCTGCTCCTGCTGGCAACACTATTTCTGATACAGGTCAGGATGACATCGGCTTTCTTGGCCACTTCAGCACACTGCTTGCTCACATTCAGCCAAGCGTTGATCAGTACCCCCAGGTCTGTTTCCTCTACACATTCTTCCACATTCTCTCTCCCAAGCCTGAAGTACTACCAGGGATTGTTGTGGCCAAAGTGCAGGATGCAGCACTTGGTCTTGTTGAACTTCATCCTTTTGGCCTCAGCCCAGCTATCCAGCCTATGCAGATCAATCTGTAGGGCCTTCCTACCTCCAGGCAGATTGAAACCTCTTGCCAGGTTGGTGTTTGCAAACTTACTGAAGGTACACTCGGTGGCCTCATCCAGGTCATCAATGAAGACATTGAACAAGATAGGCCCCAGTACAGACCTATGGGGAAAACCACTTGTGAGAAGTTGCCAGCTGGATTTAACTCCATTCACTACCATTTTCGGGGCCTGGCCATCCAACCAGTTCTTAACCATTCAAAGAGTGTATTGGTCCAAACCATGGGCTGCTAGCTTCTTCAGGAGAATGCTGGTGGAGACAATATTGAAGCTTTTGCTGAAATATACATAGACTACATCAACAGCCTTCCCATCATCCAACTAAAGGATCACTCAATCAAAGAAGGAGATTAGGATGGTCAGGCAGGATATGCCTTTCATGAACCTGGCTAGGTCTGAGTCCCTGGTTGTCCCACTCAGACCATGTGACTTCCCTCAAGGTGATCTGCTCCATAACCTCTCTTAGTACTGAGGTCAGGCTGACAGACCTGTAGTTCCCTGAATTCACTTCATGACTCTTGTAGATGGGAGTCACATTGGCAAGCCTCCCATCTCCTGGGACCTCCGTGGTTGGCCAGGAATGCTGGTAGATGATGGAAAGCAGCTTGGCTATCAACTCTGCCAGCTCCCTCAGAACTCACAGGTGGATCCCGTTCTGCCCCATGAACTCATGGCTGTCTAGGTGGAGTAGTAGATGTGTAGCAGAAATTCCAAGTCATGGCCAGAAGCAGTAATTGAGCAATTGGTGGGAAGGAAGGGCCAACCCAGGAGAGCTCAAGTGCATGCAGTGCATTTGAGTGACTGGAAAGGGTGGATGCTGGCTTCCTAGACCTCATTCAGGTGTTGGCAGTGGAGGCAAAGGCATATTGTGCTGAAGACCCTACCTACCTGCTGCCTTCCAAAGGTAAGAAACTCTTTTCCTTCATTTCTGCAGCTGCTTCATTTGAGCTCATTCTCATTTGCTGTAGCTAAGGACTTTGCCACCCTGCAATTGTCACGGTAATTTCCATCCTGTTATAGCAATACAAGGTCTCTGTTTTTGCCTGAATCATGGGAGGTTTATTTTGCTCCCCATACAAGACAAGGTGAGGGGAATCCCTGAGGGTAACTGGTGTGACTTTTAAAGACAGATGTGAAGAAGGCATTGAGAACCTCATCTTTTTCCTTATCCTCTGTGATAGTGTTCTCCGCAACAGTGTCTCCAGCAAAGGATGGAGATAGTCCTTAGCCCTTCTCTTACTGCTAACACATTTGTGAAAAAGTTTTTTTGTTCTCTTTGATCCCAACAGCCAAGTTAGGTTCAAGCTGGACTTTTGTCTTTCTAATTTTCTACATGCATATCCTTACAAATTCTTTGTACTTTCCTTGAGTTATCCCTCCCTTCTTCCACAGGAGGTAGATTCTCTTTTTCTCCCAGAGCCTCAAGAAAACTTCCTATTCATCCATGCCAATCTTCTTTGCTTATCTTCTGGCACAGGGTTAGACTACTCTTGCATCTTTAAGACTTCCTTCCTGGAAGAGACCAGCAGTCCTGCACTCCTTTACGCTTCAGGACTGAATCTCAAGGGATTCCCCCTATCAGTATCCTGAAGAGTCAGAAGTCCACACTCCAGAAATCCAAGGAAGCGGTTCTGCTGTCTCCCATCCTGACATCACCAAGAATTGAGAACTTTACCATTTCATGGTTGCTCTGTCCAAGACAGCTCCCAGTCATCACACCTCCCACCAGTCCTTCTCTGCTTGTGAACAGCAGGTCCAGTGGGGCCCCTCCCCTGGTAGGCTTTCTTAACAGCTGCACCAGAAAGTTATTTTCCGTACACTCTAGAATTCTCCTACACTTTTTCTTCTGTGCTGTGTTGTATTCCCTACGTATATCAGGGAAGTTGAAGTCCATAATGAGAACTAGATTTGGCAATTGCTCAACTTCTGACAGCTGTTCATAGAACACCTCATCTGTTTCTTCTTCCTGGTTAGGCTGTCTATAACAGATTCTCACCAGGATCCTTCTTGTTGGTCCTCTCTTGATCCTTACTCATAGATATTTAACCTTATCATTTCCAGCCCCAAGCTCAACAACAACAAAGCACTCTCTATGTTAGAGAGTCACCCCCCTTCCTTCCCTACTTATGAGGTTATAACCATCCATTGCAGCACTTCACTCATGGGAACAATCCCACCAAATTTCTGTAATGGCAATTAAGTCATAATTTGCCTGGCACACAATGGCTTCCAGCTTCTGTTATTTATTTTCCATGCTGTGTGCATTGGTGCTGAGGCACTTCACCCGAGCCCCTTGCTTCACTCCCAATCCATCATCATTCCTCTAGGCTCATCTTTAGGGGCTCCTTCCTCTTTTATGTATAGTTTAAAACCCTCTAAATGAGCCCTTCCAGCTCCTGAGCTGGAATCCATTTCCTTCTTTGAGACAAGTGAGATCAACTTGCAGCCATACTCAGGCTGAGTGCTGAGTAAACTCTTCCACAATTTAAAAAAAAAAAAAAAAAAATTCTTGCATTTACACCAGTTTTGCAGCCATATATTTATGAAATGGGTTTTCCAGCTCCTTTCAGTAATCTTCCCTGCCACTAAAGGGATAAAGGAAAACATAATCTGTATCCTCACTCCATCCACAAACCGCCTCAGCCCCTGGAAGTCCTTTTTGATAATCCTCAGCTTCTCTCAGAAACTTCATTGCTTCTAGCCTGAACTATCCATAAAGGATAATAATCAGAGGGATGAATCAGACTGGGAAGTCTCCTAGAAATATCTCTTATTCAGGCCCCAGGGAGGCGGCATTCTTCCCTGATGACAGGGCTAGATCAACATACAGGGACCTCCGTTCCACTCAGAAGGGAGTCATCTACAACAATCATCTTTCTGTCCTTCTTGGTGGAAGCAGTCTTGAGGTGTGGAGTCAACTGCCTCACCTTAAACAATTTCAAGGGTGGACCACCCATCACATCCTCACTTACCTCTCCCTCAAGTTCCAGATCCTCAAACATATTACATAGGGGCACCTGAGGAACCAAGGTAGGTTGAGATGGGGGTTACCTGTAACACCAAGCTGGGCCCTGTTTCTACTCCTCTTTTCTTTACATTGCCTCCTCCTGTTTAATGATGACAGTGGAGAGGGTCCATCACCATTTGGCACTTAGTGTCTTAGTGTTCAACAGAGAATTACTCTGCAAATCTATCTCCTGCTCACACTCTATGATACTATTTAATCTCTCTGCCTCCTCCTTGAGCTTCACCACCATACTGAGCAGATCATCCACCTCTTCACACCTCACGCAAATGAAATCTCTGCTGCCCTTCACCGACAGGTGCTTTCTGCAGCCAGGTACTTGAACTGCCACATTTCTAGGAGGGCATGTGTATGGGAACTGCTGAGTCACAGCCTGAACCTCTGATTGATCACCTGAGGCGAGCCATGAGTCAGCCAGAGGAGCACAGGTGAAGGCAATTCGCCTGTGCTGCAGGAAGAGGTGGAGCCAGGCTCCACCCCTCCTAGACCTATTTAAGAGCTGGCTACCACTGGGGAAGGATCTCTTCTGGAGATTGCTTCTTCTGGTGTTTTGTAGGTGAGCCCAGCATAAGGGTAAGCTTTCCATTTATTCTCTTTTGTTATCACTGTCCACTTTGCCTGACTCTCTTGATTACATTGTGATTGTAGCATCTTGATATCTATTGATTATACAGCATGCCATGTGAGTTGCCACACCAAACTTTCAGCTGACCATCTTTAATCTATAGCCACCTATAACTATAAATGTAGATATAGCATCTACATTTAAATAGTCTGTAATAGACTATTTAAGATGCCTAAACAAACTCTTACAGAAACTAAAGGGATAATTGTTATCAATTATTTTCTCTGCTGTTTTAAAGGCAGCAAAATGATATTAATTTGGGATGAAAAATATTCCTAACCTAACAAAGAAAGTACTTGGTATCCACAAAAAAAAAAAAAAAAAAAAAAAAAAAAAAAAATCACAGAAACAAAAACTTTGTCCTGCAGCGTATTGCTCTAGCATTCTAAACTGTATTGATTGCATGATAATTTCAGCTGTCCATATGGACTCACTAGCCAAAATGAAGTAGGCTTCTACTTTTCCAGCTTATGGAAGAAAACGAACAGGCATGCATTTTGCACTACTTTATACTTTCTGAACATCCTGAATTAGAAACTGGGATCTTTCAAGATTGAAAACACAACTATTTCATTCCTGGATGAATAAAAATATAAAAACAGATAGGCAACAATTTAAGTGCAATATAAGTATTTTATGATATAAAGAAACTGTGATAACTTAATTCTGGCTACTCATAAATAAAGATTATTGCATAATCATTTTGTAAATTAGTAGAATGGTTTGGATTGGAAAGGATGTTCAAGACCATCTCCTTCAGACTCCCTGGCTGTGGACATGGTGCCAACCACAAGACCAGGCTGCCTAGGACCTTATCTGTCCTGGCCTTGAACACCATCAGGGATGTGGTAACCACAAATTCTCTGGGCAGCTTGTTCCAGTGTCTCATCATTCTTTGAAGAATTTCTCCCTACTCTAGATCTCCCCTTCTTAAGTTTAAAGACCTTTTCTTTTGTCCTATTACTATTAGACTTTGTAAAAGGTTGATCTTCCCTCTGTTTATAAGTGACTTTAAAGTTCTGGAATGCTACACTGAAGCCTCTTTGGAGCAAACTCTTTTCCAGGCTTTGTCCAATGCCCACTGTCCTCAACCTTCCCTTGCAGCAAAGGTGGTCCAGCCTTCTGATCATCTTCGTGACCCTCCTGTGGACTCAGTAAAAGAGATCTACATCTTTCTTGTATTAGAGCCTCAGATCTGCACATAGTACAGCAGATGGTACCTCACAAGGACAGAGCCGAAGGGAACAATCACCTCGCTCACTCTGTTGGCAAGGGAGAACATGTAATCATACGTTATAATTATACAATTCTGTAATTTACTTCCTGATATGATTTATTTTTATTTGATCAAATGAAATTAGTGTTTTTTTTTGTTTGCTTTTTCTATTATTGTTTTTTGTTTGTTGTTGTTGCTGTTCTTTTTGTTGTTGTTTTTCACTGCTTTTTAATTATCATTTTTACGCACCTGGAACATTTCTCAAAGCTTCATATATTTTATTTTTGACTAAAAATTTTATGTGTATGTTGCTGTACTTCAAAATCAAGAATGAAAAAGAAGCCCTAGCTTGCAACATGCATTCTTGGTTGCTCTTGACTTATTAAGCAAGGTGCTCAGAAGGATCTCAACTGTAAATACAAAAGACAGAGACAACATTGAAAAAAGTCATGTTTTATTCACAAGGGATCTTAGCTTTTCATGAGGCAATAAAAGAAAAATAAACTTTTGTTTTCAAAATCTGAGATGAGCAATCAAAGTAATTAAGAATTTGAGATGTTAGCACTAATAAGTCCTCTACAAGTACTGAAGATGGTAACATCAAGAGATGTGATGCTCGTTAGAATTCTGATAAAAGTTTATAGCAGCAGCAATGAGATGTAGAAATGTGAATTATATGAAGTAAGAAAATATCTTTGAAAGAAAGCAGTCTACTGTTGTGGAACAAAATTTGTTAAACTTAGTTTTCCAGAATTTTTTTTTTTGTCACTATAGACTCAAAGAATTTTACTCATTTAATCTAGAAAATAATTATGATGATGATGATGATGATAATAATAATAATAGTAATAATAATAATGAAAACAAGATTAAAATGGAGTCCCTTATTTTTTAATAGTCATAATTTGAATCTTTCTGATATAACTTAATGGATACCTTATGTAATGTGCTTATAATTAATAAAACTAATTCAAGGATCTTATTTCAAGTGTAATCTCTGAAGGATTTTGTTGTGAATTCAAAAGAATTAGAATTTAAATCCTTAATCCTCAGGTTATTTAAGTAAAAATGCAAAGGGATCTGTTTTCTACTCTTTAGTTTTCCAAGTTTGGGAAAAAATTTGATGGACAGAAGAGAACTTAATCCAGACTTTACTGAATAATAGGATGTTTCATACCATCGGTTTTAATAGTATTTCTATTTAGGCTTAATGTTATTATCTTAATACTTGGATACTTGTCAGACTTCAACTGTGACAATAAAAGACAGAAGAAAAGCCTGAGCACAAATATTCCCTTACAGTAATAAGAAAATTAAACTTATTTATTAAAAAAGAAGAAGAAAAAAAATGAATCCACAGCATAAAAGATCTAACTAACTATCTTTAATACCTAATAAATTTACAGGCACAATACTGTACTAGCAGGCATCATCACATTCTTCAGAAATATAGACATGCCAAAACTAGGATATCTACATTTTGGATCACTCCGATATATTTTCTTTTGTTCTTTCCCATGCTGGGTTTAGAAACTTTCATTTGTTTGTTCGTTTTTTTTAAAGCAATGAATAGAAATATATAAAACTCGTGTGTATTTGTGAGCCAGGAAGTTTGTCTCCAACACAGAATGCACTCTAAGCAGTAAAATAATTGTAGACCTGCATTTCCTATACTTGTGTGTACTTTTAATTGGAAATAAATGAATAAAACAAAGAGAAATGATTAAAAAATGCAATTACGAGTACAACATGCAATGGGAGACATAAAGAGCACATGACAGACAGAGAATAAAGGAGACATGCCTTATCAAGAAGTGTGGATATGGGAGGGAAAGGAAAGGTGACTGAGACGGTAATGTCCATCAGCTATAGGGAATGTAGGAAGGCTTCAATTTATACTCCTTCCAGCCATGCAGTTGGGAATGTGAGTACAAAGACAAAGACTCTGAAAACAAAAAAAAATAAATAAAATACATAAAGAAGCTAACTCTCCAAAGGTAGATGACAGAGGATTATTTTATTCATTGTGGCTTGGAGTAGTCTTTTCTATGGCAGTTAATTATCGATAATGGTGTAAGATTACAAGTATGTGGACGTGATTCAGTATGGTTATTGATGGTTTAAAAACATTTTAGAAAACCAAGTTAGAAATGTAAATAAAAATGTTATGGAAAAACAGCTTGAAGATTTCACAGTCATATGATAGCAGAAGTGCACTGATATGATAGCAATCTCCATTGCTATGTGACAGCACTTTTGGAATTTTGCACTGGAGTGATTACAGCAGTACCTACTGTTCTTCTTTTCACAACTCCACAATGAAAGGATCCTTTCAAGTTCTGAGAAAGGTAGACAGCTGCTTAAAGACTTCTATCTCCAACAAAGCTATACCGAAAGCCTGCCAATACCCTTTTAAACCCTTGAAGTACCCTTTTCTGAGGTAATCTATGCCAAGGATGGAGAATGCCTCTTGGTTGATCACAACAGGGTCTTTTTGCTACTCATTCCCAGTCAGGATCCCTTCAGACTTCAACACAGTTAGATCCTGGGATCCTGTTTTCACTATTGAAATGCATATGGGTTCAGATCCTCTTGTAACTTGATGGCAATAAAGTATGTTCTGTGACAGTGTCCACTAGAACCTTATACTCTGGTGTGCCACCAGAGTGGCCTGGCCATCAAATCCACATAGTCCAATAAGTGTAATTGCCTCTTTCCTTCACCTAACTGGAGGCAGGGCCCCTCCAATACTTGTTATTGTATTCATCACTCACTTCTCAGGAGTAGAACCCAAAAGACTCGTCATCGAGCTCAGAAATAGGATCAGACCATCTTCCCTTTCTTGGAGTCTGCCCACTGTAACTGGACAAGATATTTCCCTGGATAAATTCCTTTTTTTCAATTGTTCTTCCTTGTAAATTATGTACCCATGCCTGTAGGGTAGAAGTGGGTTTTCCACTCCATTTCCTCACATCCACTTCATGGTCACGCAGGTAAAAACACAGAATGGAATTGCACTTTTGGTGCATTCCCTCTATATCCCCTACATAAAACAGAGGAATGCTTACTTCTGATAGCTGAGATACTGGTCTATACAGGTGAGGAGTAGGATATATTGTCTTTGAATTGCTGGAACTCCCTGAACAGTTTCTCCAGAGCTGAGACATATGCTTATAAGGAGGATGAGACATTGTTACCAGGGTGCTAGTACAAAATGATAGTGAGCTCCATTCAAATCTCTGCCATCTAACATTATCTGGATCTTGGGATAACTGATCATTGTCCAAGTCAATGTTTTACATCATCACCTGCATAGCCACAGATACTGGAAGCTCTTCATCATAGTGGTCCACTTGACTGGAAAACTTACCAGATCTTTCTTGAAGGAATATGCTTCCTTCATATCTGAAGACAGTCACCTGCAAAAGGTGAAGGTTCATGTTTCTTTTCCAATTGATTTGGATCACTGCTGCCTGTCTTTACTACCATTAAGTCTGGGCTACTAACCCCATTATTCCAACATCAGGGAAACTAAATGACAATAGGCTTGCCTGGATTATATCTGAATCTTTTTGCATATCTTGCAGTTCATTCAGAGTTAGGTTACAAATTTTGACTCTCCTTTCTCTCATCGTTGTGATTACTCTACTTCACTCTCTTCTTTCATTCTCATTTTAGCAGGAGTGTCTGTCCTTAGTAAACAAGCTGACTTTCGAAGTTCTTTTCTTGTCTCTGAACTGTAGGGCTTGTTGCAGGTGTTGGAGAAACTTCAGGATCTGTTACAGGAGTTAACCATAGGGCCTGTATAAGTATTTGCTTTACAGTGTTTCTCCAAATATTACTCAAATCTAACTACATGTCAGAGGTGCATAGTAGGCCAGACGTGCATCACAAGAAGTCCAGAGCAGGAATGCACAAATGTATGAATCTCTATTTATTAAAATAGCATAGACATAACACTTCTGATACTTCAAGAGTCTTTCAAGGGCTTTGCACTTTGCTGGTTTGAGATAAGGTCTTATTAGGGGTGAATGGTAATAAATTTCATTTGTTCTATATGACATAATAAAACATGTCTCTGTTTCATCAGTTGAAGTGGATGAAAAACACATGCAAACATTGCTGACAGCTTGTCATGATGATCTCTTTAGTTTATGTCATGAAACTAAGCATTTACTTGTTTTTGAATGTTTACATCTGTTGGTAGGTGTTAAAGCTAACATATACACCAGTGAGGAAAATGTCTTTAATAGGTGGGAGCCTGTATAGGTTGCAAAGTTCACAATAAAAGATTTTGCAATCCTAGGTATTTGACCATTTCGTTCAATAATTTATTGTCTTCTGGATAAAGTATCCCTGAAAAGAGATTATCAGTATGAATTACTACTGTTCATATTCAAAATAATCCTCTTTACATGAAAGAAACAACAAATTCTCTTTTTACATACTAATTGTCCACCTGTAGGGAGGTTTCCATGTGAGTAACATGTTTGTGCGGCAAAAATTAAAGCCAAACAAGTAATAATGTTGCCAAATTCTATTTTCAAGGTTTCCAACATACTTTAATATTTTTATGTGTGGTGTTTATGGCAAAGAAGAATAAGAAGCACTCCGAATCTTTGCATGCAGTAAAACCAGAAACAATGATCAAATGACTACAATTACATAATTGCCCAGCTAAATATTTCCTTAAGCATAATCTGTCATGGTTTTATGATTTTTGGTTGTTGGTATCCATCATCATAACATCACGTAGTGCGCTGGGAGTTAAAGTGTTAATGATCCATTTCTGTCCCAGAAGAGAAGAACTACATTCCACAGAAGAATGTTCAGTGTGTTGTTATCATTTCTGCTCAGGAGGAAGAGCTATAAAACCTTGGAAAGTCATTTGACAGCCCTTTCTTTCTTCGGCTCTCCTCACTGCTGCTTGTCCTGACTGCATGCATAGCCTCAGCATTAGCGTAAGACCTACGGCTTTCAGATATTTTCATTACATTTAATTTATTAGCTTAAATTCTAATTATATTGTGTTATATAATTATATATTATATTATTATGTTATGTAATTATATTGTGTTTTATATTGTATTGTAGTGTGTTATCTTGCATTCCAATACTACATTTAGTAAATTAGTTTGTTTCTTCTCAGATTATTTATTTTTCATTATTTTGGGAATGCCCTGTTTCGCTTTTCTGGAGGTGCGGATCCAAGGATCCCTCTGCCCTGCTAGTCACAGAACTGGGCAGAACCAGTAAACTGTTGACAAATGACAATATTATTTTTTTCTTCATTAATGTTGAAATTCTTAACAGGGCGTATGAAAACGGCAAAATGAACTATATGAGAAACAATGTTCCACAGTGCTCTGGACCATTATTTACACCTAAAAACTCCTAAACCATTATTTAAACCAGAGCTGGGTATAGATGGCATCTTATACATTTCCATGTGAAGGAAAGCAAAGCAGTAAATAAGAATACAGAAAAATTAGAATTCTAACACTGTTTTCAGCATTTTCTTTTAATTTTCAATATCTCAATAATCTAATAATTTTAGAAATCAGAATTTAAAGTTCTTTGATAAATCCTTTATGACATAAATTCTTTTAATTTGGGCAAATTTGAAAAGCAATTTTGAGGATATTTAGATGTGAAGAGTACTGAGTTGATCTGCAGAAATATTTGTGACATGGAATAATTATCCAGGTATTGGTTTTTCTGCATTACTTCATCCTAATAGATCTTGCTCACATTGCAGCATCTTTTAAATTGGTTTGGTACATACTAGTGTTGTAGAGTCAATATAAATAATGATGTCTCAAGTGGGTAATTTTATTTTGCTATTCAATTCCTTACTGCTCTGTACATTTGGAAAAAAATTAAGTGCAAGGCACAAGGGAATGGAGTATCATGTTTGTACAACAAGTAAAACCAGTGCCTATAAACACATAAGTTGATCCTGAAGTGCTTTTGAAATGCAGTAAAGTCTAACACCTAACTATTTGAGGACTCAAAGAAATTCAGATGCAAATCTAAATCTGAATTCTTGTGGCATATCTCTTGTACAGATTACTTGGGGGGAAAAAAGAAGCATATATCTGCACAATTGTAATTCATGTGACAGACAACAAAACCATTTTTTTGATAAAAAGTGTTTTTCACTTGAACAAGGGAAACAGAATTGTGTAGATGAATAGTGATTATAATAGTAATTATAGAATCATAAAATATTCTGAGTTGAAGTCCCACAGTGACCACTAAATCAGAATTAAAGAACTATCTGGATTGGAAAAGACCTTCAAGATCATTAAGTCCAACCATCAACCTGATCTACAAAGTCACTAGACTATAACCCTCATTGCCACAGCAATATGTCTTTTAAATTCCTCCAGTAAATTCTTTCAAATTGGGAAGTCAGCCCACTCCTATGCTGTAGATATGTAACGTCTAGAATGAAAACTCTGTCAGGAGTGTAAAACACTTAACTGAAGATTAATTAATCTTCTGCATTGCTTGGCACTACCCATATAGCATTTTAAATTCTGTACTTTGTGACTATAGTATTTTAAGCACAAGCAGATGTTAAAAAGTCATACAGTAAATGCAGTATAAAAATTACACTGATTACTATCTTATGTTAGAAATGGGCCTACATACAATTTCTGTATATTTCACTGGACCAAAAGTGAAGCCTTACCAGAGAGGGGAGTTGGATTACATGCCCTTTAATGATCCCCTACAACTCTAAGAATTCTATGATTATAGAATTCCTTTCTATGACTATAGGATTCCTTTTCCTGTTGACATAAATGAAAAAGCCTTTCTTATTATTCAAAAGGAAAACAGAGAGTCTGGATAATGGAAGGCTTCCCTAGGGTTGAGGAGGAGATGATCAGAAAGCATCTATTGCTTTAATGCACACAAATCCATGAACCTGAACAGAATAGACCCATGTGTACTGATGGGGCTGGCAGAGACGACTGCTGAACCAATCTCTGTGTTCTGTGAAAGATCTTGATGAATGGAAGCCTGAAGACTGGGGAGTAGCCAGTGCCGCTCTGGTCTTCAAATTGGAAAAGGGGGAGGATCCAGGAGACTACAGGCCAGTCAACTTGTCCCTGGAAAAATGATGGAACAACTTGTTCTAGATGTCATCCTGGACATCCAGGGAACCTGCTTTGGCAGGGGCATTGGACTTGATGATTGCTAGGAGGTCCCTTCCAACCCCTATGATTCTGTGATTTTGTGATTTCCACGCATTTGGAAGAGGAGAAGTTTGTGAAGAGTAGTCAACATAGATTCAACAAGTGGAAATCATGCCCAATCAGTCTGGTAGTTTTCTATGATATCATATTTTGTACCTTGACTTCAGCAAGTTGTTTGACATTGTCTCTCATAGAGCTTATTGTGAAACTTAGAAACCGTGGGATAAACTTACCCTCAATAAGTTTGCAAATGCACCAAGGTGGGAGGTAGTGTCAATCTGCCTGGGTAGGGAGGCCCTTCAGAAGGATCCAGACTAGATGAATCACTGGGCTGAAGTGAATGGGATGAGGTTCAACAAGGTCAAGTGCTAGATCCTGCACTTTGGCCACAATAACCCCATGCAACACTATAGGCTTGGGACTGAGTGGCTGGGTATCTGCGAAGAGGAAAGGGACTTAGGGGTGTTGGTGGATGCTCGGCTGAACATGAGCTGACAGTGTGCCCAGATGGCCCAGAGGGCCAGTGCCATCCTGGCTTGCATTAGAAATAGTGTGGCCAGCAAAAGCAGGGAGGTCACCATCCCCCTGTACTCAGCAGTGGTGAGGCCGCACCTCGAGTATTGTGTTTAGTTTTGGGCCTCTCACTACGAGAAAGACATTGAGGCCCTGGAATGTGTCCAGAGAAGGACAATGAAACTGGTGAGGGGGTTCTGGAGCACAAGTCTGATGAGAGTGTCTGAGGGAGCTGGGATTATTTAGTCTGGAGAAGAGGAGGCTCAGGGGAGACCTCATTGCACTTTACAACTTCCTAAAGGGAGGTTTTGATGAGGAGGGGTTTGGCCTCTTTTCCCATGCAACAAACAGGAGCTGAGGAAATGGCCACAGGTCATGCCAGAGGAGATTTAGACTAGACATCTTCTCTTGTAGAGTGGTCAGCCACTGAAATGGCCTACCCAGGGAGGTGGTGGAGTCTCCGTCCCTGGCAGTGTTCAAGAGGCATCTGGATGAGGAGCTATGAGCTATGGTTCAGTAGCTTGTGGTAGCAGTGGTAATGGGAGGACAGTTGGACTAGATGATCTTGTGGGTCCTTTCCAACCTTGTGATTCTATGATTCTATGAAATGAGAGAATCATAGAATCATCATAGAATCATAGCATGGCCTGGGTTTAAAAGGACTTCAAAGATCATCTAGTTTCAACACACCTGCCACAGGCAGGGTTGCCAACCACTAGACCAGGCTGGCCTTGAATGCTTGCAGGGATGGGGCATCCACAACCTCCCTGGGTAACCTTCTCCAGTGTGTTGCCACCCTCTGAGTGGAAAACTTCCTCCTAATATCTAACCTAGACCTCCCCTGTCTCAGTGTAAAACCATTCACCCTTGTCCTATCACAATCTACCCTTGTAAACAGCCATTCCCCTCCTGCTTATATGCTCCTTCCAAGTGCTGGAAGGCCACAATGAGGTCTTCCTGTAGCCTTCTCATCTCCAAGCTAAACAAGCCCAGTTCCCACCACCTTTCATCATAAGAGAGGTGGTCCAGCTTTCTGATCATCTTAGTGCCTTCCTCTGGACTCACTCCAACAGCTCCAAGTCCTTCTTGTGCTGGCGGCTCCAGATTTGGATGCAGTACTCCAAATGGGGCCTCACAAGTGCCAAATAGAAGGGAACAATCAATGGTGAGGTGGATTGAGAACTGGCTGACTGGAAATGCTCAGAGGGTTGTCATCAATGGCACAGAATCTGGCTGGAGGTCTGTAACTAGCAGTGTTTTCCTTGGGTTGGTCTTGTCTTCTTCAACATCTTTATCAGTGACTGGGTGGAAGGGATAGAGTTCACCCCCAGCAAGTTTGCTGATGACACAAACTAGGAGAAGTGACAGACAATCTAGAAGACTGTACTGCCATTAACTAAGACCTGGGCAGACTGGAGAGTTGGGCAGGGAGCAATCTGATGATGCTTAAGAAGCATCAAGAAGCCTTGCATTTGAGAAGGAATAACAGCATACTTCAATACAGGTTAGGAGATGATCTGCAGGAGATAAGTTCTGCAGAGGAAGACCTGGATGTTCTGGTGGACAGCAGATTGTCCATGAGCCAGCAGTGTACTCTGTGGCCAAGAAAGTTCATGACATGTCAGGATGCATTAAAAAGATTGTGGCCAGCAGGTCAAGTTGATCCTTCCCTTCTCTGCCCTGGTGAGGCCACCTTTAGATAACTGTGTCCAGTCATGGGCTTTCCAGTTCAAAAAATACCAGGGATTTCCTAGAAGAAGTTCAGCAGAGGGCCACAAAGATGATAAAGAGCCTGAAGCAATCTCCCTTATGAGGAAAGGCTGAGTAACCTAGGCCTGTTCAGCCTAGAGGAAAGAATACTGAAGGTACATCTGATCAATGTTTATTTACATCAAAAGGGAAGTGGGAGACAAACAGATGATGCCAGGTTCTGTGGTATGTAGTGATAGGACAAAGACTAATGGCCTAAAACTTGAACATAGGAAGTTTTATGTTACTGTGCAGAAGAACTTCTTTACAGTTAGGGTGACAGAGCACTGGAACAGGTTGTCCGGAGAGACTGTCCTGCCCTGGAGATATTAAAGGACCATCTGGAGCTTTCCTGTTCAGCCTGTCGTAGGATATCAGCTTTGGCAGGCGGGTTGGACTCGATGATCTCTTATTGTCCCTTCCAACACCTGCAATTCTTTTATTCTGTGATTCTGTGATATCTAAAATTATTTTCTGATCATATTACCTGCCAATCTTCCTGGTCCCCTCCTCTTCTGACTCACTGGTAAAGACAGACAATTAAGTCAGCATTTCTTTTGAGAAAAAGATTCGATTTGTTTGTGGTGATGAGCTTTCAGCATGTACAGTAATGTAAACCTTACTCATTTTGACATTGAGATAGAAGATATTGAAAGAAAATTGAGGAGAAAAAGCTCTGCCAGAGGCATTAGAAAAAATCTGTAATCACTTTTAGGAGCTGGAATAATTGAAACTGTTTTAGCTGTTTTAAATAAGCATGAGACATCACAATGCAGACTTATTTACTTTGCAGCTAATTTGTGATTTATACATAAAATATAAAGACATATAATACACACATATATAATATAAGCTTAAATTATATTTTAGGAAATATCCTGTGTATTAAATTGCATAGCTTTTTTAGTATATAAAAGTATACTAAATAGTATAATTATAAGAATATGATAAATTATATGTATACAATTAATATTCTGCATTTATATTGTAACATACATATATGTGATGCTTTGGGATTGTTTTTAATTTTGGTTTGGTTTAGTTTGATTTTGGAGTGGCATTGGCACAAAAAGACTGTGAAAGACTGATAACACAGAAATACCAGGACTCAAAGAGTCTGTGAAGGAAAACCAAAGCTCACCATTCTAAAATATATTTCAGGCAAATTTCTTGTAATTTTTTTTTTTTTTTTTTTTTTTTAAAATAACAAATCTTGATACTTGTTGAACTTACTGATCACACAAATTTTAGCAAAATTTTCTTTTTTCTAAAGAATGGATGGATCAGTGGAGAAAAATGAAAAAATGCTGTTTTTCAAAGATGCTCCTGCAAATTTAAAGAAGTTCTCAGGGAAAATTTTCAGATAAAATACTATCTGCACAAAATGAAAAGATGAGTCTATTGGCTTCTTTTGAGAACTTTTGATGAGACGTAATTGAAATATTTTGGCATAATGAAATACAAACAGATTATAAAGGTGACTGGAAGAGTCTTAAATGCTCTCCTGTGTTGCTGGCTTTTTTTCAGTATTTGTAGGTAGACTTTTTGAGAGAAGTGGGAGGAAGATAAATGAAAATATTTAAGGAGAAAGGACAGATAAAAAGAGAAAAACATCCAAACTGCACATAAAATGACACAGAAGGAGTGACAGAATAAAATGGATATAGATTGTTCAGTTTATTTTAAAAGAAAAGAAAGAAAGAAAGAAAATATGGTCTTCAGTAATTAAATAAAGAAAATTCTATTTTTTTTTGAGGAAAAAATTATGTTGAAACTGATTTTATTAAAGAAACAGATCTATATATACTCTTAAACACAGAGTTAGTAGTTGTACTTCTCTCATTTATTGGTTTCATTGTAGTTCAGTTGGTCTTCATCCAATAGCAGCTACAGTTTCAACATCTGTCAGAATTATTCTAGTGATCTGCGACCTTCTCCATGGAAAGATGAACAAATGATTGTAAGTTAAAAACAAGAAATATCCTGTCTGAAGGATTGGAATATATCAGCAGATGCAACACTGTAAACCATGCAAGTTATGTAATGAATTTCAGGAAAAAGTTGTACATCTATGAAAAATAATGATCACTAAAGTCATCTTTAACAGAAAATGTACTTTTTTTTTTTTAATGTCACAATAAATCTTTTAAGAAAAAATGATTTCAGAAATATAATAGAACAATAATGAAAATACTACAAAATTTTTGCTGCGGAAAAGATCAAAACTGAGATTTTTTGGCATCAAAACTAGGCATTTTTTCTACAAAAGCAGAAATTGGGTAATGTTTGTGTAATTCCAAAAAGAAGAGAGCGGGAGAAAGAAGGAATTGTTTTTTTCTATCTATCTGGCAAATCCTGAAAAAAGAAAAAAGAAAAAAAACACTATCAGTGAAAATGAAAGATTCTACTCTCCTCTATGAGATGAAGTTGCACACAAGTAAGGAACAGCTGGGGGAACTGGGATTGCTTCATCTAGAGAAGAAAAGGTTCGATGGAGAACCTTACCATTTTCTACCATTAACTGAAATGAGGTTGTAACAAGGTGATAGTTCACTTCTTCTCCAGGTAATGAACAGCACAACAAAAGGTGATGGTTTTAAGTTTCACCAGGACTGGTTCAGCTTAAGTATTAGAAAACATTTCTTCTTAAAAAGAATAATGATGCACTGGGACAGGAAATTCAGGGAAGAGATGGAGTTATGGTGATATGTGGGGATTTTCAAGAAACATGAAGATGTGACACTTAAGAATATGGTTTAATAGACATGGTGGTGATCAGTCAGTTGTTGGGCTGCTAGAGGTCTTTTTCAGCCTTAATGACTCCATGACTCTGCAAATTTTACAACTTTCTCAATATTGAACCTTGTAGAACATGAAATAGTAATTCAGCTGTTTGACATGGTTTGTCCTTTTAGGTTTTGTTTCTAAGAATAATACTGATTACACTTCTTGATCTTTACAAAAATTACAAAAAAGAAACAATCTGTGCTTGCATACACCCACACTACAGGAAGAATTACTTATATTCTGAGTACTAGATCCATAGATTTGACAATGGGAACTTAAAAAACAAACAAACAAACAAAAAAAACCCTACAACAAACAAACAAACAAACACAACAACAACAAACAAACCTTATGAGAGAAAAAAGCAAGCAAACAAAAAAACCCTATAAAATAATCTTTTATAGAAGAGTCTTGAAGAATCTACATGCAGTCTGTGCCTCTATCTAGGTGGAATGAACCTTTATGTGGACCAGAGAAAGCTACATTTGCTTCTGGAATTTTTATCCCAGAAAATGGAGACACTGTAGTTTCTTCAAATAGCAAGAAAAGTTTCACATTGTAATATTACATTTTTTTTTTCCATCAGATTTAATAGATATTTATTTGAAATTTTTCCTCCATGCCAGCCTCAAAATTCTTTCTAATGCTTTTATCTGGAATTAAAAATTTTAAAGAAAATGAATCAAGTTCATTGCACCTTAGCGCAGACATGAACAGTTAGAACTAGAAGCACAATGTTAATTTAACAAAATAAACAAAAATATAACATTTTGCCTAAAAAACACAATATGCTCTGGGTAAATAAACAAGAAATGTCACATATTTTCTAGTAGAATTCTAGGGACAAATCTATTTCATGATAAAAGGCGCAAACGAAGTTAAAGGCAGGCCACAAAGAGAAAACAGGATGCATAAAATGCAGTGCAGAACAGTGTCCATCTTGAGTGCAGCTGAGAAATAGTTGTTTCACATTATATAACTTTTATTGTAGAACTCTCTCAGCTTCAAGCACGTCTCTGAGAAATATCCTGAAAAAGTACTCAAGTAAATAAAAGATAAAGAACTGCAACTCAGTAAAGTTGCCTTTTACAGATCTACAATTATTTCATTAACATTTCAGTCTCTGTGCAATTGTAGTTCAATTAATCCATACACTGAACTCGTAACTCCTCAATGCATCTGACCCAGGACAAACCTATGCTTTAATTAAGATATAGAAGATAACAAGAAATGTATAAAGAGTCTTTTCACTTCTAGGTGATCTGTTTGAATTGAGTAACTGAATGTCACTATCTAAAGACTTTCTGATTGTACATATGAAAGACTCCACTGATCTTATTCCAGTCCTTTATGAATAGATGCTGTGTTCTGTAAACCCAAAATCAATTTAGTTATACCAAGATTTTTGAGCCCTACCAACTTTTAACTCAGATTGTAAAACTGCAATAAAATGCATTTTAATAGAAGTGATCCTTCTAAGTTAAGATTAATTAATTCTGCTAGAGTGAAAGTAGTTGCTACACATAGTCTGTTCTTTGTTGAAATCAAAAAGAAATCAATTCTTTGGTCAAATGCACAATATAATGCAAACAGATATAAAGTCACTATTCAAAAATTATAATAAATTACTGATAAAAATATCAACTTCCACATGAAAGTGAACTTAAAAATCAAGATTTGTGGTAGACCTCTATTTCTACTTTTATACAATCTACATACAATGCAGTTAAATGTTTTTTTCCACATTCATTGTGTTTAGTTTATTTATATGTTAAATATAATTTTTTCTTGATGTATTTTAGAAAAGTTTAATTATATAACACTAAAAAAATTTACCTAAAACATGTCTTAATATAATTATCTGCTATTTTTTTTGCATGTGTACAGTGATGATAATCTACACAGACTTTAAAATAACTGCTATCATGTCTCCCCACAGCCTTCTCTTCTCCAGGCTGAAGAGCCCCAGCTCTCTCAGCCTGCCTCATAGGGAAGATGTTCCCTATGGTTCCCTTGGATCATTTTTGTGACCCTTTCTGGATGTGCTTCACATCTGGACACAGTATTCCAGGTGAGGTCTCATCAGCACAAAGAAGAAGGAAAGGGTTACATCCCCTGACATCTTGACCATGATTCTTTTGATGCAGACTTGAAAACAGTTGGCTTTTTTTGGGGCTGCAAAGGCACAGTGCTGGATCATATTGAGCATGCCATCCACCAGTAACTCCCAAGTCCTTCCAGGAAAGGCTATACTTAATTCCTTCAGATCCCAGCTTGTATTGACAACGGGAACTGCCATGACCTGGGTACAAGGCATTTCTCATGGATTTATTGAACTTCATGAGGATCTACTACACTTGCTGCTCAAATTTGTCCAGGTATTTCTGAATGGCATCCCATTCCACATGTCAACTGATATGTGCACCACATCTGAAAATTTGCTGATGGTGAAATCAATGCCCCTATAATAAAGAGCATAGGTACCACTCTACAGGTTGTACTTACACCTGAAGGACACTACTTGTCAGTGATGCCCATCCAGGCATTTAGCCATTGACCACCACTCTCTGAGTACAATCTCACAACCAATTCTTCATGCACTGAACAGATTACCCATCCAATCCATAGGTTTCCAATTTGGAGAGAGGATGCTGTGGAACCAAATGTATATAGATAATATTAAAAACAAAATTGATACTGTAAACCCGTGGAAAAAATTGTTGGCTATATATGTATCAAGATCAGCTCAAGATTAATTTCAATTCACCTTGTATCAGAGTCCCTGAACTAAATAAATTTATCATCCCACTATTCTCTCATTCTGATTATTAATATATTTTTTCTCCTATGTGAGTTTCACAATTTATAATATTGGTCTTGGTTTATAAGAGAAAGAAATTATATCATAAGAGAGTGAAAATATAAGACACCCCAAAGGGTCAGCTATTCGGTACTGTTATAAAAAATTAAAAATACAGTTTAAATGTTGGCCTGATCAAAAGAAATTTAAGTGGCTTAGTGTAGTGGAAATGTTAAGTCATGGCTTGAGCCAGTGATAGGTAAGAAGGCAGGGCCAACCTGGGGGAGCTTAGGTGCAAGCAATGCACCTGAATGACTGGAAGGGGTGGAGCTGTGATCCACTTCTTCCCAGACTTCATTTAAATGTTGGCAGAGGAGGTGAGGATATCTCATTTAGAGATCCCCGTACCTGAGGATCTTTCAGGCCTTCCAAAGGTACACAGTTTCTTTCTTTTATTTCCGTGACCACTGCTGCTATGGCTGAGCAGATTCTCACTTGCTGTGGCCTGGGACCTTGCTGCTCTGCTGCTTTGTTGCACTTTCTATTGCATTACACTCAAAAAGCTTTTGAACATTTGAATGTTATTTTTAGCAAAACTCTGCATATGCCATTCTCATCTGTACTTTCTTTTCCTGTTGTCGATTGTTTACAGGCTGATTTGGCCCAGTCCCATGCCCTGGGAAATGGGAAAAGGTTAAAGGGGAAAAGGGTTCGGAGATGGGCAAGGTGAGGGAGGCAATTGTCTCCTACTTTGCCCTCATGAGATCCTGTCTGGAGTACTGTATCGAGGACTGGAGACTCCAGCATAAATTTGCACATGGAGCTTTTTCAAATGATCCACTAGAGGGCAACATGGATGATCAGGAGGCTCCTGCAGCACCTTTTCTAAGAAGACAAGCTTGGGTTTGTTCAGTCAAATGAAGAAAAGGCTTTGGGGAGACCTCATTGTGGTCTTCCAATTGTAGAATGGAACTTGAAAATAGGGAAGAGAGTGACTTTACATGATCTGATAGAGTTATGACAAGAGGAATGGTTTTAAACTAAAAGAGGAGATTAAGATAAGATAGTAGGTGGAAAATCTTTTTCTAAGAGGGCAATGAGGCACAGGAACAGGCTGCCCAGAGAAGCTGTGGATACCCCATCCCTGGAGATTTTCAAAGTCAGAATGAATGGGGCCCTCAGCAACCTGATCTAGTCATCTGCAATCATGCCTATGGTTAAGGGATTGGAACCAGATGTGTAATGTGCATAACAACCTACGCCATTCTATGACATTATTTGTATGACATATATGATGAAAATGAGATACATGGTGACAACGACATAGTGATGTGTTCTTCCTTTTTCTCTACATCCAAGGCCTTTACCAAATCTTACAATTCTAATTATTAATTTTGTATCTTTTCTGATGCACTATAATCATACTTTTTTTAAAAGTATTTTAACACCAACAGAATGACTACCAAATGGAATTTCATCGTGAACGAGTTCTAAAGATAATGAAATAATGCACAATATATGTTCCCACACCATGAAAATAAATGCACAAAGTCACAGTTTGCGGTGTCAAAACTTTTGATTTTTGGAAATGCTGATTTGTAGTAAAAGAATATATGTATTTATAAATTATATTTATATACATGAATATAATTCTGAGAACAGTTTGCTACTGCAAGAGCAGAAATACATACAAAATAAATGACAATTCATCGGAAAAACTGCATGTTGAATTAAAGGCAAAAGAAAAACAAAAACAAAACCAAACTAACAAACAAAAAAAAAACCAGTAACAAAATAAAAGATTTGAAAAGACTGCAGGGAAAAGGAATCCCTGATGACTCCTTCACAAAGTAGTCCCTATAAAGAAGTCCATCTTGTATGAAGGACTTATAATTGTAAGCTATTCAACTTACCTTTAGAAAGCAAAATAAATTAGCTACTGCTGAATTTTATTCCCTAGCACTGATAAACAGTTTCTACAATCTGAAGCAGCATGCTACATAAGTGATATTACGTTTCACTGAAGACTATTTCAGATTTCTATGCATGGCTTTCACCCTTCTTACTGTATTTTATCTATATCTCAAGCCATGAATTCTTTTTTTGTTTGAACAGAACAGAAGAATAATCTCTGAAAGGAATGGCTCACCGTCTATTGAATGTACTTTGAAGATAAACTTACAAATGTCCATGAGATCACTCAAGGGTGACTGGTATACTAACCTAAATTAATACTTTCCCAATTAAAGGATTGATTCTTTAAGTCATTGAGATCCTGTGGGCTTTGTATTTCTACTTAGTTAATGGTAGTAAAGTGTACTCTTCTGTCATACAAACAACAATTTTATGAATAACAGTGACAATTTATGATTCCATCTAAATTCCATATGCCTCATTTCTTAGAGTCCTGGGGTTCATTCTACTCATGGCATGGCCATTATCTTGTAAAATTATCTTCAGAGTATATTATTAAGAGTCACAGAAAAGCAATTTTTTATTTTTATGTATTTATTTATTTTTTATCTTTAAAAGCAAAAGTAGTGTTGTACTAAACTCAGGTCATATGTATTAAGCTCAAGTAACAAGTTTTTGATAACATTGAGTCTGCAGTGCTGACCTCTGTGAGGAGAGCTCAGAAATTGTCTGATGTCAGTTCTAGATGACTCCAAAATGTAACCACCACTGGCTAGTGCTCTGCAAATCAGTAGTGAGGGAAAAAACAGAAGAGCTGGACAACCTCGGCTGGGAAAGAGGAATGAAAAAATCTTAAGAGCAATGGTTCTGTAGACTAAACTGTCACTGTAGAACAAGGATGGCAGGTGCTCCAGGAAAAAAAGCAGAAGTTCCCTGTAGTCTGTGGAGATGCCCATGGCAAAGTAGGCTTGCATGCATGAAACTTTTGGGCACTACACAAAGCAGATCTCCACATACGGCCTATGGAGGATCTGGAGGATCAGTAGGTGAATGTGGCCTTAAGGTCTGCACTCATTTATTTCAAGCACTTTTTAGTTCAAATATTCAGCATATAATTTTAGATAGCTAAAATTGTAATTTAAATTAATTTGCTTGTTTTGTTCTTGTCTGCTAAGATCATCTATTTTAAGCATAACCCATCACCACCATACCCCTTAGACCATGTCCCTATGTGCCATATCTACACATTTCTTAAATGTCTCTCTGTTAGGACAACCTACTAAAGGGATAGGGTAGGTAATTCAAATATGTCCAAAAGAAAAGTAGGAAAAAAAACAGATTCTGAGCTATTCCTAAAAGAAAAAGGGAAGTTGTTTATCTGAGAACTCTGAAAATAAATACATACATATTTTGACCCACAGTCTTGTGTTGATATTTCTTATTTGTATCCTCTGCATTTTTAAACTAAAGTAAACTCTAGTGTTATAAAGAAAACAAAGGAAAAACAGTTTGATAATAACATCAAATTGTGAAATTTACTTTCACAAAAGGTAAAATTCTTGGCCTACAGGCTTATACAACATAAACATTCTTCTTGTGTTTTCCCCACAACCCTCCCCAAAATTTTTTTTCAATATGTACATGCATTTGCTTTGTACAATTTATGTAATTTACCTTCTGATGAAGTTATTAAACATTTGTTGTCACTAAGAAAACATTCTTCTCACTCTTTTTATTTTTATTTTTAGTAAAAGCACCATGATTTTCATTTGCATGATACATTGAATGAATGGCAGTTTTATCCACTGATAATTTTGCCTCTCAGCTGTTATAGCAATGAACACATTATCTGTTGCATCAATAACATAAAAAAAGATAACCATCATATATTTAAATTGCATTTACATATAGATTAAAACAATTTAGCCTCCTTAGTATAGGTGTAACTTGCATTCATTCACAGTGAAATACCTTTACTTAGTAGAAAACTTTGCAAGACCCTGAGCTAAACTGAATAAATGACATATAATTTGTTTCAGGGAATTTTTCTTTGTAAATTGTTTCCTAAAGCCTTAAGGTTCCCAGCCTAAGAAAACTCATTATTTTACTACTTTTATGAACAATAAGATGTAGCAGGTTGTAAAAACTGGGCCTAAAATTTTCATAGTTACTATATTTATTCTCTTATTATTGCATGAATAGAGGAGCTCATGAGGAGCTTAGAATTCACTTGTACTTTGCCTGTACAGGCATAGGATTTTTTTTCCTCTCACTTCTTCCGTACAGTAATAACTTAAAACTTTCATAATGTATTCTACACAGAATATGAAGAGTTTTGCACTAGAAGCAAGTGATTTGATTTGTAGATATCAAAATAAAATAAAGACCTGAAGTGGTTTTGTTCTAATCCCAGAATGGGATTGGCAGGAAAAATAATTACAGTTTGGTAGGACACATTGTCTTCATTACCTTCCTGTTATTAGTTTAATATCAAAATTCTCTTTTGTTGATAATAATTAAAAAAACAAAAAAACAAAAAAACAGAAACTGAAACCTCATTGCTATAAAGCATTCATGAATTAGAACATGATAACAAAATTACTTATAATAGGATGATGTAGTTGAAGCTTTTATTAATACAACTTTTAAACTATGCCTTTGTTAACATAGTTCAAAATCCTGGCTTGCAAACATTCAAGCAATAGTGCAGACTCTGCTGAATTGAGTGAATATATTGATTTCAAGTAAGCAATATTAACTTCTGAGTCAGGAAGGTAAGTCACAAGCAAGTGTCATATTATTTTTGCCACAACTATCCCCATCAAATAATTGCTCATGAGTTCAAATCTTTCTCTGAGGGAGAAAAAACACTGTCCCTAATTACATTGCTATAGTATGGTAAGCACACATCTTCCTGAGAAGGGCACAAAAATTATCCCAAAAATTTAAATCACACTCAATAGAGAAACCCAAAAAACTCTGCAAAACTTGAAACAGTATGCCAATTACAATTGTTAAAAAATAAGCAAATATAAAGATAGTAAAAAAAAGGAACAGAATAATTAGAGCAGTTATTAAATTATTCCCTGCATTGAGAAGTACAAATAAAATTCTAAGGGCTAGAGATGAGATTTAAATTAGTAAAGAGTGAAAGGAAGGGAAGGGCGAGTAGAATGAGAGAAAAATAGTCTACGGACACCCTCCAGGTAGAAAATGCAAGACCTTATGTTATTCCAAAATGTAAACCACGCATATCCAAGCCACAGCCCAGGTGCTGCATTCAGTATGGCAATGCCCATCCCGTCCCATGCCATCGTGGTGGCTCTTCCCTATCAAGAGGGCCAGTCTGACCTCAGATGCACACTCATCACTCAGTGACAACCAAATATCAGTATGTGACTGGCAATGTCTGAGCTGAAATCAGTGTGCAGGGAGGGCATAGTGCAGTGCCAACTCAAGTTATGGTAAATTATTTTATGCATTTTGATACAATGGATAAATGCGGATCTATGAAGAGTGAAAAATACATGGCTGTGCATTTTATTTTGGTAAGGGAATTTGAGGACAGGTTTCAAGATTGCAAAAAAAAAAGGGTTTTTTTTTGTATATTCTCAACCTCTCAGCCAGGCAACATAAATACATTACCTGTGAATTTTCAAATGGAATTTATAGAGTTGCAATCAGATATTCAAGTCAAAAATTTGATCCCCTAGCTTTACTAGACTTTTATAAGATTTCTCTTAACCAGACAAAAATATCCCTTGCTTCATAATCACACCTTACTCATGTTCCTTTTTGGCAGTATATACATTTGGAAATAACTGTTTCTAAGGATGTAGAAGAGAAACAGTAAAGTTTCATCAAAAATCTCTGATGAACACCTTGGGAGGTCACTAAGAATTGCAGCCACTTTAATCAAACCAGACACAGACCATCAGTTTCACAAAAACTAGATAAAATAGTTATGAGTATAACTATACTGTTTTTGGTTTTTCTTGTTTTTTTTATATTTTAATAAAAATATGTTTAAAAGATATGTTTTGTTGCTTGTGTACACACTATATACAAAGGCTGCTCTGATAAATGGCTCCTGTTTTATTATGTTGGCCCAGGACATCAGAGGTGGATATTGGTGGCATGGCAATAAAGGTTGAAACTTTCCATCAGAATTCCACTATTTGTTCTTGCCATGTGACAGATGGCAGCAAAAGGGCAGTCTGACAAAAGGCATCAAACATGGAAGAGCATACGAAGCAAAGGTGTGTCACTGAATTTCTCCATGAGCAAAAAGTAGCACCGAATTCATTCACTGATACCTGCTGAAGATTGATGGAAACCAAATGGATGTAAGCACAGTGAGTCACTGTGTGGAGTGTTTCAGTAGTGGTGACAGCAACAGTAGGTATCTCCACAGGTGCAGATTTTTACACACATATCATGTAGCCCTTCTTTATCACTGGCAAAAAATGCACAGATAACTGATGAAGACTACGCTGAAAAAGACTGTTTTGTAGGTAAGAATTTGCTCTATCCAATGGTGCAACTGTGCTCTTCATGTCTATTTGTGGTTTTCATAGAAACAAAGAGGAGGCACTACTTTCAGAGATACCAAGGTATTTTGTATGCTGCCCAAGACAATTCTTTGTGACACAGTGAGGCCCAGGCAATCCAGAAGGTTGTACACTCATGCTATAACCTATCTACTACCATACAGCTACTGTACGCAGTTTCATTTTTACTTCCCCAGTTCACAGTGGAAATGAGTTTTGATTATAAGCTGCTTTAGGCAACTAAATAATACCGCAATTCATTAGCACATTTCTAATTTTGGTAGTGGTGAATTGGGTAATTAATTTTAATTTTTTTTGTTGTTGTTTTTATGTATATCTTTTGTTACTTATTTGTATCTTTTGGACAGTTTTTCAATTTTTTTTTAAGCAAAAAATAGAAAAGGTAAAAATTGTTCTACTGTATAAGACAAATATACATATATAAAGTAAAAAAACATTTTGTTAACAGGAAAGATAAATAAATGTGATGAAGAATCTGAGAATTAAAACACTAGCAATCTGCAATTTGTCTTACTCAGTTATGTTCTTCTAATGATGAAGGAAATACAATAATTCTATTCCCATTAACAGGAAATCAGTCAAAACAAAGCAATAAACAACATACCTCTCCTAGCATTCGCTACCACAAACTAAAGGCAGTCTTGACTGTAATGTTTTTTAGAAGAAGATGTACTCTGGAAAGGCAGTACCGCTACCAAATCCCCCATGCAGGTAAAAGACTCACAGGTTTGCCTTTCATAAGGTACTAATAGATCTTAGGGTTTGAATAGCTTGAAATTAAATCATTTGTAAAATGCAAAGAATAATAATCTTGCTTTTACCTCTTCCCAGTTTAATAGTTGGATGTTTCAGTTTGAATGATATTTTCCAATAAGATGAAAAGTAAAATGTAAACCTTTTGAAGGAGACATTTATGTACTGTAATTTTAATCTTGGTTCTGCATAGAAGCTGATAAGAAAATGTTTTCCTTTTCTTGGATTTTTTTTTTTTGGAGAATCTTCTCAGTTCCTTCTCTCTCTCTCTCTCTTTTATACATATATACATATATACACATATATTTAAATAATATTAGATTAATGTTTTTAGTAATAACATAGAAATATCTTTTTTTAATGTGAATGAACTCAAAGCAGATTGCTGAACAAATGTTAAATTAAGACAATACCTCAAGTAATTTATTTATAATGTCTTAAATGTTTCTCTCTCTGCTAGTATGTTTATTTCACAGCTACATGCCATCAGTTTTATGGTGATCATCGGTCTTAGGAAAAAAAATGCCCAGGTGAGCTGACCAGTTCCATTTGGAAAAATTAGTATTTGATGTTTTGCCCACTGTAATAACAATACAAAAACAAGCACGATGGACTGGTATGCAGCTCAAGTAAAATAAATAAAACCCAAAATTTTTTTACAGAAGATTGACAGAGCCCTTCGTTAAAAAATAAAAATAAATACTAATAATAAGATTTGTATAGTATCTTTGTCTACGTATATTTTTTGAGTACATAACCAAGTATTTTTTCATCATTGCCTTCTGATAGTTATGTATTTCAGACCAATGTAGATGGTTCACCACTGTTCATCGCTGTTGTAGTTAGCATGCTAACTCAACTTACAAACTAAATAATAACAAAAAAACTATTTTGCCTGTTTGCTACATTAGAACATGACAAAACTCAATTTTTAAAATATTTTGTGCACTTCAAAACCCAGGATAACTCCACCTACCTAGAAATATATTACAATTCAAGTCCTCAGATTTTTTTCTGTAATTAAAAAAAAGCATTGTTCCAATAGTATTATCCAAAGAAAACTGACATCTTTAACATGCTACTATGTTAACTGCTGTCATGTCTCTTTTGTCAACGCTCAAGAAAAAAGAGAGGGAAAAAGAACTGACAAATTCACAAAGAAAACTTATCTGCTTTCTGTTTTATGTTTTTGTTGTTGTTGTTTGTTCATTTGTTTTTAAATTTCTTTAGTCTCTGGCTACTTATGTTTAAAGGCTTTTGGTGTTCCTCCTTCCACTGAATTTATTTGTAACTGTCACCCAGAAAGATCTAAAGACCCTGATAGCCTAATATCTTCTATTATCCACACATTCCCTCATAAACTTTACAAAACTAAACCAAACAAAACATCCCTATACCAAACATCAGCTAAACATCTCTACTACTGCAAAAAATATTAGCTGTAGAGGCTTCATTAGGGAAACAGTGAATGCTCCTTTCAAAGATAAGCCCAAATTGCAGTGTACTAACTACACTATTTTCTAGCCTTTATTCAGTTAAGTAACTCCAAAACTGGATAAACAGAAATTCTAGATTATATTGGTTTTAGGCAATGAGCCTGACACAGTAAACACAGCACTCATAGCATGCTGGTATCATTATGTTTTCGTAACTGAATTTAAAGACTCACAAAACTAAAAGCATTGAGTTGTTAACATGATGACTGTAGATTTATGTTTCACTAACAGTGCTTCTATATTTGCTAAATCAGTTACTCACAACTTAATGAAATATCAGTTTAACATTTTAAATGTTAATGTTTAAATAGCTTGTTATGTATAGGAGATGCAACGTACGATAAAAGCAATATTACATCTAATTCCCTGTGGTATTTAAAATAAGTGATAGAAAATGGCACTGTCTGGAAATAGAAAAACTAACTACTGACCTACCAATGGAAAGTGATTTTTTTTATTCTACATGGAAATGTGTGCTACTAATAGTTAGAGACTTGATGACCAGAATAACAGTCACTTCCTTTTACAAAATACGTCAACAAAAATCTACATAGTATTGATAGATAAATTATTACATTTGTTTGTTCTTAAATGATTATTTATTTATTTATTGCTAGCAATGAATACAAAATATTAATAAATTCTATGGTACTGCTGATACAGTATTACCAGATTATGAACATATGACCACAATGAATCTAAGTAAGAAATATGCATAGGGGATAAAATAAGATATTCATACTAAGAATTTCATACCACAAAAATAAACAGAAAATTTATCTGCATTCTCAAATATGTTCTTCCCCCTGTACAATTAATTATTATATACTTTCTTAGAGGTAAATGACAGATCCTATACTTAGGCTATATTTGGCCAGGAAGAATCATACCTAAAAAACCTTAAATTCACAAAATCTAAGGATTCTAACGATGTTTAGATGTTAATGTCAAGTCACTGTGCAGAACTTAACTACTTGAGAAAAGTAGAAGGCAGAATTTATCAAGAATTATTACTAATGTTCAGGTACAGTCTCAAAGTGTAGCATGCCACTACAGACTAAACAGCTCTTACAGAATTGATTATACATCTATTCAATCTTGGGTCACAGGGAACAGGAAGTAGCAAGATAAAACAGAAAGCAGAAAATCTGCCTATCAAAATAATACCGGTAAAATCAGATTCCTAATAGAAATAGGATTTTGGCAATCTATATGTTCTATGGAGCTCCCATAGAAGCTATTGCAATTCAGTTGCTTTTCAACTTTTAAGTGTGTGTACACACCCCACCTATCACTCTTCTTCCAGGAGTTCAATTATCAAAGTCCACAGAAGAAATGAAATACAAGAGAACATAATGCCCATCATAAATACCAGATCTAAAACTTTGGTTATCATAGTCTGAGAGATTACAGGGGCAAAATTCAGAAGTGCATTGAAGTATACTGTTGCAGATTATTTTAAAGAAGGCCTTTGTATTCTCAGCATAAAAGAAATGAGTGAGAAAAGAAACAGTAACAATCAGACATTGGTCAAAAAGTAATAATTTTTGTCATTAGATAATACCAGTAGCTCCTTGCTAAAACGCTGCTCAATCATTCAGGCTGAAGTTTCCAATTATACACTCTCTAAAACACAGAAAGTTTACTGCATAGTTTATATGCATTTGAAACAAGGTACCATTTGCCACAGAGTTAACTAGATCAATCTATACCTGTGACGGGGGCAATAGGCTCCTACTCTCCTTCCCCCCTCCTACACGGCCCCACAGAATGGGAAGGGAAAGGGAGAAGAGATAGGGAGATGAGAGCTGGGCTCATGGCTCCTTATTGGAGCTGGAAAGCGTTTGCCTTTAACAGCTGAGATTTTTGGTGGTGCACATCAGAAAGAGGGTTCATCATCTTTAATTAGTTGGATTCACATTAGTTTGATCAGCTCCTTCATTAGACTCTTTTGACTATCCTGATCTTCATCAAGTGTTTCTGATACTACTACAGGTTCGTCATGATTAATCAATAGAGACACTTGCTCTTGCATTTCATTCAGTTGGTGCATTGCTTGTAAGATGACGGAAATGGAAACGTGAGTTGGGGGTAGCTGTTATTCATAGCTTTGGAGCGTAAGAATCAATTCAAAAACTAACGGTCTTCTCTGTTGGTCCTGGCATCTGTCAAACGTCGCTGTTAGTATACCGGCATATATTTCTGGTGCTGTTGTTGCGAGTTTCCGTCATATATCAGGCATTGTCCTCACTCTCTCAGGGTTGTGGTCTTGGAGTGGGTGGTTAGGAATAAAATTATGGTCGTACAACATTTTCTCTATGGCTATTTCCCTCAAATACTGAATACCATATTCAACTGTACCTCACTTTTTCATCACAGGCTTCAAGCCGTCTTTGAAGGAATACCTGTCCTTCACAGCTATTAACAAGCATTCCCATAGGGTGGCAGCCCATTCAAACATCCACTAATCCCTCTGTCAATAGCTGGATCTCTGGCAATGCCTCCTAGTTGGCGAGCTTCACCACCATCTAGAGACAAGCTACTGACCCCTCTGTCCCAACAGCAAAGCAACCAGGAAATCAGAGCTTCATCCAGGTGCCATGTAAACTCTTCTCTTGAGCCTTGGATTTCAGACATCTTCAAAGGCCGATGAGTAGTAATAGAGACTTCCTCTTCATCACTCTCTCTCTCTTAGTTTTTTCTTTTTTTCCTTCCCCGATGATGGTGATTCTGAGGAAGGCTCTTCGCCTGGATCTTCCTCTACCTCCTCCTCCGCTTGTTCTTTTTTCCATTTCTTGCCTTCCACAGGGGCAACTGACATTTTTACTGCTGTTTCCTATGATTGATCAGATTTGACTTGGAGATTTTTCCCTTTGACTTGAACCTCAGCTCAGAAACTCTCTCTCTCCAGAATAGTATTATATAGGGCATGGTAAGCACAAGCCAAACCACAAATAAGTTGTACCTCCTTAGATCTATGTAAGCTGCATCCTCCCTGACTTAAAGACTGGATTAGTTTCTCAGGATCCCACAGGTGTTCACGAGTGAAATCCCATGACATTGTGGGTCCCCATGATTCTAAGATTTTTCCTAAACCTCTCCATATTCCCTACCAGTCAGCATTTTCTGGTTTTGGATGAGACTCCTTGCACATACCATGAATGCATAGTAATAGATTCAGGGAGATTGATAGCATGCACAGTGGTATTGCCACAACCATGAACATTAACTCATTAATGTCAACATTAATGTGTGACAAACTGAGAAGAAAGTCTGGAAACTGGCCTGAACATCGTATTGTTTGTAAGATTAGCTATTCCATTCGGGATGTAGTTGTTTGTAAAATTAGCTATTCTATCTGGGATGTGTCAAAATTCAAATCATACCACAATGCATGTAAGTACCATGCAGGTGTGTCCATCAGTGCCCTTATTTGGTTATGTGTGAACACAATTCCACAACAAGAAATCATAACATTGATAATTGGAACATGATGGCATTGAATCTCTTACACAGCATCCCCACAATAAAGAGTGGGCTCATTGCTGGTAGCTGCTAAAAAGGGCTTAATGAATAGAACACGAGAAGAGGAGGAAAAATAAAAAAAATGTAAAAGCACTGCCCAGACTAAGCAGTGCTCAAAGTTTACAAATATTCCAGAATACTGGCAGTACAGCTGGGCTCTCAAGGTCAAGTTTGTCAGCACAGAAACCTGAACTGCTGATAAAGATCCCTAACAAAGCTTTCTGAGATCAGAGAGAGAGATTCATTCTAAAAGCTAAAAAGCAGCTTATGCCTGCATGCTTCACCACAAAACTGCTACAGAGTTAACTAGATCAATTTATGCAGAAGGTCCCTGGGCTCCCCCGGGCCAGACAAAGTTTTCCCCCCCACCCCCCACAAATCAGTTGCCCTAATACAAGCAAGAACAATTTACATTTTACTTGTTATAGTGTAGCTTCTCCTGCCCCCAAAATCAACCCTCAGTCTGGTTGTCATGCGCAAAGATTTGCTCAAGCAGATGAGGAGATGCCAAAGACCTTGCTCAGGACTGATAACACTGCCTTGATGACAGAGATAATAACCACTAATGAATACTTTGTGAATAGCAAACAGCCCAAGAACCCCTTGATCACTAATCATCATAACAAGACCACACATGACCCCCTGGTTCCTTCTAAGTACGATGAAGCTTGAGTGACTATGGTTATGAAGGAGACTATGCGGAACAACAGTTGTATGTGACTTACTGAGATGTCCATCTCTTATGACAAAGTACAGTGTTGCAGAAAGCTCCAGAGTGCAGTGAGGTGAGCATACAAAGAGTCTGTTCCATGATCGTTCTCTATGCAATACAAACTGAAACCTTGAATTACTGGTAATACCAGAGGATCTTGATATGCTGACTCTAAGAGATATAGCATGGAAGGTGGAGTGGAATGTAAATACTGCAGCTACATTCTATATTTTGGAACTGATAAACTGCATAACTGTCACAATCAGCAGTTTTTCACTTTCTGTCACACCAATTGCAATAAATATATATATGTGTGTGTTTGTGTGAGAACAGTGTTACTCAAACTCTACTTGAAAGTAAGAAAATGCTATAAAAATAACTTAGGAGAGGAGAAATTTAAAACACAATACTACTTATAGAAAAATCAGGAGAACATTGCTGACTCAGCATAGCTGAATCAGCTGATATGCTGATCTAAATATCCCCAGATGGACACCAGTTGGGATGTCCTAAGTTATGCCAAATATTTTCCTGGAAAACTTAGAAGCCTCTGTGGAGTTGTTCCATAATTAAAAAGTTTGTCATCAGCTTCATTATTCGCATTCTTGGTACTTCCACATGCTCTGGAGACAGTGTATTTATCACTGACAATCCAAAAGCGCTATTCATTAGCCCATCCAAGACTGTGATCTGAATGTGATCAAGCTCCTTAAGGATGGCCGTGTTTGCTCATTCAAACACAACTAGATCAAAGAAGCATGATGCTATTGGTCCATCACTAATTCTGATGATTCATTGTATTGAAGATGACAGCACTAAAAGCACTGAACTAGGCATCACTCAAAATCTTAGCCACCCTCAAATCCTCTGATATCTGAAGACAAGCTGAAGCACAGGGGAGTTCACTTTCTGTCAAACTTCTTGACTGTTTGACACAACAATGGCATTAGTTATATCTTGAATGTTTATTAAAGATAAATATAACGAAAGGTTCTGACTGAAGAATGATCCTGAGTTGGAACAGTGGGTTCTGGTAGGGAACAAAACTGGATTGCTACATGACTAGAAGCATGGATTGCATGCCAGTTTTAAGGAAAGCAGTATTTGCAGCTGGAGCTGCTTATCTTGTTTTGATAGGGTATCGACCTTGCCGGTTATCTTGTTTTGCAGATTGTTGAGCTTGTATGCAGGTGTTCCACCTAGGCTCTGCACCATGTGCTGGCCATGCAGATGCATTGTACAAATGGAAAAAATCCTGCGGACCCTCGAGAGATTAAAAGCAGGAGGTGGGTTCTAGTGGATTGGTGGGGAAAAGTGCACAATGCTGATTCTACCTATTATTCCAGTGCCAGCATGTTCCTTTTATTTATCCTGTATAGCATTTAATCCATCTCTCAAGGGTTGGTAGGTAATATTGGTTAGGCAGGTTCTGCTTGCTGCTTCTCTGAGATATACTGTCTCTCAGATCTAAACATACCCTGAAACAACTCATATCCTTTTAGAACTTAGAATCTGTTTAGAATAATGAACACGTTTGGTGGGGGGAATTGTGAGCCTTCCCATTGTAAGGTGTGGTATAGCATAGCTATGTGAGAAGGACAGGGTGCTAGCAGAGGTCCTCAACCTGCTGCTCTGAGAAGTACCGGCAACACTAGCAGTACATACAAAAACCTCTGAAGATGAGGCAGTAACTGCTGGGGCAATACGAGAAGGCAACAAGGAAACTCAAGTGAAATACTTAAAAGGAATTAAGTAGTTATCCTCTAAAAACCTGACAAGACCAGCTGCCCAGATGTGCCTTTTATACCAATGCATGCAGCTTGGGAAACAAACAGGAAAAGCTGGAAGCCACTGTGCTACTAGAAAACCATGATACTACAGCTGTCAGCAAAACCTGGTGGGATAATTCGTATGACTGGAATGTGGCTATCAATGGCCGCAAGCTGTTCAGAAGGAATAGGTGAGGAAGGAGGGAAGAGAGTGTTGCTATCTACATCAGGGAAGGAATAGAATGTAAAAAGCTGTCCCTAAAGAATAGTCATGCACAAGTTAAAAACCTGTGGGTGACAGAGACAGAGGCAGCAAAGGAAGCCTTGTGATCAGTGTCTACTACAGGCCACATGATCAAGCAGAGCCTGTTAATGAAGCCTTCCATCTCCAGCTACAAGAGGTGTCGTGACTGCAAACACTAGTGCTGCTGGGGTACTTCAACCACCCAGACTTCTGCTAGAAAAGTAGCATGGCGAGATGTAGGCAAGCCAAAATGCTCCTGGAATGCACTGACGTTAACATCCTAGATGAAGTAATAGACAGCCCAAAAAGGGAGAATGCAGTATTGGAACTGTTGCTCACCAGTGCAAATTATCTGATTTGTGACACCAGGATTGGAAGTTGCCTGGGCTGTAGTGACCATGCTATGATTGAATTCACTCTCCTGAGGGATATGATACAGGCAAAAGTAAAATTAGGATGCCAAGTTTTAGGAAAGCTAACTTTCAGCTCTTCAGGAAGTTAGTCAACAAAACAGCCTGGGAAACTGCTCTCATGGGCAAGGGTGCAGAGGAGAGCTCGCAGATCTATCATAGATCTTGATCTACTGTTGAGGCCCTGGATCTTCAGAGGCTCAGAGAAGGGCAATGAAGCTGCTGAGGGCTCTGGAGCACAAACCTTATGAGGAGCACCTGAAGGAGCTGGGATTGGTCAGTCTGGAGAGGAGGAGACTCGGGCATCACCTTGTTGCTCTCTACAACTACCTGAAGGGAGGTTGTGGTGAGATGGGGATCAGCCTTTTCTCTCATGTAACTAGCAATAAGACTAGAGGGGATAACAAGAAGTTGTGCTAGGGGAGATTCAGGTTGAACATTAGGAAATAGCTTTTCTCCAAGAGCAGTCAGGCACTGGAATGGGCTGCCCAAGGTGGTGGTGAAGTCACCATTCCTGGAGGTGTTCAAGAAACATTTAGATGTTGTACTGAGGGAGATGATTTAGTGGGAAAAAGTGGTGATAGGTGGATGGTTGAAGTGGATAATCTTAGAATTCTTTTCCAGTCTTGGTGATACTATGATTCTATGATCTTTAAGGAAGAGCTCTCTTTCCGCAGATGTAAGAAGTCAGGAAAAGAAGGCAAGAGACTGGCATAGGTGAATCAGGACCCCCAGTCAAACTAAAGAGCTCAAGATCCCTAAAATCCAAATCCTTTACAGAGGAAGTTGGGAATATGTGCAGCCATACAATTCACTATTTATAAAATTTTATTACATATCATCAAAATTGTAAATGTTAGAAGTAAATTAATTCCATATCAATTCAGAAGATTGAGAAAATGATGCATATATGTATGTGTGTGCATACAAAACTTTCATACATAAAATATACAAAAATTTTTTCGTCAGCTAAGATACGTGAAATGGAAAATTAAACACAAAATATAAGCCTACTAATATACACAGACAAAAACATACTTCTTTTTTTCATTAAAAATGTTAAAAGATTTACTTTTAAATTATTACAAACTAAAGAGACAGTTAATCTATGAGACAAAGCCTAGTAAATGTAATGGAATCAGTTTTTCAGAAGTATCTTCATGATTAAAGGATTTTAAATGCTAAATGAAATCTATCTGAAAGATAAACATACTGATGTAAGACAGCAAGTAAGGCACGCATTTATGTCATCAGTGAACTGTCAATGAGAATGCTAAGATCAATATACATCGCAAAATTGCTATAATTCTTTTTAGATCAGTTCCTATCATGTAGAGAAGTGAAGACTAATCACATTCAGCAACCAAAGATATGAGAGAGGTTAATCTGAGAGAGCAAACTGATAATAAATAAAAGTCAAAATTCAAATGCACAAAATGAAATACATTTAACATAATATTTAATTGTAGCAAAAAACATTGAAACCTAAAGTCTTGTAAAACTTAAAAAAAAATGAATCAGCTCTTCATTTGGATAGAAGAATAGAAGAATGACAAAATGAAATCTGAGTACAAGGACACTAATATTATTCCAATAATCCAGTCTGTAGACGCTGGGGTTCAAAGACAGATACAACCATAGACTAAACATATAATTCAATGTTCTATTTCTGTTTTGGACATTATCTATCTGTTACTGAAAATCTTCAACTCTCATTAAACTTAGCATTAATGGGATGTGATGGACATAGTCGCACTTATAAATTATTAGCTACAAAGATAATAAGTGAAAAAATGCTTAAAATATCAAATCAATATCAGAATCTAGACTTGTAATTAGGAACAAAAATTACACTTATATGAAATGTTTCTGTCTGCATACCTTTATATCTTTTTTTGTTTTCAACGAAAAAGCAAATTTGATATGAAATCAATACAGTCAATATTTCAGGAAAACAATTTTATCACACACAGAAGGAAAAAATGAGATTTTGCAGTAATACTCTAGTCTTCAGAATACATTCTTGTCACATAATGGAGTAACGTTAAAGCCAAATTTTTTAAGTTTGTTTGCTTTTCAGTGCTCCTTATCTTGTCAAAAGCTAGAATTTTTCATGCATATATTGTTTCAAAATTTTCATTGTAGCTCTTTTTATTCCACTCCCTTGCTTACTACACATCTCCAATAATTTTATGTCTTCTGGAGAAACCTAATTCTCATTATTGAAGTAACATACCCAAATGCTTTCTTCTTGACGATATTGTTTCCAGTTTCGTCCACTATCACTGAACATTAGAAGGTAGTTTGTTACCCAGTCAGAGCTCCCATAACCACCTTGAGTAGCAACAGCAGTTATCTCAGTTCTTTCACCAAGGTCAATCTGAAGCCATTGATATTTATTAGACACAAGTGGAGACCAACCACCAGCACCTAAAAAAGGAATGAAAAATATTGGAATTTACAGAATTCTAATTTAAAAAAAAAAAAAAAAAAAAAAATTAAGATGCACTTGCTTCAAAATTCTTTAGGTAATACCTAGAAACTCTTGTAAAACGAGATATAGAGTACTTAATGTATGCAACCATTTCTAAATATTAAAATTCAACGTGAATTTACTCCTTTTTGTCACTTACAAATTAAATTTTATAACGAGTCAACAAAGTAACTCTTATTCAATTAGACAAAGCTCTTCAAGAAAAAATCTTAGAAAGTATTTTATTTACCATTGTTTAACTGGAGATTATAATTCTCTCTGGACTATGGGAACTTTTAAAGTCACTTTTAAACTGAATGACTCTGCACAATGCTTTTCCATGAGACTTGGGTGTAGAGATCCATATATGAAGAAATAAAGCACAGTTTATTAATTTACATTTGCCTCTTAAAGTGAGTAGAAAGTCTGTATGAAAACCATTTGTCAATATGAGGTCTATCCATGCAATTCTGGTGAGGAGATATATAAGCTTGTGACGATTAAGCTTAAACCAAAACACAAAGCTAATTTAAAAAAAATAGAGGAAAAAGAAAAGAAAACAAAGCAAAACATAAAGAAACCCCACACCTTATCTGCTTAGTTCTCTTTTCCTTAGCTTGCTCTATTTACTCAGATCACAAGATACATGTGGAGCTGCTTGAACAAGTGCAGAGAAGGAACATGAGGAGGATTAAAGGGCTAGACACACTGCCCATGAGGGAGTTGAGCTTATTCAGCCTGAAGAAGAGAAGGTTTCAAAATCTTCTTGCAACCTTTCAAAAGAAGGGGCTCATAAGAAAGATGGAGAACAATTTTTTTTTTTGCACAATCTGATAATGATAGGGAGAACAGTTTTAAGCCAAAGGAAAGGAGAATTAGTTTAGATGTTAATAGGAAATTGTTTCCTCAGAGGGTGGTGAGGCACTGGAACAGGCTGCCTAAAGAAGCTATGTAGTTCAAGGCCAGTTTGGATGGGGCCCTAGGTGCCCTGATCTTGTAATCGGCAACCCTACTTATGGCAGAGAGTTTAAAACTAAATGATCTGTAAGGTCATTTCCAGCTTAATTAATTATATGATTCTATGATCAGGGTAATTCCTGACTCAAGTCAGATGAAAGAGCCCAAGGGCAGGACACAAACAAGTGAAATACAAAATGTGAGAAAATAAAAATAAGATTTTTTAAATTTATTTTGCAAATTTTGTCAAGGATTCGGACATGATTAGCACCTTCTAGGTTTTATTTAAGTACATGGTGACAGAAAATGGGAAGTGATCTGTTTCATACTCACAGATTTGGATTTAACATAGATAAATTTACCCTCTAATAGTCTCGAAAAAATAGACAACACAGAGCAATCAATAAATATAGTTTCCATAACAATCAATAAAAACTGTTTTATTAAAAAAAAAAAGAGCAATCCAATCTTATGCTTCTGTGGAATTTGTGGTGCTTAACATTTTGTAAATAAAACATCACATGATTTAATTTTATTCCAAGGTTTTGAGTAAAGATTTCAACATTATCTTGAGGGGAAAAAAAGATACTAAATATATATATTATAAAGGTATTCACAAGCCACAAAAAATGAGATTAAATCTACTGATGACAGTAAATGGGAAGTGTTTACAAAAATATGTAACAGTGCATACATGAAATTAAAAATTTTCCCACACATTCGTACATTAATTAAAATTTAACAGAGTCCTGATTTAAACCTAAGGTTGAAATTTAAGGATGTCTTAGTGTTTTTCTGAATTCTTTTAAAATTTTTACAAATAAATTAGAATAAATTAGGATAAATTAGGATTTTTGTTGTGGAAACAATGGCCAAACAGGAATTTGAAATTTCATTTAATCATAATTAGTGAATTGTAAGTTTCTGAAAACATTGTCAAAATTCAGTTTCTAGCAAGTTGTACATTTTGACACAGATTACTTTCTTCCCTAACTGATCATAAAGCTGACAACAAGCATCACTCTGAGATTATGAGGCAAAAAAAAAAAAAGAACAATTACATAGACAAGTATTCCATTTAAATAAGAAGAATGTAATACTAAAACACCACCCTTGATGTTCATGTAAGTGCATAGATTTTTTTACATCTGTTTTTATAAGATTGGTGAGAGGACAAAATTTTATCACTGGTTAAACTTACATGGTCACAATTACTTTATGTCTACAAATTTACTAATAATTTCTATGTTCAACCCTATTACAGAATAATTTCCCTAAAATTTTTTCAAGCAGAAATTTCTTCAAGCAGAAATTTTAAGAATAGAAGTGATAAATCTCTTTTCTGGATTTATTTTCTGCATCTAAACTGTTATGACACAACCATCACTACCTCATCTCTGTATTAACTCTGCTTCATTATTCAGTGACTTGCAAAATAGTCTGAAATCATCAGAGATTTAAGAAAACTTCATGAATATCCAGGTCTGGAGTTTAAATAAGGAACTTCATGAGCACTAGTCAAGTGGTCCATATCCACAGCATATATGAAATCCGTGGCACACATCATGCAAGATCATTCAACTTTACTTTCCATGAAAAATCCTCACTTTATGCACTATTAGACATATCACTGTTCTTTGGGGTGGTAATATTCAAGATGGCAAGGAGATGTGATATAAACAATAGGAGTTCTCAGACAAACTGTGCTGAGAATGTAATTTGTAGAGCTCACCTGCAAAATACTTGGAGACTAGCATATTATTCAGACTGAAGTGATGCACAAAGTTAAAAAACAAAAACAAAAACAAACAAACAAAAAAAACACCAATTAAAAAAAGATCACAAAAAGGCATATCTCTGCTACTGCAGGACTATCTGCTACCAGATGAGGGAGGTAATTTTTCCTTTATGTTGTAGGCGACTGCAAGATTCCCCCACGGAATGTGACGCGATAGGCCCTCTCCCTGCTCTATGATTGATGTATGGCACGTGCCCTTAGGGGCGTAGACAAAGCACATAGGTTATATAAGCTAGAGTTCACGTGTAATAAATGCCATTTTGCTGTTCATCATATTGGTGTGTACGTGCAGTCATTTGGTCCTGGCCTGGTTTTAGGTCAGTACCGTAGGAGGCAATGCAACACCTTTATTTTTTTCCAGTTTTTGCAAGACAAGCCATCTTGTAGCTTATCTCCTGATCATATTGCCTGATATTCCATGGACAGAAAGAGGCATCAGATGCCTTGTGACATGATACCTGCCTGCTGACGGACTCTCCTGGACCTGCTTTGTCACTGTACCTGCTTGCTGCCTAAGGCCTGCCACTCTGCTGCTGCTCTCCCCTGGACTTTTGCTCTCATATTGACCTTGGAGTATTGGAACGGTGTGCAATAGGATGCTGCTAGACTTTGGTTGTTACTATCCCTGTTTTATGTAATTCTTATTACTTTCCTGTCTTCCCTATCTCCTGCTTTCCCTTCCCCATCCCCCTAAGTCACAATTGTTGCTGGCTTCCCCTTCCCAAACTCCCTGATTAATTAGGATTTGTAATTAACTGGTGTCACGGAGTTGACCAGATCAATCTATGTCCGTGACAGGGGCGACAGGCCTTTGCCCTCCCCCCCCACCCCAGTCCCACAAAAAATGGGAAGGAAGGAAGGGAGGAAAAGAGCAGCGGCAACAATCTATGGAGGAAAACTTATTTTACTATAATATTGGAATACAAAATAACACAATATATACAATTTAATTGAAATTGAGATTAATAAATCAGACAAGATGAGAGAGAGAGAGTTCCCGGGACCGATTCAAACCTGAAAAGCTTGGAACGGCTAGGAAAGCACCCTCCAGCACCCACTGCCAGGCAGCAAGAGAGCGCCCCCCCCACCTGGAAGGGCCAGATCCCGTGACTGCTGTAATGTACAGGGATAGGTAGCTGGGATTGGGGCAGTGACACTTTAATGCCCCGTACACTACATGATGTTTTGATGTGGAATACTGAAATCCAAAAACAAAAAAACAAAAACATAGAACCATGACAACTGGTTGGACCAACATTTGAACCGCTGTTCCTTAATCTCCCATAAAGTATACATATATCTAGGAACCTCCTCTCCCTCCTATAAATTGAAGTGAGACAATCTCCCACCAGAACAGATTGCTCAAATCCCTATTCAGTCCGGCCTTGAATGCTTCCAGGGAGGGAGCATCCACAGCCTAACTGGGCAACCTGTTCCAGTGTCTCACCACCCTCGTGAAAAAGAATTTCTTCCTAATATCTAGCCTTCAGATACCCTATTCCAGTTTAAAAATATTTCCCCTCATTCTGTCACTAACTGCCCTTACAAAAAGTCGCTCCCCAGGTTTTCTGTAGGTCCCCTTCTGGTACTGGAAGGCTGCTATAAAGTCTCCTCAGAGCCTCCTTTTCTCCATGCTGAAGAGTCCCAACTCTTTCAGCCTGTCCTCATAGGGGAGGCGCTCTGATAATCTTGATGGCCCTCCTCTTGACGTATTCCAATAACTCTTTGTCTTTCTTGTTTTGAGGGCACTAGAACTGAACACAGTACTCAAGATGGGGTATTATGAGAACAGAGTAGAGGGACAGAATTACCTCCCTTGACCTGCTGGTCACAGTTTTTTTGATGCAACTGAGGATATTTTGCATTTTGAACATTCATTGCTTTCAATTTTTGTATAACATTAATATTCAAGTCATAGAAATGACAGTACAGTGGTATTTCCTCGTGCTCTTCTCCCAGGTAATGAACAACGCTTTTTTTCAGAAATTATGCCAAGAAATGTTATTCATTAGAGTGATATATGCACAGTTTGGTGAACTCAGGTACTTCTCTTAGACAGTGTTTAACAGGATTATAACCCGATAATGTGATTCTTGGATAGTGACACTAACTTAACCAGAGACACTTTCTTCCATTCAGATTGCCTGCATTTTCAGAAGATTTTTATTTTTATGAATTTCAGATATATTTTAAGTAGTATGAAATGATTTTTTTTTACTTCTGGAGGTGAAATATATACTGGCTTCCCCTGTGAGCACTGAAATAAATACATAATAATATCAAATGAACATTAGTTCCTTATCCTGTCTTCTGCCTGTTAATGAACGACATGTTTTAAGGACATGAATTTTGATATTTCCTTAGCCTCACAGTGTTGGCAATATCATTAAAATTAAGACATTTGAAATAGCAAAATCAGTAAAGTTAGTAAAAAGATAGCAAATAAATAAATTAATTAAAATGAAATCAGTTAAAAGTGACTGGGAAAAAAAATACAAAAGTTCAAATGTGAGGTAGAAAATAGCTGAATATTCTTACAGTGAATTTTGAGGATTGTACCATTTAAAAAATACCCTTCTCAACAGATAATTTATTAAGAGATGTATTTCAACATGGCACTGGGTAGCTATCAGGCTGTTAGGTTACTTTTGCTTCATTTAAAAAAATTCTGAGCTGTAAAGAAGATAAGCTGACATAAAGCTTCCCACTCTGTATGAACGGAATCCTCCAAATTTTATCATGCTCTTTGATTACCTTTAACTGTGTTGCAATATAAACTATATATAAAACTTGATAATAATATATGCATTCCCAGCTTCTTCACGTACAATGCATTATGCCATTTAGCTAATGTTATCACATATCAATTTCAGATTCAATCTATCTTTGCATGTTTAGACTTAATAACTACTAGCAATGTGTATTAAAAAAAAAAAAAAAAGAGTTTAAACTAACACACATCATAAAGAATACTTTACTTTGATTGACTAAGCTAAGTATATTACCCATACAGACAACTTAATGGAAGATAATTCTAACTTGAATCTGATAAAGCCTCATCAGGAATAAATTCAGCTGATCATTTTACAAGGCACATATTCTACATCCAAGTAATTGACAATTAAGGCTTCTTACCCATAAAAAGGTCAAATGAAGTGTGTTAAGACATTAAAAAGACTGAAATATTAAAATGTTACATTTTTTCCATTCTCAACCTGAAAAGCAAGAGCATAATCTTTCACACACACACACATACACACATACACACACACACTCACACACACGAAAAAGAAAAAAAAAGAAGTTAAAAAAGCTATATACTTAAGTAACTAATGATGATGCAAGGTTTTTATTCTCCAGGAGTTTAACATTACACAGTCTGAGGCAGGGAAAACTATACAATAAGAGGTGTTCATGTGTTTCTCCCAGGTGAGATTCCCCTTTGCACCTCAGAAGAGTATCAGAATCAGATAAACGCTGGGGTAGAAATAATTTATCTTAATTTTAGGAAAAATGTTCTAAATTTAAACAAGGTAGATGAAAACTAGAAAACTAGAAAAGTTTACACTATTATGAACTTCCATTTATACAACAGCACAGTACAAGAAAAGTAATTCTAAGGAAGAAAATGACAAATGAAACTGAGAAAAAGATGTGGAACTTTTGGCTTTAAGTAAGAACTGAACACAGAATCTAGTTTGAGAACAGAAGGGGCAGAGAGTGATTGTGAGGTGAAACCATATCTGTTGGCTTGTCAGTTCTAAAAAAATACATAAAATATATCTTTCAGCCATGTGTTTGATAGTTGCATCGTCTTTTACCTTTGATATATAAAAAAATACAATTCATAGAATCATAGAATGCCTGGGTTGAAAAGAACCTCAAAGATCATCTAGTTTCAACCCCCCTTTTATGTGCAGGGTTGCCAACTACTAGACCAGGCTGTCTAGAGACACATTCAGTCTCCAGGGATGGAGCATACACAGCCTTCTCAAGCAACCTATTCCTGTGTGTCACCACCCTCTGTGTGAAAAAACTTCCTCCTAATATCTAACCTAAATCTCTCCTGTCTTAGTTTAAAACCATTCCCCCTCCTGTTTACATGCTCCTTTCAAATACTGGAAGGCCACAGTGAGGTCTACACAGAGCCTTCTCTTCTCCAGGCTAAACAAGCCCAGTTCCCTCAACCTTTTCTCATAAGAGAGGTGCTCCAGCTTTGTGATCATCCTAGTGGCCCTCCTCTGGACTCGTTCCAAGAGCTTTGCTTCTTTCTTGTGCTGAAGGCCCCAGACCTGGATGCAGTACTCCAGATGGGGCCTCACAAAGCCGAGAGGGGGACAATCACCTCCCTCTCCCTGCTGGCCATTCCTCTTTTAATACAGCCCAAGATGTAGTTGGCCTTCCAGTCTGCAGTAGCACACTGCTGACTTATGTCCCGCTTCTTGTCTACCAGGATCCCCAAGACCTTCTCCACAGGGCTGTTCTCAAGAGGTTCTTCATCTAGACTACATAAATACCTGGGATTGCCCTGACCCAAGTGCAGCACCCTGCACTTGGCTTTATTGAACTTCATTAGGTTTTCATGGGCCAACTTCTCCAGGCTGTCCAAGTCCCTCTGGATGGCTTACCTTCCTTTCAGTATATCAACTGCACTGCTCAGCTTGGTGTCACCTGCAAACTTGCTGAGGGAGCATTAGATGCCATCATCTATGTCATTGATAAAGATGTTGAAGAGCACCAGTCCCAAGACTGACTACTGTGGGACATTGCTTTTGACCAGCCTCCACCCTGACAATTGCTTCTCACCAGATTATTTTAGGACTAGAAGGTATTTCTTCTATTAACATTATCTATATTTAAAACTATCCTACAATACAGAACCTGGCCTATGACCTAAAAAGACAAAAGGTCATTCAAAGCAGTAAATCTCAGTTTTCAAGAGTCGCTATTGTTTGAAGAAAGGCCTACACCTAGTTAAATGAAACTATCTTTTGTGTTTGTTGTATCTGAAGTCTCATCTTATTGTACTAGAATGGTGAATTTATCAGGAATATTGTGGTCATGTAAACTGTAGGGAGAAATAAACATTTTACTCAGAGATAACTAGAATGGTGGGTTTTGAATAACTGGGGAAGATAAGACTTCCAGCAAGCGATTAATTTCCACATAAAGGTGACGTTTACATGTTTATGGGACATTAAAACAAATTGTGACCTGCCACTTTAACATTGCATGGCTCTCCTGAATTAAATGTCATGGCACTACTGAATGCCATAGAATCCAATCAATGTCTTCATAACTTCCCACTGATTCTCAGAGTGTTTACGTAACAGAGGTTGAAAATGTCATTAAGAACTGCCAACTTAGGAAATACTTCTATATAATCCTTCATCCTGAAACTAAAACAAAACAGAACTTCTCACTCATGAGAATATCCATTAAATTCCCGAGTAAAGATTGAAAAGTCCCACATGACTGGCATCTGATTCTGAAAGTTATAAGTCTACCTCAGTTAGCAAGAAAATACTGAAATTTTTCTTCCTAAAAGTTGAGGAATTGAAGAAAATATTTCTGAAGAAATTTCTGGAACAAGTACATAAAGAAAAGATACCTATTAACTTATCCAATGTAAGCAGTTTTTCCTACATCAGAGTCAACGTGCAGAGCTTTCTCAATAGACATAAAAAATCGTAGAATTTTCCTGGGGCTATTAATCTAGACAAAACAGGAGAAAAGCTATATAAATGCTTCCATCAGACGAACACACTTCCAGGGAGTATGAGCTAATCAGCTACTTTCATGGCCTCAGATACGGAACAAGCTTAATTTTTTTAGGAAAGTCTACCCTGTTTTAATATACTCTGAACATCAGTATCAATGATGGAAACAATTACTGCTTTTGATGTCAATAATAAACTACATTTAATTTTTCATTTGTCACAGTATTTAATATACAAGAATCTCATATTTCAAAATAGTAGCAGGTATTCTAAAAAACAATTTTAAATATTCTATTTAGAATATTCTAAATAACATTCTAAGCAAATCTGAAAGTGATTTTAAAAGTCCCTTGGAACAAGTAATATCTAGTAAGTTAAAAGAAGTTTCAATGTCATCTTTACCCATAAGCTTCTATGTTTAGTTATGCTAGTAGTTTTGGTGAATGAGCGAGTGAGTGAATTAGATTTTGCATCTCATTTTTAAAAGGCTTTGTAGACATTTCAACTCAGTCAGTCGTTATTTATGTATTTCAAGGGAAACTTTCTCAAAGGTATCTCATTGTCTATCAGAAGGTCAATTTATTGACAGTGACTCAAAGAATTAAGAAAGCCACGATTATTTCTTCAGATTTTTCATCAGCAACATACTATAATAATCTGTGAAGAAATTGTCTACACAAGGCAACACATTTTATATGAGTTGGAAAACTCAAGTCTGAGTCAAATATTTATGTAACTAATATATTCTTCAGTATTCTTTGAATGCAGGACACATTTTCACTTAAGATTTTTGCAAAATATTGTAAAGAAGTTATAATTGTGAGGGATAAGTAGTCACTTCTACTAAGTTGCCAACTGTTCACAAGCTGCTTTGGACTCCATGAGTGGGGCGGGAGAATACGTGGACCCATGCCCTGGGGTAGGGAAAAAGAGAAAAGGAGGAAAGAGTTGAGAGATGGGCCTAAGAAAAAAAAAGAAAAAAAAAAAAAAGGGGCAATGATCTGAGGAGAAACAAACTAATTTACTAAATAATATATTGGAATGAAAGATAACACGCTATAATACAATATAATTGTATTGAAGATAACAAATCAAATAAAATTATAGAGAGTGTCCGAAAGCTGAAGGCCTTACTCTAAGCAGTTAAGGCAATGTGGCTGGGAGCAGAGATGAGCCAGAAGATTAAAATAAATGTCTTGTGATCTACAAATGGTTATCTTACCCTCTGAGCAGAAAATGGTAGCAGCACAGCAAACAGTCCTCTGTTTTTCTTCTTCTTCAGGGACAGGTACTTGAAACTGGAGTGTTAACTCTTTAATTCCCAGTACACTACATGATGTTATGATGTGGAATACTGAGAGCAGAAATCATAAAACCATGAGATACGTATAAAAAAAAAGTATCTTTTTTTCCCCCAGTAGAAGGCTGATACTAGAATGAATATCCTTCCAGTAGATTTCTGCTAGTAAACTCTTGTTCTTCACAGTTTGTGTTTCTTACCAAAAGAAAGTATTTTAGAAAGTTGTCAGTTTATTGCAAGATTTGCATAGCTGTTACTGCTCACTTCTGACTGATGATCACGATGATTGTTAGCAAACTATATAACTTATTAGAAGCTAAGAAATTCACTTAGCTTGCAGGTACACCCCTTTTTGGCAGATATTATGACAACAATCCAAGGCTGAAAGTAAACCCCGACTGAATTTGGGAAATTTTTTCATTCTCAATGAAATTCATTCCTACATAAGCGCTGTTGTCTTTTCCTATAGTCTAGGTTTAGGAAGATGCATTAGAAGACTCTGTTGTGTGTGAAGTTGAATTTTTACTTCTTATCTTTAATTTTCTTATTTTTTTTTATTTTGATCAGAAAAAAATTTTGTTGTTTGCATCTCATCATTTTGGATTTTGTCTGAGAGTGTAATTTTGTCTATGGTTAGAGGATGCGTAGAAAATTTCATGCACACAGAAATGTCTTATTGCCACTGTCTCTCATTAGGCTGTTCAGTTTGATAAGAATGCTGATGTAGAATCCAATATTGATGCCATTTCTAATTTCATGCACAATACTGCAGGAGCAAACACAAACCAGAGTGGATGTAGAAAGCAGGTTTTAATATTTGTTGCAAGAAGACAAAAGAATATCATAGCTAGCTCTAACACTGTTCAGAACAATTTGATAAAGCTGTGTAAATTGTTTCATCTTAAATAATTTTTACATGCTCTTTACTTTTGAGTGAATTGAAACACTTATTTTCTATTTTGAGTGGTATTATACAACATGTTAATCTGCATTTGTAGCATGTAAAGCTAGGATCAATAATAATCCGTAGCTTTTTGTCTCACTACAATTTATAAGAGGGAGAGGAGGTTCTTTTACTATATGTATCCCTGACAGCGAGATTAAAACACAAAGTGTCAAAAGTTCACCCTACCAATTTATTACAAATCCTAGTTTCTTAGGCATATGGGAAAGGAATATGAAGAACAAGTGTGTCACTGAACTATTCCATGCGGAAAAAAAAAACACTTGCTGACATTAACTGACACTGAGCATTTACGGAGACCAACAAGTGAATTTAAACGTGGGATCTGCTTTCCAGTATTGCCAACAGCGACTGCAGGTCACCTCCACTGTAGTAGATGTTTGGGAGAACTGCGAGAAGGCTCTTGTACAACACCGATAAAAATGTGCAGATGATTGTGGTGACTGTTTTAAAAAAAGAAAAAAGTGTTCTGTAGATGAGAATTTGCTCTATCAGTGTTTCTATGCTTTTTTTTGTGGTTTTCATGGAAATAAATTAGAGATATTACTTTCATAGCAAATTAGAACATGATGAAATGCAAGCAAGAAATGTAAATATAAAGGCACTAGCTATTTTTGCTTCATTTATGTCTACATATATGAAATTGCTAATTTCCCATTGCAATCTGTCTGACAGTACTTTCACAGTTCTGTTGTCTAAGCGCAACATTCATACGGCAGCTTAACTAACATAATATCCGCATATTGAATTAAAAGCTAAGACTGTATATTTATTTCATATTTCTGAGGGTTTTGATGGCTGTCTTGTCTCAAAAGTTTTACAGGCATACAGGAAAAATCCATAATTGGATGGCTTCCTTGCATATGACTATGTTTGTTAGTTTTATGGATGTGTATATATATATGTTGTATATATAAAAAATACACCTATCATATGAATCTACTTCAAGAATTCCATGAAATACATAGAGCTAAAAATTCAACAATATGTATTTTAATAAACGTATATTTTATATAATTCAAGTAATAAATACTAATTTTTGCTACTACAATAAACATCTGAAAAATATATGCTTAAATACCATACACTGTAATATTATTTATGTATTAATAAATATACAACATATCTCTTATATATAAATAAAATATATATAAATAACAATACTGAATGAATTTATGAAGAATAAATTTAATTTATACTTCCAGATAGTCTGAAATTCTTTTGTCATGAGTCAAGGAAAATTTGTATTAAAACTTTCCAAAAAACAAGAATTTTTGAGAGTTATTAAAATGTGACTGCCATGTAAATAAATAAATAAAAATGTTCTATTTTTCAGAATAAATAATATTCAGAGTAGTATGACTTTATGTAGCAAGGAAAAATAAAATAGTAATAATAAAAAGTGTTGAATTTGCTTTTGTAAACTGCTAATAGAGAATGAATTTGTGTTATTCTAAAGTTAGTAAACTGAATACAAAACTGCATTATTCTTTTATTGAACATCTTAAAATTTATAAGAATACTTGTGTATTCTTATCTCAAGAATTTCTAGTTTAGTCTGTAGGAAAAAAAGACAAGTGGTATGTTTGTTTTTGCTATTATTATTCAGTAGCTGAGAGTCTCTTCTGAGCCATCAGAGAGCTGAGAGATCTAATAGCTGAAGTTCCACTTCTAAATACTGATTCCTTGGGTGTTTCAATGCCAGTGTGTTCATTTTTGTTTACCAGATAGGATGATATTCATAAGATCTTTGTGTGGGCCACCTATCAACAGTAGACCTGATATTAGTCGACAGTTAATGAAGCATTTTACAGAAAGATTTCAGCTCTGATCCTTAGTTGTCAAGTCAATGCCTGCTAGCTATATTCTCTTACTATTCTACTAAGTCACAGGGAATGGAATAGATATGGAACTGCATTTCAAATTCACTAATCTGTAAAAAATGCCAGAACAATTACTTCATAGGAAATCTTGGAAGTGTGGTTTATTATTATCTGTTACTTTCAATTTCAATTCCCTATTTCAGATTTACAAACAGACTGAAATTTTCTGATGCTGTTTTCATATTTATTTTTTCTATTTCCTTAATTATTACTTTTTTCTTCTTCTTCTTCTTCTTTTTTTTTTTTTTTAACCTGGGAATCATCCTTAGCAATTCTGAGATTTAGACAAGGATTGTTCAAGTTATTTGATCATTAATATGTGGGGTTTTGTCTTCCCTTATAAACTCCCACATTTGGATAACTTTGTAAAAAAAGCTTAATGCAAGACAGGTAAGGGGTATGCCTGCATTGCTCCAATGAAGAACTGGTGCCGCTGAGATATATGGGATATGAAATTATTAAATGTAAAATTCAATCTAGGTAAACTGGGAGATGGATTAAGTGCTAGAAGGAAATCTGTAACCCTGTAAGCCAAACTGCTTTAGGAAGTGGTAAATTACAGAGATAAGCTTGTCCTTGCCTCCTCTGATCTTACAAATTTTGGAAGGATGCTTTGGAGACAGCTAGCCTTCTGCAGTCAATTAGCAGTTAGCCTTGTGATATATACAGAAGCTACTTAATAAGAAACTGTGATTTCCCTGCAAAATATAGGGACAGAAAGGGATAATACCAAGTCATAAAAGCAGTTCAGGCTAATAAAAATTACTTTTCTATTATCAGTCTTACACTTAAATATGGCTACAGTGCTCAAGAGCAAATGCAGAAATCAGAATGTACCAGAAAACATAGCACTTAAATACTTATAAATACATGAAGCTTGGTTGATCATTAAAAATCAATGGTAAAACTCAAATATAACCTGATTTACTGCATTTTAGATTATGTGTACACGTAACTAATGCTCAAAGATTTCACTGAACTTTCCAACGAATATTTGCAACTTGGCAAATGGAAATGCATTTATGTATATGACATGGATTTGTTAAACTTCATAAATCTAAGTCAGAATGCTTACATTTTAATAACACAATCTACTTTATACATAGAACGTATTACCATTACACAGACGTTTGAAAAAATTGTAAAGACATACAAGTTTCATTTACTTAGTCTGAAGATCTCAGTTGAAGACATAATGAAGAAGGAACTAAGAATATTTTTAAATCTATGCCTTAATTGAAATCCACTCTGATGAATGACTTTGTTTATGTGCAAGTTTATGTGGCCAGATAATATATATGTCAGGGTCCTGAAGGAACACACTGATTGTGAAAAATCCTTGATTTAATGCTTTCTGTCACAAGGTCCCCCACTCTTGCCATCTACCCCTGTGAGTCATGATCCAGATGCAGATAAGCTAGGGATCTCTCTTATCTCCCCAGCTAGACTGTGTCAGTTGACTTGCCTAACATGGGGCAAGGTTTCCTAATCTTGAAAGAATCCCTTAATAAATGTACTTAGGAGGCTAAGAACTCCCAGGGAAAGGAACATAAAATCTGCACTTGCTAGATTTTTCTCTCATTTTTAACCATATTAACAAAGCTCCAAAAAGGGCAAGTCAATATCTTGTTTTCATAGAATCATAGAATCACAGAATCACAAGGTTGCAAATGACCTGTAAGATCATCTAGTCCAATCATCTTCTCATTACCATTGCTACCACAGTTTAAACCATATCTCATAGCTCCTCATCTAGGAACTTCTTGAACACTGCCAGGGACGGAGACTCCACCACCTCCCTGGGCAGGCCATTTCAGTGCTTAACCACTCTACGAAAGAAAAAGTTTTTCCTCATGTCTAACCTACACCTCCTCTGGTACAACTTGCAGCCATTCCCCGGGTCCTGTTTGTTTCCTGGGAGAAGAAGCCAAACCCCTCCTCACCACAACCTCCTTTCAGGAAATTGTAGAGTGCAATGAGGTCTCCCCTGAGCCTCCAGACTAAATAATCCCAGCTCCCTCAGACACTCCTCATAAGATCTGTACTCCAGACCCCTCACCAGTTTTGTTGCCCTTCTCTGGACACATTCCAGGGCCTCAATGTCTTTCTTGTAGTGAGGAGCCCAAAACAAAACACAATACTCGAGGTGCAGCCTCACCACTCTGAGGTGTACACAGCTGAGTAACAGGGGAATGATTGCCTCCCTGCTCCTGCTCGCCACACTATTTCTAATGCGAGCCAGGATGGCATTGGCCCTCTGGGCCACCTGGGCACACTGTCAGCTCCTGTTCAGCCAGCCAACATCAACCAACACCCCAGGTCCCTTTCCTTTTCGCAGACACCCAACCACTCACCCCTAAGCTTATAGCGTTGCATGGGGTTATTGTGGCCAAAGTGCAGGATCCAGCACTTGACCTTGTTGAACCTCATCCCATTCACTTCAGCCCAGTGATCCAATCTAGATCCTTCTGAAGGGCCTCCCTACCCTCAGACAGCTCAGCACCACTTCTCTGCTTGGTGTCATCTGCAAACTTACTGAGGGTACACTCAATCCCCTCATCTAGGTCATCAGTAAAGATATTAAACAATATGAGCCCCAGTACCGACCCCTGGGGGACACCACTTGAAACGGGTAGCCAGCTGGACTTAACTCCACTAACCACTACCTGCTGGGCATGGCCCTCTAGCCAGTTTCTTACCCAAAGAAGGGTATACCTGTCCAGGCCACAGGCAGACTGTTTTCCCAGAAGAATACTGTGAGAAACTGTGTCAAAGGCTTTCCTGAAGTGTAGGTAGGGTACATCTACAGCCTTTTCCCCATCTACCAGTCTGGTCACCCAGTCATAGAAGGAGATGAGGTTGGTCAAGCATGACCTGCCTTTCATGAACCTGTGCTGGCTGGGCCTGATCCCCTGGACACCACACACATGCCATGTGATTTCACCCAAGATGATTTGCTCCATAACTTTCCCTGGTACTGAGAGGTCAGGCTGATAGGCCTGTAGTTCCCCGGATCCTCCTTACAGCTCTTCTTATATTTTATTTTACAGAAGACCCCTGTGGGACCTTGACTGAGCACAGAAAGGCTGACAGCTGAGATTAATCATTTGTGTTTTGTGACAGAAAAATTGAAGACTTGACCATGCTAGAATTCTGAATTCTTGATTACATTATGTATTTTTGTTGCAATAGTATTATGTTTTGTTGTGGGTATTGGGTTGTTGTGGGTGCTGATTATTTCAATCCTTAGATCTTTTAAACTTTATAGTCGAGTTAATACCAATTGGATTTTCTCAGGTCATTCTCACTCATCTGCACTTCCTCTACAGTTATACCGTTCCTTTTGATCTCTTATTTAACCCCTTTTTGGACCTGGTTATGATTTTCATGTAACTCCTACATGGTGTTTCCAACTTCCTAGCAAACTGGGAAATTATCCAAGAGACCAAGCTAATATCTATCTGAAAACCACCATAAAACCCTTTGAAACATTATGTTACTGATGTCTTTCAGAGTCAGAGACTCTGCAACACCAGTCCAGGAGTTCCATCCAAAACATGGTTGTTGGCAGCTGTTTAAGTTTTGATAAGAGATGAATACGTTTCCAGGATTAACACTTATGGTTTATTTTGTGGGGTATCCTACACACACTATCCTCTGAAAGACCTATAGACTATAATAATACTTGAACTTGTCAAATTTGTATATATAGTTCTTAACAACTGAACTGCTTTGGAGATGATCAAATGGAAAATTCTATTCATATTTAATCTTGGAGCAGCATGCAGTGTTGCAGTATGGTAATAGTAATACTTTCACTCCGCCTAAATAGTGTGTTCATTTCTGCTAATCACTGGACAAAGAATTTCTTTGATATTACAAAACATATTTGACGGTCCTGGCAAGACACTAAATCGTCTTTGAAAACATTATATGACAAGTCCATGTATTGTCAAAATGGATTAGGTATGCTTTTGGTGAATTAAACTGAAGCTGAGAAATTTGACAGTAATTTGACACTCCACTGAGTTTTGTCAAGCAGGTATTCCCCTTATTACAGCATTTGGTACATGGGGGATCACTCTACTAACATGCACACCAACATGGAGAGACTGCACATTTAAAGGTATAGCATATATATGTTCATTACATTCCAAGGACACGTGCAGAAATTCCAAGAAATAACTAACGTCTCTGGTGGTCATGGGATGCATGAATGGATGCACTCCAAAGGGAATTGGATAATCCTGAAAAATGGGCCCAAAAGAACCTAATGAGGTTGAACAAGGTCAAATGCAAATGCTGAACATGAGTTGAGACAGACTGAGAGAGGAACTCATTGAGAACAGCTCTGTGGAGAAAGACCTGGAAGTTCTGGTGGAAGAAAAGCTAGACATGAACCAGGAGTATCCACTTGCAGCTTGGTAGGCCGACAATATCCTTGGCTGCATCAAAAGAGGGCAGTCTTGCGAGAGAGATATATTTGTACCTTCTATCCTCTGCCTTTGTGAGGCCACGCCTGGAATACTATATCTCAGTTTGGTGTTCCAAGCATAAGAAGTGGAGCTATTGGAGTCAGCCCAGAGGAGGAGGGAGCTAGGATTATTCGGCTTGGAGAAAGAAAGTCCATCAGGGAGACTAAATTGCAACCATTCACTATCTGAAGGAATCTTATAAAAAAGATTGAGATTTTTTTACATGGTCTGACAGTATTAAGACAATGGTGAATAGTTTCACATTTGCGTCAGATTTTAGTTGGAAATTTTTTTCTCAGAATGTTGTGATGCATTGGAACAGGATTCCCAGAGAAGCTGTGAATGTCATATTTCTGGAGGAGATCAAGGCCAGATTGGTTTGGGCCCTGAGCAACCAATAGCAACCCTATGGAATAGAAGGCTGACACTGGATGATCTTTACAGTCTCTTTCAATCAAAGCCATTTTATTATTTTATGATTCTAGAATTCTAAGATGTACTTTAATTTTGTTCTACATTTTCAAAATTTGATTAGCTATCCTTGTATAGTGTATACGTCTGCTACTGATATTCAATTCTGCAAATATTTTGTTACACTTGGGAAGTTTTTAAATGAGCTCCAAATTTCATGAAACAATTAACTGGTCGTGATATTTATGGAAATTTAAAATTCATTTTTCATTTTTTCCTTCAAAGGTGAGAAACATAAGTAAGAACATTCAGGTTAAGACTTTGCGGAATACCTACCTGCTCATAAATTTTTTGGCTGCAGAAAATATCTAAAGACTGTTTCATCCTCCAAATAATATGAATGGGAATTAGATTTATTGCTATTTACTGATTCCTAACTGACCTCAATTTTTAGGAATTTAAAATATTGAAGATTGTATTATTGTACTTATAAAATAATTACTTATTTTAAATGAGAAAAAAATGCAGGCAAACAAGTCTCTAAAAATGCTACACTTTTAAAGAAAGAGGAAAATATCATACAATGTGCTACTGAAATGTGCTACTGATTCAATCTCATTCATTCATTTTTACCTCACACAATTTTACTGATTTACCTACCCCAATTTCTATTTAATTGGCTAGAGAATAAGAAGGAAAAACAGCATATTTTAATTAAATTATCAATTAACACTTTTGTTTGCACATTAATAGCCCTGTTAATGGAGCTACTTGACCTTTTCATGTTGATTTCAGTTTCCGGGAGAAGCTAAATGCCTAATTGCACTGCAGATTAATAAATATAGAAAATAAAGTTCAATACTTATCTTTAAACTTAGCTGTTGGAGTATGCCCATATTAGTTTTGTGTGATGCTTGGCAATTCAGTGACTGGTAACAAAATTAATTTCAGCATGGACAATGATGTTAGTATGTTATTGAATGCTGCTCTGTAAAGCAGAGACCTTTTTACACCTTCTTTCCATTCTTTAAAGCATTTATTACAACCTCTCTCATTCCTTGATGAAACAAAACTAAAAATTGATCCAGGAACAAGGATAGATTTCAATTCTCATTGAAAATCTGAAGGAAATACAGCAGGGAATATAATGTAATGATGTGAAGGTAGTAGAAAAGAATTTTTATACCTTACATGACAGCAGAATGAACACTAATTGAAGGAAAAGGGAAATGCCTTAGAGGTGGCAATTTTTCATTCCACACTTTGATATTAAAATATCTGGACTTTCTGTAGGTATGATACAGAAAGAATGTTTTATATTTTTATCTTAACTTGCCTTATAATTTAACAATTTAAGAGTTCTTAATTGGAATTTAAGAATTTTTTCCCAATACATTTGAAATTCGTAACATATACATTAGACAGAATTTTTCTTACATTCTTAACTTAGAAGATTGACAAAATCTCTAATTTTGGCATAACCAATAATGAGTGAATGTTTCTGACATTTGCTTATTAGCAACAAAATTCTGCATCCTCTACTCCCAAATGAGTTGAAACAAATGTAACTGTTGAAGTTATCTTGTTTGATCTTACTCTCAGCCTATTCAAGTTCATTTTAATAAATATTTAAATACTGTATCCCTAAGAATGTCCTTTGGAAAAAAAAAAAAAAAAAAAAGATTCTCACTTGTTTTTCTATTTCCATAGAAATAGAAATTTGCATAAACTATACGCATGGTGGAAAAACAAACTCAATTTCAACTATGAATCTATAATTTTTACAGTTTCCTAGTATCTTCTATGCTTTTCCCTATAATTTCAATTTCCCATTCCAGTGTTCTCACACATTAAATAGTGCTGATTGAAATCTTTTCTTATGATTTGTTATGCTTGAATGGATTTTAACTATGAGGTTCAAATTACTTTTCTGAAAACTACTTTGTGGATGTTCCTGAATCCTTATAAATATTCATGAAAGCACAATGCTTGGTAAATAATTTAAATACCTGCAAATATTTTATGCTACTTTTTTACTCTACTTAGGAGTAATTTACTGCCTTCTTTTTCCCATACACTCTTTTACAATATGAAAATCATAATAAACAAAAATAATTTAAAAATTACTTTAAGCAACAATGAAATCTGTTACTTCAGATTCTGTCCTCATTGAAGATGCTGTGAACTTGATGATTTCTTTAACTTTTGTAGTGCAGTTATACAGTGCAGCATGTCCACTTTGCTGTGGAGACTAGCTTCCAGGGCAGGAAATGCTGCACTGGTCAAGGGATCTGAAGCAAAAAAGGCCAAAAAAAAGCTCCTTTAAAGGCGTACTTTTCTTTTTTTTTTCTTTTTGAAACCGGCAACAGTGCTGTGCTTGTGCTAGGGGGTGGTAGCTTGTGGGCAGGGTGCTAAGCATCCAGGTTGAGGCTGGCACTGCCCACCTTTGACCTTGACACTTGACACTTGGTGACAATATTTAAATAGTCTCAGGGACAGAGGCACAGAGCACACTGGGTTATTGCGGTCCAGTGAGAACAGGGAGGGTAAAGGAGCTCAGGAGGATGAAGGAAGCAGGTGGTGATCAGTGGGACAGAGAAGGGCTTGGGGATGTTACTTGTAGGAAATGGCAGGGATAAGCCTGTAGGATGTTCTGGGAACTCTTCGAAAGAGGCAATGCTGCTCACACCCGATCTGAAACCTTCTCATGTCCCTCTAGGAAGCAGTGGGGGAAAACTTCAGAATTATTTCGGAGGTCTGAAAGTCCCTCTAGAAAGGTAGTATGGCAGACAGCCCAACTGAAGTGCCTTTACACTAAAGCACGCAGCATGGGAAATAAACATGGGAACTGGAAACCGTGATGTGCTTGGAAAATTATGATCTGGTTGCTATCACCGAAATATGGTGGGATGAATCCCATGATTGGAATAATCTGATTGAAGGCTACAGGTAGGAAGGGAGGGGCAGTTTCTCTCTATGTTAGGAAGTAGATAGACTGCAAAGAGCTGTGTCTGAGTAACAGCCATGAGCAGGTTGAAAGCTTATGACTGAAAACCAGGGATTGATCTAGTAAAGGACATCTAGTGGTTGGGGTCTGCTACAGGCTACCAGATCAGGGGGGCCTATTGAAAAAGCCTTCTTGTTTCAACTGCAGGAGTTTGTGCTTATGGGCTCTTGTCCTATGGGGTTTTCAACCACCCAGATATTTTCTGGGATAGTGGCACGGCGGTTGGCAGATAATCCAGGAGATTCCTGGAGTCTGTTGAGGGTAGCTTCCTGATCCAGGTGTTAGACAGACTGACCCAAGGTGAAGCCTCACTGGACCTGGTGCTCACCAATGTGCAGGAAAGCATTACAGAGGTTAAGATTGGAGGCAGCCAGGGCTGCAGCGATCATGCCCTGGTAGAGTTCGTGATCCAGAGGAATGCAAGCCTGGCAAAAATTAGAGTCAGTGCCCTAAACTTCCAGCTGCTCAAGGAAGTGTCGGGTGGTATCTCCTGGGAAAGTGTCATTGAGGGCATAGGAACAGAATAGGACTGGCAATTCTTCAGGGACACCCTTCTGAGAGCACAAGAGCTCTCCATCTCACAGCAGAAGAAACTGAGCAGAGGAGGTGGGCGACTGGCATGGCTGAGAAAGGACCTTAAGCAGCTTAAACTGAGGGAAAAGAGGGAAATGTACAGGACGTGGAAGCAGGGTTGCGTAGCCCGGGAAGAATATAGGGATGCTGACCACATGTGCAGAAATAAGATTAGGGAAGCCAGGGCACAGATGGAGTTGAATTTGGCAAGGGATGTGAAAAATTTAAAATAAGGGGTTCTACAGGTACATAAGTAAAAGACAGACCAATGAGAGTGTTCTCCCTCTGATAAAGGAGGACAAAGAACTGGCTTCCTCAGACATGGAAAAAGCTGAGGTGCTCAGTAAGTTCTTTGCCTCAGTCTCCTCTGGTGGTCAGGCTCGTCCCCATGTCTGCCAGAACCCTGAAGCTCTAGATGTGGGTGATAGGAGTGGTTTTCATCTCACTAAGAGATGAGAAAGATGAGATGAGTAAGAGTGGAACAAATCCAAGATCTCCTCATGAAACTGAATGTATGTAAGTCCATGGGGCTGGCTGATATCCATCCTAGGGTTCTGAGAGAGATGGCTGATGTGGTTGCTGAGCCGCTCCTGTCATGTTTGAAAAATCATGGCTGTCCAGTATAGTCCCCAGTGACTGGAAAAAGGAAACAATTACTCTCATTTTCAAGAAAGGGAGAAAGGATGACGCGGAGAGCTACAGGCCTGTGAGACTCCCCTCTATGCCTGGAAAGATCATAGAACAGATCCTCTTGATTTCGATGTTAAGGCACATATGAGATGAAGAGGTGATTCGAGATAGCCAACTTAGCCTCACACATGGAAGATCTTGCCTGACCAATCCGGTGGCTTTCTATGATAGAGTGATGGCATTGGTAGACAGAGGAAGGGCGGTGACATGGTCCCTCATCACATCCTTTTCTCTAAATTGGAGAGGTATGGATTTGAAGGATGGACAGTTAAGCCGACTAAGAATTGGTTGGCTGGTTGTAGCCAAAGGGTTGTGATCAGTGGTGTCCCTCAGGGGTACAACATCTTTATCAATGACATAAACGATGGAACTGAGTGCAACCTCAGGAGGTTTGCAGATGAGAGCAAGCTGAGCAATACAGTCAATACAGTGGAGGGAAGGGAAGCCATCTAGAGGAACCTGGACAGGCTGGAGAAGTGGGCCCATGAAAAGGCCAAGTGGAAGGTGTTTTACTTGGACCGGGGCAATCCCAGGTATTTACACAGGTGGGGGGAAGAACTCCTTGAGAGCAGCCCTGCAGAGAAGGACTTGGAGGTCCTGGTGGATGAGAAGCTGGACATGAGCCAGCAGTGTGTGCCTGCAACCTGTAAACAGCATTTGCAGCCTGGAAGGCCAAATACAGCCTGAGCTGCATTAAAAGAGCAGTGGCCAGCAGGGAGAGAGGGTAGACCTCATTGTGGCCTTCCAGTATTTGAAGGGAGCATGTAAACAGGAAGGGGAGTGTCTGTTTACATAGGTGAATAGTGATAGGATAAGGGTGAATGGTTTTAAACCAAGACAGGGGAGATTTAGGTTAGATATTAGGTGGAAGTTTTTCCACTCAGAAGGTGGTGATGTTTTGGAACAGGTTGCCAAAGGAGGTTGAGGATGCCGCACCCCTAGAGGCATTCAAGGCCAGGCTGGCTCTGGGCAGCTTGGTCTAGTTGGTGACCCTGCCCATGGCAGAGGTGTTGAAACTAGATGATTGTTGCGGTCCTTTTCAACCCAGGTTATTCTATGGTCTATAATTCTGTGTTACATGGAGTCATATGACTACAGAAGTTAGCTTTATGTAATTTAAAACAAGTGTTAATAACATCTTTTATAGGAAGAGTGAAACTATTCAATGGCATTTAAACCAATTTAGTTATTATTTTAATATAACAATTAATATAATAATTAATATTCTACAATATCTACCTCAAAGCTAGATGATACATTCTCAGGACTTTCAATAACAAAATAGTGTGCATCTTCTGATTTTTTGTGCATTAGACAGTGCAGGAATTGCTTATTTTAGTCAGTTTAAAATTTAAGATTCAGATTGTCATTTTTGTTTTTTTCAACATATCTGCTGAAATCAGGCTAGTTGTAAAAATCTAAGCCACAGTGTTAGCATAATCAATTTAGTTTTGTTATTGTTATTAAAGAACAAGCATTAAAGTATACCATTAGTATTACCTTCAGATTAGATTCTTTAGTTCAAGCTTCCTTTTCTTATTGCTTATAATACAGCAAATTTACCAGATAAATTTACCAGCAAATTTACGAAATAAACCAGATTTAATAATTTGTTTTGCATACTAATGAAATTGAGGTAATTAATTCATTTTAATTACCTTTCAGTAACTATTTTAGCCGCTATCCCATTTTTGAAGTTGTCTGCTCTTTTATTTTAATTTTCAGTGTTGACTTTTGCATTTAAAATTATTTCTTAATAAAAAAAAATCATTTGCTTGCAATCAACTTTTTCCTAATTACATGAGTTACATTGGTTTTTCAAACTACTGATACGTATATTTTATTTGCCAATTTTGATCTCCCCAGTGCAAGTTATTCAAAAGTGATTGAACTTTACTGTTTGAAAAAAAGGGGGCCTAAATTTAATCTTAAATTTTCAGTAAAATTGTAGACTGAATATTAATGAAAAGAAAAAAAAGGCTTCCTCCTACTTCAGGGAAAAAAATGTCTTCAAGTCAGACATTTTATTTTCATCTGATAAATTCTAAACCACAATAAGTCAGTGTGGAATGGCAATTATAGCCAAATCTCTACCCAGCTCATTTAGTTGCCAAGATAGGCAGTATACTTCTCAGACATAAATCTTCTGAATATAAGCTATAAAAAAGTACAAGATTATTAATTCACATGCAACCTAAGTTCTTGGATGAAGGGCCTAAATAATATGTATCTTCTACTGGTCTCAGAGGAATAATGAATGAAAGAATTTCATGTACTTACAACAAATTATAGTGTAATACTTGTCATTCTGCTGTTAAAAACAGTTTACAGCAACACTGATCTCAATAATGAGACAACCTTCTCCCTTTTTGTCAGTAGTTTCTTCCAAAAACTGTCATTGGTAAATAATATTTCAAGAAAACTTCTGTATTTGCAGACTGAACATGAAAATTCACTATGAAAATTGCTGGCAAAATTTGTGCAGATAGATTATATATCCCAGGGTAAATGCTGGTACTCAAGGTTTACTCACAGTTTTTTCACAGTTACTAGTGATAACAGGCATGCTCTGAGTACTGACCGTTATTTGGATGCCTAGCTTGTACCTATAAAGAAGAGTGTGTTTCAAAGAAGAGTATGTTTCATCTATTGTATGAGAAAACAAGACAAATAAACATAAAACATACAACTTTAAATAATTCTATTTCTGCTTGTCTTATTCAAGACTTTTGTAAATCTGAGAGCTTAACCACATAATTCTGCATTTAATTGTGATGGCTCAACTCTAAGTAATCTGTGTATAAACACTGTGATTTTTTCCTGTCTGAATTGTGTTCAATTTTCTCTAAATTTGGAAACTTAAGAACTAATTATAATATTGAACTAGGGTAATCTGATTGTCTAAACTGAATGTTAGATCATAAAAATCAGTCCTGACCACTTATTAACTTTGTCTGAAGTAATTATATGTTTTTATTCAAAGTCATCTATTACCTTACATTAAAGGCAATTCCATCTGCAATTAAGTTATCAATTACAATATATTTTAAAACTATGACAGTATGCCATTGCTTCTATGACATTACTGACATTCTATCAATCTCAGTCATATTCTCTTACAATAGATCTCTCTTGTGGTCTAAATTTAAAAGTCATTTTTTGCGTGACTAAACCTGTTCTTTACTAAATTTATATATATGATGACTTGCTATGTTCTACCCAAATATAACTTTCATGTACATACACCACCAAACACAGTCAGATTTTACTTTGAAAATTCACGAAAATAATTAAATATATACTCAGTAGAGAAAGTAACCCCTTCAAGTACAGTGTCTACCCTTAATTCAAAAATAAAATGAGAGTTGGGAGTATTCCTTTAAGATCAATTTTTTGAAGACTGAAGAAATTTTTAATCTCACCCTACTGACACAATTCTACTGAATTATCTCTATCTGAACCAAAAGATACCTAACCAGAAAGTATAGTTGTGTTACTGTGACAAGAAAATGCTCGAAAATGCCACATGATTAAAACATTCTGATCTATACCCTGTTGAATACTGTGACTCTGAGATACATTGGAAAAAAAAGAAGACAGAGACAGACTAAGTAATCTTATAAGCTACTCGCTGCTTTGCATCTGGATAAGATGGAAGGAAGTAAAGGTGAAACTAAGAGCATTTTTTAATATTTGCATGTGTTAGGGTGTAATGTGAAAGAAAAGACAACTCTAAAATAATTATATGTTAACATGGTACAAAGAACTTCACAGTATGTGAAAAGAGTCAAATGTGAAAAAGATTTCACATATGCATTTTAAAAATTCCAATGTACAGTTTAGTGAGAAGTCAGATGTTGGGTAAGATTTTTGGAGCATATGTTACTTCAAATTAAGATAATTCAATTTACGGTACCAATACAGATATATTTAACATCACAACTTCATTCAAAACAGAAGTTCACACTTAAAAAATTTTACACTGGGGTAATGAAATAGGATTTTTCTTCACTATCAAGTTTCTATCCAACAGTACACAGCAAATATTCAAGTAAATAATGGAAATACAAGATTGGAAATGTTTTTATCAGTGCAAAGCAATGTTATAATTTAAGGTATTTACATGTTTATCAACTTTATATAGGTACAAAACAGATATGTATGTGGGTTACAAGATTTGTTTGAAATGTTCTGAAGTCCCACTGCAGTTCTCATTGTCCGAACAGTCTCTTCCTTTGTTCCCTCATTAAACAGAATCAATGTTTCCAGCAGCTTCTTCTTAGAAAGGCCAGAATAGTTGTTCTAGACCCTTTGCTTTTGTTCTTATTTACTGATAGGTGGAAAGTTGAGCTTCATGATTTCCTTAAATTAGTCTACACTCTGAATCAAAGCTTCCAAACATCAGATAAAAATTATTTGAAGTGATAACACATGCTCTTTTATATCTAAACTGTTTAATTTCAACCTGGAGGCTAGATGTTTAGTCACAATTCTAAAACAAAATATTATTTTTAGGTATATCAGAAAAGGCTTTTTTTTTGTTTTGTTTTTTGTTTTCTGTTTTTTTGTTTTTTTTTTTTTTTCTTTTTGGCCAATAACACATACTGTAATGCAGATCCATATGGATCTTCTATGATAAATGCTCAAGGTTTAAGGTTTTCGGTTGCATAACAGCTACATAAACAAACAGGCAAAAAATAATGCTGTCAAACTTTAAGAGCTTTTAACAAAAGAAGAAAGTGTTCCAAAGCTGATCAAAATTACGGAAAATTTTATTTAATTACTAAATCAAATAAAATTAGAAGTGGTATTGAGCTTTCAGAATATGAATGTAATAAAAATGATCACTTAACAGTCAAGTTTCCTTCTCTTTATAGAAAATACAGTAACCAGGATTTTAAATTTCAAGGGGAAAAAAAAGAAGAGAGAAGCACTTTTTCTGACTATTTAGTTGTGTTTTCTAACTGTAATCTACATTTTCCCATATGTCCTTACAGAGTTTCATACAATGACACTTGTGTCTTTGCATTTCGTCAAATTATAACAACAAAATTAATTTAAAACGTTATTTGTGGAATAGGCACAAATATATGCCCAGTGCTATCTACTGTCGATGCTGCTGGAAAATCACATGAGGTTCTTAGATTCAGTCAGGAAGAATCCTTTACAGTGAAATCACAAAAACCTTCTTACTTGGCAGGTATAATTTTACCACAAAGAAAACCAATTGTCTGTAGAAATGTGAATTATTTGAGATTGTTTTATGTTTTCATTCTTCTTTAAAATAAGAAATGTGTCTTTCTAGCCCCAATAACTCAGAATATGTCCAATATACCTAATTTCAGCATTGTGCAGAGTAAGAAAGAGCTTTAAAGAATTCATTTAAAAGAAAAAAAAAGGAAAGAATAAAGGCATGAATCAATCAATAAAATGCACTCACCTTCTCTTCGATTAAGCTTTGCAAATCCAGGGCTGTGACTGCTAGACAGCTCTGATGAGCTGCTAAATGATGACTGAGGCAAATTAGACAGCAACTGATCATCACAATTATCTGTCAGTGAAAAAAAAGTTCTCATTAATGCAATAATTACCCATTTATTCAAATCAAAAGGAAATAGAACTCTAGTAAAATATCTGAGTTAAATCTGAGTTAATTCTTCCAAGAGAAGAACATCTCAAAATATCTTCCATTGCTCTAGTATATGTAAACATGCCTGAAGTTATTGCAGCACTTGTTTTTATCCATGAGGCTATCAGGGTATAACTTTCTGTGTTCTTCAACTGGCTGTACATTTCCAAGCTAACTCCTGAGATATACCTATAGCCAGTTCACAGCTCACTCACTATCATGTGTATGGGTATATACTGACAACTTTAGCCCTGCTTTTATTTGAAAAGCATGAAGTTACAAACCCAACACATGCTCTTTATTTTTTTTTTAGACATGAAATGAAAAACAAAAATCATCTCTTAAATTTTAAGCATAGTAAGAATGTCTAAAGACAAAATTTATCTTGTTTTTCTAATGTTTTGCACTTGGTGAAGATCCAGCACAAAATCATTATTGTACAGTTATTAACATGCAAGTCATAACCCCATACAGAAGGACACCTGATTGTTTCAGGAAAAAGAAGACTTCAGTGCAGCATAAAATCAATGGTGCATAAAGAAGAAGATGCTAATCAATGATATGAATGTCAAATGCCTCTTCAGCTCAATTACTATATGGGCCATGCATTCATTCTTCATTTAAATTTGCAAAATACAAATTTGTAATCAATTTCTGTTCTAGTTTCAGTTGAAAGAAGACTAAATTTAAAGCACTAGAAGTGTAAACCAGTCTTTCTTTAGCTGTACTATGCTGTCATCTGTTGATTATAAAATGCAGGGAAATTATGTAAACTATTTGTTTTTATGAAATAGCTATTTTCAGTACAAACATTGTCTGGATGCAACTGTTAAGTGACAACTCAGAGGTGAGTACCTCTACAAAGTTTCCTGTTTGTCTACCAAATTCTCTCTATAAAAATCAGGAATATGAATTAAAACATATTTTCCTGATTCAGAGATAACTGAGTCTTTCTACTGAATAATTATGGATATACATGTATTAGCACAATTCCTTTCACACAAGTGTCTCCATGGACTTTTAAAATACTTTCAAATCTATTATTTTTTCAAATTGGCTCATTTATTTCTGTAAGCAAAATTCTTTCTAAAGAGGAGGCATGATACTAACCATGACTGCTGTGGTTAGAAGTTCTCCCAAATCTAATCAGTAATATCTAGTTTCAACAAGGAAAAGACAACATGGTCTTGGTAAGGATGAAATATCACCCTTCTAGCAAAGTTAGGATGATGAATTCATATAAAAGAAACAAGTAAAATGTGTTTCCTGATCTAGCCTTCAATAACTGAAACTGCAAAATTTCATAACTACTATATAATCTCTAGAGGTGAGCTCATTTTTCACCTCATTATCCACAGATTAGAATTCTAAAGGCAAAGAGGTTGTGATGCTTGGGAGAAATTGTCTTATTGGTAAGCACAAAAGGAAAAAAAAGAGCAAGATTTAATTTTACAATCAAATATATTGTAATAATGAATCTTAGAATAACATGTTATTAGTGAAATATTTCTTAACAGGCTAACAAAGAGGCCTATATAAAAGAGGAAATGTATAATGCTACTGTATTTCACAGAGAGAACTACTTACATAGTTGTTTCTAAGGAGAATATCAAGAGACACTGAAATCTTTTCCTGTCAAAATCTATATTTTGAAACTGTTTAACGAGATGAAAATTAACAAGAGAAAACAGCAATTTCCCATTCACATCTCCGTATATGATCTGGAATATACCTTCTCTCTAACATGGCTCAAATTTTCAACTTTTCTAGTTAGGAGTGACATGTTATAAAATAAATCACCAGGAAAAAACGGTATGATAGATACATACAAGAACTATCAAATACACAATATCCTTTTCAACCCAGGCCATTTTATGATTCTATGATTCTATGCATAATTTTTCAGTGAACTATGATACAAAATAGTAATAAGAAAAGTTTCCATTCGCTTTTTATCAGTAAATTTCTACCTGTATAAGAAATGCACAATTCTTATTTGTAATATAATATTTGAAAATGTTTTTGTGTAGTTCTATTATAGCACAATTCCATGCCCAACTGAATACAAACAGATTTTGATTCAAAAACATGATAGAGTTAAGAATGGAATTAATCTGTGTCTAGTAGAAAGAAGTGAATAAAACATAAAAATTATTAAATTCTTTCCAGTGCTTCTGGATCTATGTCTATGGCAGTACTATCTGTGTATAGTAAAATGTTTCTTAAGCACTCAGATCATTTCTCTCTTTATACTCTTGGACAATGATACAAATGAAATTTTCACTGCCATTCACAGTTATGACACTTTTTTTTTTTATCATTTGAATTTATAGAGAGGTTTTTTATGGACTTTCATAATATCTGTCATTTCTTAATTCTGCATGTCTTCTTGGACTGTATCAGAGTGGATAATTTGACTTATTTTCATTCATTTACGGTGTACTTTGAATTGAGTGAAAGAACAGTTAGGGCTGGAAAAAAACTTCTGAGATCATCAAGACGACTAAATGAGATGTGTGATGGGAAAGTTAGGATGTCATCTTGCTTGATCCTGGTATGCATTGACTTTTTTTCAACCTAATGTAAACCTGGTATAGAAATAAGTGAAAGACTTTTATGTATTCTGAGCTAACCACTGTTTTTCTAGAACTAAAATGAACTTACAGGTTGCAGGTACTCTCATGTGAAAAGAATCAAAAAGATTCACATGTTGAATATAATACATTTTAGATTTACATTTAATTGGAAGTAACTACTATAAATTATCTGTGTCTCTTTCTGCATAGCCATAATTCCAATTTAGTACCTAGATCAAAACTAACTGTAAAATATTTTAAAATTACTTCTTAGTTTGCATGATGGTGAAAAGGCAAGAGGAATGAGCAAAGAACTGAAAACAGGGCCATAATGGGAGATAACCAAGTGCATAGATTTTTTTCAGTATAAGTTAATAGTATTTGCATATCCTGAAGACACAGCATTAATGAAAGATCACTGGAAATACTATTTTATCTGACAAACAAATACTCATTTATCACACTGATATATTGATTATATATATTTATCCACAATGTACATGACTTAAGTTTTATCTCGTGACTTAATTTTTATATGATTTATGCAAAAAAAAAATACCTGAATAAAGGAATGTTAGCATACTTTATTAATAGATTTTGTTGTTGTTGGAATTAATTATAGTATTATCTCTTTATGAAAGTATATTACTTTGGATTTAAATAATTGATGGATGAAATTATTACTTTCAGTTCAATAAAAATTATGAAATTTTTCTTTCATTTTATTCTTGCTGTTGCCACCCTTAGATTCTTTATCATATTCAGTAAATTGTTTATTTATCATAGTGTTTCAGCTTTAGATATCTTAATGTGGAGAAGTATTATTTCCCTTAATCGAATGTTTGATATATTGGTCTACTCAGCCTCTTAGAACTGCCAAAACCTTAGGCCTTCTCATAAGAAACCTTTTTATGTACAAGTGCAATAACAATAACGAAAGGCTTGAAATCTATATTAAACTGTAAAGCAGTAAAGGAAATCTAGGTATGATTAACTACAGAACAGTATCAAATCTGTTTGTTTTTTTTTTTTGTCTCAAAAGTTAGATTACTCAAAATTGAGCATGGTTTTCTTCCCATTAGGTAACCACAGAAAAATAATAGAGAGAGAGCATCCCAGGAAAGGGACAAATTACTTGCAGTGTTTACAGAAAAATATTAAAAATTTGCACTTTCAGAAGAATTTAAATTAAAATGGACTGCAGGAAGTGTTTTGTAAGTAGCTCAGTATTTACATTATCACTTTGCTTTCTGCTATATTTTCCATTAAAATTACTTCATATGTTAATATTATTACCTGTGAATGCTTAACAACTGAGCGCTACAAAGTCTCAGCTTAATTTTATGAAATCAAAAACTTTCTTATTACATTAGCAATGATATTGCATGTTTTCAGAATTTGGAATAAACTAGAACTACATTAAGTGAGTGCAGGACCTTTAAATTGGAAAACAGAGATAATCTGCTAATGTTCAAATAATTTTTGAATCACAGAATGGCTTGGACTGGAAGGGTCCTCAATGACTGTCTAAATCCAGCCCTCTGCCATTGGCAGGGTTCCCACTCAATAGATCAGACTGCCCAGGGCCCTGTCCAACCTTACCTAGAACGTCTCCAGGGATAGAGTGTTTACAACTTCTCCGGACAGCCTGTTCCAGTGACACAACACACTAAAATATTTCTTCCTAACCTCTAGCCTAAATCTCTCTCCTTTTAGGTTAGAATTGTTTCCTCTTGTCTTGGCACCATCAGACCAAGAAAAAAGTCAGTCACTATTCTTTTTATCTTTGAATACTAAAAGGCCACTAAGAGGTCCCTGTGAAGCTGCCCTTCTCAACACTGAACAAGCCTAGCTCCTTCCAGAGTAAGTAACAAGCTGAAGGTCTTGGCAGCTCTTTCATTCTTCCAGAAATGCATGCTGCCTGCAGGGGGAAGTTGCTGCCCCTTTCTGGATTTCTGTCTCGTGCCCAGCCTTTGTAATGAGTGATCACTGTATTTGTTTCAATAGAAGACTGCTTCATGCTGATTTTGAAAGATAGAAAGCAGAACGTCTTCTGTCCCTGCCGTGCAAACTACATGTCCTAAGTGCTGTACCACCCCATTACTGCTGTGTCCAATTGCCCATCCTGGTTCCTCCAGCTCCCTAGGATTTCTTTGATTGTCTGCGCGTGGCCACCACCACTCCTGGCTCTACTCACTCATTCTCAGCTAGTCTCATGAGGTCTGTGATCTCCAGGCATCTCTTGTTGGCTTCCTCCTTGCCCAGGGGTATTTGTGATGGCAGTACTACCCCTTCACCCAATCAGCTAACTCTTGACAACAGAAGTCCTCACAGACAGAATATTCTAAGGTAACATAGCATCACAATTGGATTATTCCTCTTATCTTTAGTCAACGTGGATGTAACTATTCAATTTTACCACCTGATCCAGCTGTTTCTATTTCCCTTTTTGTACTAAGAAGATTGGTTGAAAATTAACACAGTTGAAAATTACATATAAAATTATGCCAATTCCATACTGTGACCAAAAAACCCACCATAAATAAAATCCAGCATCTGTCATAGCGTATTTTTTCTCTCTTTTTTTAGTTTAAATGAGTTAAACTGCACAGAATGTGGTCACAGAAACCTTAAAGGATTTGGTTTCATTTTTCTGATTTGCATGCAGACTAGGCTGACCTGACGTAGCATGAAGTCAGTGTGTTTCTTAAAATGGAGTAGAAATACAGTGTCAGACACACAAGCAGCTTCATTTTATTTATTTATTTTTATTTTATTTTATTTTTACTTTAAAAATACTGTCACAGAATGCTTTAGAATGGTTTGGACTCAAAGGGACGTTATAGATCATTTAATTTCACCCCTCCTTCCATGAGTTGGGTTGCCAACCAGTAAATCAGTCACTAGATCAAGGCCCAGGGCCCCATCAGTTTTGGTCTTGAATGTCTCCAGGAGTGGGTTGTTCACAACTTCTCTGGACAAGTTGTTCAAGTAAAATTCTTTTCCTTACATCTGACAAAAATTTTTTTTGTTTTATTCTCCTTTGTCTTTTAACTATCAGTGTGAAAATTCAGTCTCCAGGTGGTTTTTTGTTTGTTTATTTTTGTTTGTTTGTTTTTTAAGCACTGTTTTAGTACTAGAAGGCACCAATGAGGTTTACCTGGAGTCTTGTTTTCTTCAAGCTGCACAACTCTAGCTCACTGAGCCTTTCTTTGTAGGAGATGTGCCCCCTTTGATCATGTTTATGGTTATCTTCTGGACTCACCCCAACATCTCCATCATTCTTGTTCTGTGCACCTCATAAGAGGATGCGGTACTTCACTGGAGCTTAATGAGGGCAGAGTAGGGAGAGGCATCCTTCCATCCCCCTCATGCTGCTGGCCAAACCTTATTTGATACAGGCCAGAATTCATCTGGCCTTCCAGGTTGCAAGTATGTACTGCTGGCTTCTGCTAAGTTTTTCATCAAGTTTTTCACCACTACCTCCAAGTCCTTCTTCACAGGGCAGTTCTCAAGAAGTTCTCCCAGTCTGTACACATATCAAGCATTGTCCTGACCCAAATGGAACATCTTGCACTTTACCTCATTGAACCTGATTCAGTTCAGCAGGGCCTATGTTTCAGGCCTGTCCAGGTCCATTTGGATAGCATCTGCCTTCTCTTATATCAACTGTACTACACAGCCAGGTATCTTCAAAAAAACTTGTTGACAGTGCACTCAATCATATGAATTTGTTATCAATATGTTACTGATATGTCTATATTATTGATAAAAAAAACAGTGGTATCTGGACAGACCTTGGAATATATCATACATTACCGGCCTCCATCTGGACATTGGGCTACTGGTTGGAACACTTTGTCTGTGACTATTCAAGATATTCTTTATCCACTGAATGATGAACTCTTTAAATCCATATCTTTCCAATTTTGGGACAAGAATGTGGTGTGGGATTATATCTTAGGCTTTGCAGAAGTCCAGAGAGACATCAGCCATTGCTCTTCCTTTGCTCGCTTTTACTTGCTGCTTCAGTCACTGAAGCATAGAAGGCTAACAAAATGATCAGGCTTGATATGAATTTGGTAAAGCTGTGCTCGCTGTCTCAGGTCTCCTCCTCATCTTGCATGTGCCTCAGTGTAGCTTCCAGGATAATCTGCTCCATGATCTCTGCAGGCACAGAGGTGAGGCTCAGCAGCCTGAAGTTTCCTGTGTCTTCTTTCCCCCTTTCTTAAAAACTGGAGTGCTGTTTCCCTTTTTCCATTTATCAAGACTTCACCTGACAGTCACAATGTTTTGAATGTGATGGGAGTGGTTTAGTCACTACTTGAACCATTAGGAAGATGGGATGCATGTTGTGTGGCTCCACAGACACGTTTTGTTTCATCACTTAGTCTCAAACTTGCTCTTCTCTTACAGTAGGTGGGGCCCCAGTCCCTGCTTGGAGGGGACTTCTTTTCCTTTCTTATAAATCTCTTTGGGAACTGTTTACTAGCCTTTAAATTTGAGGAGGTGGTAGCCAACATAGCAAAAGGATGTTTGAATATTCAAGGAAGTATAACAAGAAGTTACTTTAGTGACAAAGGTTGATTAGCTCCAGGAGGGAATAGAATATACTGTGGGAGGAAATTTGAGATACTTTGATGATGAGTTTGTATAGCTTTGGAAAGGTAGTATGGCCAGCTCATAGACAGAGTAGTCATTTTCAAAAGGTGCTCGCTGTGACAAACGGTTCTAAATAGACAAGCCTTGAAGTCATGCACAAAGGCTTTTTGCAGAGTCCACAGCAAGGTAACTAAGTAAGAAAGTAGAGCTGCAAATAGAAATCTTTCTGACAAATATTACTCAAAGTAGGTTGTCTGGCTGCATGGGTATTCGATTGTTTATATATGGAAATCTCTCTTTTTTTTTTTCTTTCTGCCAAAAAGAAAGCAAATTAAATATGATCTCAAGCAGATCTGACCTCTGCCGCTACCATCATGGAGACAGCCCTTCCCTACTGAATGGCCCTGCACCTGGTGCATGTCTGTCACTCAACAACAACCAAAACATTTATGTGCTATTAACAGTGCTTCAGCTGAAACCACGACAAGACTAGGGCCCTGTGTAATGCTCACTCCACCTCTCACATCTGCCACACACACTGAATCAAACTGAAACCCATGTGTATTACACATTACCTGCATTTTTGCTGCTAGGTAAAACTCAGTGATTATTGATACTAATAAACTGTAATAATATATATTGATATAATCAATTATATCGATACAATATTTCAACATACCTAATGTCATCTCTAGAAAAAACAACTCCCCAAAAAAACAAAAGTCATGGAGGATGGAAGAGTGTTCAATGGAAAATGAACAAATGAGTACTTTTTTTTTTTTTCAGGACAATTAATATGCATAATTTGTAAACAAATTCTTTACCACACATGATGAAATCAGATCTGAGTAGCACCCTAATTTTGGAGAAAAAACATAAAATAATGCTGTTTATGATTCATGTATGCTCATGCATTCTAATTTAATCAGAGTATGATTTTTTTTACTGTTAATATTCATAAATTATAAAGTAGTTCATAAAATTGTAACTAGCATTATTTGGAGCATAGTTTGTATTGTAATGACTGTTTCTAATAACAGAAATATACCTTAATATACAAAAGTTTGAAATGATGTATAAAGAAATGCTAGACTAATAAGAAAAGGTTTGAGTCCAGTACAGAGCTACAGGCTGCTTGGTAGTTTTCAGATCAGCTGATCTTAAAGCTTTCATCAAAACTGAAGGAACAAACAACATATCAATTAGAAATCTATGATAGAAGCACATCTGTTAATATATTTGCGTAACTCTTAATCATACAAACTGTTAATGTATAAGTAATATACACTGTATGGGAATTGCTGAGTCACGGCCTGAACCTCTGATTGATCACCTGAGGTGAGCCATGAGTCAGCCAGAGGAGCACAGGTGAAGGCAATTCACCTGTGCTGCTGGAAGAGGTGGAGCCAGGCTCCACCCCTCCTAGACCTATTTAAGAGCTGGCTACCAGAGGGGAAGGGTCTCTTCTGGAGATCACCCCTCTTGGTGTCTTCTGGTGAGCTCAGCTGAAGGGTAAGCTCTTCCACTAATTCTTTTTTGTGATCATTGTTTACTTTGCCTAATTCTCTTGATTATATTGTAATTATAACATCTTGATGTCTATTGATTATACAATTATATTGTAATTGTAACATCTTGATTATACATACACATATTGTATATGTATGTGTGTATATATGCTTGTATATATATAATGTTAATGTATAAGGGAGGGAAGAATTCACACGCAGACTCAGACTACATACGGACTCCCAGAAACTCCACTGAGATGGGGAGAGAGGAAGGGGTGAATCTTGGCTCATTCCTCTCCAGGCATTCAAGTGTTCACGTACTGGTTCAGGTTGTGACCTAGGAATTCCACTACACATCCAGATCTATTTATTCAGTTCTGGGTACTAGGGTAAAAATTACGTAATTAGATAATAATAATTAGAAAGTAATAGGTAGACATTACAGGCTGATATGATTTTATTTATATATTTGTGGTTCAAGGACTCACTTTTTCTTAAACTGAGATGAGTTCAGGTTGGGTAATATGGCAGTGAAGAATTATCACATCAGCCTAAGGGAAAGTATCCCAAGAAACATTAACAGATGCTCAAGAGCACTGAGGAAGTTCAAAATTGTTCAAGGCAAAGCTGCATGTGATTCTGGGCAGCCTTGTCTAGAGGTTGGCAATCCTGCCCATGGCAAGGGAGTTGAAAGTAGATGATCTTTAAGGTCCTTTTCAACTTAAGATATTCAGTGATTTCAGGAAAATGACACAATAAGTAAAGATTTAACAAATACCTCTCAGTAAATGAAAATAATGGGAAAAAGAAAAAAACAAGTAGAATCTGGGAATCGTTTTGCTTTCTGCACACAGCATTGATTTCTGTTGCTGATTTTTGTGCCAATAGCTCCAAGAAAAATATATAAATATGGTTCAGAGTAAGGTTACAAAATGTTGCGCTCATCAGAAAATGAGTATCACAGAATAAGATAAAACAAATTTTTCCTTAATAAAGAAAAGGAGATGTGACTTGATCACCATTTGTGATCAGTAGCACTTCAAAAATATAGCTGATAGTGATTACATGAGACTTTAATTTCATGTGAAAGAGAATAACAAGATTGAAAGGATTACAACTGAAGTTAGGCTTAAGATCTTATCTTTGAAATTTTATTGTGAAATAAGATACCATTTTCTAGCAGGAGTGATACTTACATTTATAAAATTAGAAAGAAAGGATTTTAAATTGTAAAATACATCGAAGCTATGATGTACATATAAATGATAGGCCTCCTATTCTTTCTATATGAAAAATTTTACACCCTGTTTTTAATGTGGAGTCAGTTTGATATTGATTCTTTTAAACCTGAAATTAATAAGTACATGCATTCACTTGTTTTCTCAATTTTTCATTCATTTATTCATTCATTTCTAATAAGAATTTTGTCTGTCCTACCATCAGCATGCTTACAGTGCACTATACCTTTGGAACTGTTTTGTCCTCTGGAGCCTCTGATTTGGAAATGGAATGTGAAAACTTTGCAATAGTAAAGAATTCAGTTTTTGAAGAATCTCTTTGAAGGCTTGTAAGTGATACTGTCAAAGATAGAAGACCTTCTAGTAGTAAAATGTTGTATAAAAAATATCAAGTTGAGTTTCAAAAGTTAAGAGAAATCCATAAGATTCTACTAGTTTTATATTGTGCTGATGTTTGATAATGTGGTCTACTTAGTAGCTTTGACTTACTTGGTAAGAATGGGGTGATTAAAATAAAATAGAAAAGATAAGGGTCTATTCAGTAAAAGGTAGATCCTATTACTTTTTTATATTTACTACAATAAATACATAATAGTATAATGATACTGTAATAATAATATAATAACAATATAATACTAATGATACTAATAATAAAATAAGTAAAATAATAATTCTATAATATATAAATATATATTATTTATATAAAAACAGTAAGTATATAAGATGGTTCGTACTCTTTTTTTTTTTTAAGTAACCTTTATTAAAATTCAGGCAGAGTTGTTTTAAACTAAGACAGGAGAGGTTTAAGTTAGATATTAGGAGGAAGTTTTTCACACAGAGGATGGTTATGCACAGAATCAGGTTGCCTAAGGAGGTTGTGGATGCCCCATCCCTGGAGGCATTCTAGGCCAGGCTGGATGTGGCTGTGGGCAGCCTGGTCTAATGGTTGGCACACTGCCTATGGCAGGTGTATTGAAACTAGATTATCGTTGTATTCCTTTTCAACCCAGACTATTCTATGACTCATAAGGTACACTTTGAACAAGCTAGTATCAAAGTGTCACTGTTGCATACTTAGTTAATGAATTTTCTGAGTGTCTTTAATTAAGTAGTATCTAGCAGAAAATGTCTTCCATCAGCCCTTAGCACTGATTAGTCCTACACTAAAGTTTTATTGAATCATATTCTTTCACCACTGAATTCAGAGAGATATAATTTAATTGGATGCCACTTTAAAAAAGTACAGATTTGATTCAAATTAATGTAAAGATTTTTTATTTTCAAACATAATTGGGAATTAAGAGCTAAGTTTTAGTGTCACAACTGCACTTGCATTTGATCACAAACAGAAGTTTTCTAGGTAATGATGAGAAAATCAGGAGCAAATAAACTCTTTTACTATCAGTGTTTCTTTACCAGCAACTGAGATCAGAGATGTTGACTCTTGATTGATTTCTGAGGTCTAGTAAGATAGAAGTTCTTTATTCCACTTGATAGAATGCATTAGGAGACGTCAGTGTTATTTTCATGCTCCTTTTCCTAAACTACAGGGAAAAAAAAAATCATAAAATCAGATAAAAGTTAAAGTGCATTTGAGTACATTTAAGTAAAATTAAAAGTAACAAGACTACTGAAATCATAATTCCAAGTGTAAGGAGCATTCTAGATATTGAATTTTGATTGTAACCTGTGAATCTTTTCAAATGTCCCTGTTTGGAATAAGAATTTTATTTCAGTTCTTCAGGATTTATTTGAGATTTCATTAATCATTTTCTGTCTAATCTGACTTTTAAATGCTTTATAAAAGGACTTTTAACAGCCTAGAAAATACATGGTCAGTAAGCAAGAAATTGCTTTTGCTCACTTCCCTTTCTTGATTCTTCCTTGTCTTGAGCTACCTGAAACTGTTAAGCTTAGATGGATTTAAAAAAAAAAAAATTAAACTGTAGCACTGCATGTTCATATTACAGGAAGCCATATACCTGATAGGCATCGTAGTAGAGAGAATTATCTCCTAAGTCCCAGAATTATTGCAGTGTACAAAAGCTAACAATTCTATCAGAAATTTGCAATATTCTGTTCAAATAGAATAAAAGAATTAATGCAGCCGTGAAATTTCTCGCTAAATTGTTCTTTCAATTCACACCAGAACAGTTACAAAAGGCTCAAAAACAGTCACTAAATGGAGGCAACAATCTTCTCTTTCTATTCCATTCCAAGAAATAGTTGTAATCTGCTGATGAAAACAAATACGAAGAGAAAACATGTCACTAGCATTCAAATTATAAGCAGCTGAAAAAATGAATAGAAAACATCAGTAAATGAAGCTTTGATATCACTTCTATGTGATTCGAAAGGGATATGAGGAAATGCCTAAAAATATTCCATAAAATGAAATGAGGTATGAAAAAAAATGTTTGTAGCTAAGAACTGCTTCACTGAGCTTATAAAGTGCAGCATTTCTAGTTAGTTGTTTTAAACACTTGGTTACAAACAGAAATAGATTCAAGAAGCGCTTATCTGGATACAACAACCTGGATCAAGAAGGTGTCTTAAGTCATATAATCATAGAATCATAGAATCATGGAATGGCCTGGGTTGTAAATGGCCTGGGTAGGCCATCTAGTTTCAACCCCCCTGCCACTATCAGGGTTGCCAACCACTAGACCAGGCTGCCCAGAGCCATATCCAGCCTGGCCTTGAATGCCGCCAGAGATGGGGCATCCTCAATCTGCTTTGGCTGTTCCAAAACATCACCAACCTCTGAGTGAAAAACTTCCACCTAATATCTAACCTAAATCTCCCCTGTCTTGGTTTAAAACCCTTCACCCTTGTCCTATCATTATCCACTCTCATAAACAGCCATTCCCCCTTCTGTTTATATGCTCCCTTCAAATACTGGAAGGCCACAATGAGATCTACCCAGAGCCTTCTATTATGGGCTAAACAATTCCAGTTCCCTTAACCTTTCCTCATAGGAGAGGTACTCGAGCCTTCTGATCATCTCAGTGGTCCACCACCGGACTTGTTCCAAGAGCTCTCTCCACATCTTTGTTGTGCTAGGGGCCCCAGGCTTGGATGCAGTACTCCAGGTGGGGCCTCACTAGAGCTGAGCTGAGTAGAGGGGGACAATCATCTCCCTCTCCCTGCTGGCTACTCCTCTTTTAATGCAGCCCAGGCTGTATTTGGCCTTCCAGGCTGCAAATGCTGTTTACAGGTTGCAGGCACACACTGCTGGCTCATGTCCAGCTTCTCATCCACCAGGACCTCCAAGTCCTTCTCTGCAGGGCTGCTCTCAAGGAGTTCTTCCCCCCACCTGTGTAAATACCTGGGATTGCCCCGGTCCAAGTAAAACACCTTCCACTTGGCTTTGTTGAACCTCATTAGGTTTTCATGGGCCCACTTCTCCAGCCTGTCCAGGTCCCTCCAGATGGCTTCCTTTCCCTCCAGTGTACTGACTGGAGGGATTTTACTTCAAGTTGATTTAAAGCAGAACTTATATCTAATTTAAATAGTACTAGTGAATTTTCCAAAATAAAGTCAATTCAAATTCTAAAGAGAAAAAAAATACAATTTCCAATTTGCTTAAGATTTGATGAAGCAAGTGTATTATGAATGAAAGAAACTATATGAACTGCCACTGCAGTTTACGTCATCTATTTCAGATATAATTCATATATTTCTCCCCTTTCCTTTTTTATCAGCATCTATTTACATAAGAAATGAAATTGAAAATAAGCTGGCAAACTTCAGCTAAATAGTAAGGACAACTGTAAATTTCAACCACTTACCTACTTACACTGAAGCAGAACTAACTAAAAAGAATTGCAACCATTTCTTTGTTCAGTTATCTTTCCGTGATTTTTGTTCCACAAATATGTATTTCAACACATCTGGGGCTTGCTACTGCACTTTCTGTGCTTAGACTTGTAGTAGCAACTTATCCTATCCACATTGTTCCTTAAATCTTAAATCCTATATGCTAAAAGTGAAAGGAATTTATATGTCTTCTTAATTCAGGTGTTGCTGTGCTTTTGGAGCATGTAAAATCTTCAAAGTATCTTCAGGCAACTTCAGAAAGATATTAGGTATAAAGCTAAAAAGGCTTTATGTATTTCTCTCAAGAGAACTGGACAGCAATTTTCTACCAATAAATCCAAGAAATAAAGATTTGAATAAAGAAATAATCTGTTGTGTTTTAACTCGGTGAACAACTCAGCACCATGAAGTTATTCACTCACTCCCCCCTTTCCAATGGGATGGAGAAAATAATTAGGAAAAAAAAGTGGAACTCATGAGTTGAGATAAAATTAACAAACTTAGAGAAAAAGATAATAATTATGGTTATTGTTCTGCTCACTAAGAGGCAAAACTGCTTCTGACAGGTTCTTAGAAATACCAGGCTACAAGTATTACTTGTGTACAAGTATTTATGAGTATGCCAATAGTCATATAGAAAACGAGGAGTCAAACACATCTAAATAGTGGAGGAGATCTCTGTCTATACAACACTCCTTCATAGCAGGCAACCAAAGACGTTCTTCCTTCAGTGGCTGTCCTTTATATGAGCCCAGGGTTCTTCCATCCTTGGCCACCCCTTTTGATCACTTGGGGAGCATAGGTGGAATTTGTCTGTGCTCACTAGGGCAGCCACACCTTCACCAGGTGTTCAATCATCAGTTCAAGCTGTGACTGAACAGTTCCCCTACAACTATATGTGGATGCAGACGAATACATACAACAACTGATGCACAAGCATATGTTAACTGCTTGGTTAACATCCTCAGTTCCACAAATCAGCAAATCATCCATATACTGTAACAGCTTTACCCCCTCTTCAACCTGAAACTTTTCCAAAACTTTCTCCAGCACTTAATTAGTTAAAAATAAAATATATATTATAAAACATTATATATTATATATTATTATATAATATAAAAAAAAAATAATAATATATACAACATAATAAAAAATCAATTAGGTGATTCCATGAATCCTTGGGGTAAAACAATACACCTATACTGCTATTTTTGTCCCATTTCTAGGTCCTCTCAAAAGCAAAAAGATCTCAACTCTCTGAGTTCAGAAAGCATAGGTCTACTACATTAAATCATTTATGTCTGTGTGGGAACAGATTAATTAAAGTATAGGGGTTAGGAACCAGGTGACGTCACTTGAGAATTGTTTCATTAGCTTTTCTTAAATCTTGTACTAGCCGATAGGAGCCATCTGCCTTCTGAACTAGCAAAATTCGAGTGTTACAGGGTTCCAGAAGACCATCTGTATAATCAATGGATATCAAGATGTTACAATCACAACATAATCAAGAGAGTTAGGCAAAGTGGAAAACGATAACAAAAGAGAACAAATGAAAGACTTACCCTTATGCTGGGCTCACCTACAAAACAACAAAGGAGGTGATCTCCAGAAGAGATCCTTCCCCACTGGTAGCCATCTCTTAAATAGGTCTAGGAGGGGTGGAGCCTGGCTCCACCTTTTCTAGGAGGGGTGGAGCCTGGCTCCACCTCTTCCTGCAGCACAGGCGAATTGCCTTCACCTGTGCTCCTCTGGCTGACTCATGGCTCGCCTCAGGTGATCAATCAGAGGTTCAGGCTGTGACTCAGCAGTTCCCATACACCATCCCTAACCAGTGTTTGTATCCCAGACTTTAGACCCATTATTCTTTCTAAAGGTATGGGGTATTGTCGCTGTTTCACAGCCTCATTCCCTCCTTGGACAGTTATTTATGTTTTTAAGGGAGTAATTACGAATCCACCCCAGTTTCCTTCTCCTGCTCACACCTTTAGATTTATTTCTTTTTCATCATCATCAGTTAACAAATTCATTGACACCTTTATACCTGTTTCACAAGTTTTCAACTGCAATCCTAATTTAACCATTACATCCCTCCTAAGTGAAATGGTCCCTGCTTCTGGCACATATAACAATGGCCCTGTGACTATTTTATCTTCCCATTTTAATTCAGTAGTCTCAAAAAGTGAAGCTGTCATTCCTTATCCCTCTACCCCTGTTATTCTTTAGGTATTCCCAGTTAAATTAAGTCCCAGTATTTTATAAGCTAAGGAAGACCAAGAATCGATCAAACTGTTCTGCTAATCCAATAAGATCTTTCATTAAAGATTTAATTTCCCTTTTAAAAATTCTTACCTCTCCACTAGTAAGTAGGGAGTTTACATATCATGTATCTCCTGATAACACTGGAACTTCACTAAGAGGATACATGGAAGTATTGGTGGGGTTAATGGAGCTAAATTTAGGAAAAAGAGAATTTATGATGTTCCTTTTACATTGTTTCAATTTTTTCTCAAGCTGGCAGAACTTTGTCTTTTCAGCATCAGCATTAATCACAGAACTTGGTTCACGTGGGCCATTAAGGGGCTGATCTGAGCTATGTCTAGCCATGATCAACCGCTGTACTCACTAAATCCAACGAGCAGGATATGTGGACTTCTCCTCCAAAGCAAAACAAAACAAAAGAAAACAAAAAAATAATAAATAAGGAATATTATTGTTTACATGCATGTTCAAAGCTGACAAACCCAATCTTCGCCAGACCTGTATTTTGGCAAAAATACTGATTCCCTTACAATCGGCTCTTTAGGCCTTACGATAACACAATACCTAATCATTTTCTGTTTATCCTTACCACTGTTCTTTGAGTTTCTCTTCCAGTTTTTCAACATATCTCCTAAAGGACTTATACCAGGCACTGCTCTGGGGGCCCTCTCTCTGTCACCCACCTTGGAGCTTGTATTCCCCATTCATCACTTATGGTCAGGCTACTGCAGAAACTTCTCTTCAGCATCACGCACACCAATTCTTGGTTCTAGGAAATGAAATGTACCACCAAGCAATGCTTTTGCAAGACACTTGTATACAACATAAGAGTCCCAGACCTCGACCTCCAAGGCAGTACTTAATCACACAAGATTATTCTTATCTTGGTCTGTGCACAGAGTTGCCAGGAATTATCAGGTCAGTGCCTGCAGTGCCTTTGTCCGTCCCTATCCCCCAGCTGTTCACAGACCTTGCCTCTTAAAAACATCCTTGGGTCTGCAGCTGGCTCCATGATGAACCACCACTGCCGACTCACAGGGCCGCAAAAATATGAGTGACGTGCACCAACTGTGCTGCAGAAGTGGAGGCTCACCACAGGCGACATTGTTCCCAGGTTTTGGCACGAAATTGTGAGAAACACGCTCAAGATTAAAAATTTCTAATCAGGCAAAGATCTCTGTGAAGAGTAATTTATTCATTATTGCAATAATGGCACACACCCCCTACTGAAAAGGGAGAAATTGCGCAACTAGTCAGTAAAATCCATCCCAATATATACCCTGGGTCCGACGCAGGTAAAGCCTCTCCTGGCACTCATTGGTTGAGCGTCTCAAGCTCGCAGTCTTCCAACGCTGTTGCTACACTACACTTCCATAGCTACATTACACTTCCATAGCTACGTTATACTTCCATACAATGTCTGTTACCAACCCATTGTCTTTGGGTATGTTCTGTACTTTTTACAGGGACAGAAATACTGGAAATTTCCACTGCAAAAACACAACCTACCTCTCAGTTTAAATCCTTTAGCGCTTGTACTTCCTTGTTTCTCCTCAGACAGAAATGAAATGAATTAATTCACATACTGTATTTCACATAAATGGAAACTGACAATTAAATTCACCAACAGGCTCCTAATCTAGCTCCATTTGTCCCAAAATCCTAGTATGACTTGTATCTGTATGCATACTTTCTCAGTTTTCAAAGGTTTTCACATCTTTCACCCTTACAGAGTACAATTGTTTACTTATGTTTTTGTCAGATCCTATTTTTCCTTTTATTGTTTTCCTTCTCCGATCTTCTTCTTCTTCTTCTTCTTTTTTAACACGAGAAAAAAAAAAAAAAAAAGAAAGGAGAAAGAAAATAGAATTTTTCTCACGCAGACACAGATGGATGCAAGTCAGTATGTGTAGCACCTGAAGGAATGCGGTTATGGTATTTTAAGTACTAATACTAAAGAACAAGGTTGGAGAAGGGCTACATCAAGATTAAGAACTTTCCAAAATGATGAAGGTTAGACTAACTATAAATAAGGTTTATATTCATTTCAGAGAGTCCAAAGAAACTTGGCCTCCAGCAGCAGTGATAATGATGAGTCTGCCAAGGGAAAAAAAAAAAAAAAAAAAAAGTGAAAAGTAGGCTTTTCAGAAATGTATACAAGGTGGATATACAAGATATTTAAACTTTTTTTTTCCCCACTCTTTTTTTTAAATATTCTTTTCTGCCAAAACTGAAGACACAGTAGGTCAAAATTATTTAAAAATTTTTTTAGCGTTTTTAGATACAAGTAAAAATAGGAGAGCACGTGTTCTACTCACAAACATCTGAAAATATAATAGTCTGGAACCTGGTAAAAGTCCAAGTCAATTACATAATAGCATTAACTTACTCTTTTTCCTCTATGTATTCAGAGTTCGGAGAGCACTAAGCAACTGTGGAATATTGATATTTTTATTTACGTAAACAAAGTGAGAAAGCACAAAATCAGGCAGAGAAAATGGATATCCTGTGTACTGTCAAAGAAATATAAGATGAATAGCAAGGAAAGAGTATCTTATGATAGTTACGGCATTGGATGTCAGATAAGACACATTTTAATATGATTTGCTGATAACTCTTTTCTGTATAATTCAAAGAAATACTGTTACACTGCTCATATTGTTGTTTATTGTAATTAGTTAGCTAAAATTTGTTTAATTTTACATAATAAAAATTTAAAAAGTTTGAAAATTGTGAACAAGCCAAAGAAATTTCCACAAAACAATCTTTACATTTAATTGTTTGTATTTATTCAAAAATACGCACTATTATTGTTATAATGTAGCAAAAACTAATGTTTTAAGTTTATACTTAAATTTATACTCAAAACTGTATTGATCCAGACTAACCATAGTACAGAAATACTGGATTCATGCAAAAATTGTCTGTATCATACTACTTTAATTACTTATTTTTATTAAATGTGTATTGTCTGAGTAGAAAACATAGAAACTAGAAAATACAAAAAGAGAAACAAATTTTATATTTGGTGATACTTCATGTAAGATATTAAAAACATTTTACATGCTGAGTAACATGGATCAACACCTTTCACAATAAAATAATTTTTTTTTTAAATCCTCTCTTCAAGTTTCAGAAGGAAAGGATATTTTTATTTATTTATTTATTTCTAAAATGCTTAACAGAATGCTACACGACTGAAACATTTATCACAGGCACGAACTATTTAGGATTAGATTGATCTCAGTGGTGTGTTAAATTCTCTTTTATGTGATAAGGGTCTTCAGTTTTCCTTGGTATTTTTTATTAAATTCAAACCCTTTATTGACTTTCAATAGTGTAGGAACATTACTTGATTTAACTAGTTTAAGAGACAAAAGAAAACAAAATACAAAATAGATAAAATTGTTCCACCATAATATAATTAAATTGAAATATCAAGTATATACAAAATATTATAATAATTAAATAAATAAATAAATAATATGCAAAATACATAATCACAGAAAAAATTAATGAATTCATATTACTTTAACATTTATAAGCCTTTGCTACTCACATTTGATGACAAAATTTAAGAATGTCTTGAGAACATGTTTATCTTTTCATATCAATGATTCTGCAGATCACTGTACTTAATAGGTACCCTGTAGCTATGTTTACTGTTGAGATATTCTGTAATAGGCATCTCCTTTCTTCCTGAAATATGAAATTTTATTTTTTCCCTACAAATGTTACATAGCAATCTCTCTAAAAATATTTTAGAAGTATTATTGTTGACTGAAGGAGCTCAAGCAGAGTAGATAATGTGAATAAATGATATTATCAACAGTAGTAGAATATAAATACCCTGTTATCCAGAATAAAGTCTGAATCCCTGAAATCTGAAAACTACATACAAGATACCACAGATGCAGAAATGAGTATAAAAAAATCTGTAAACTTGACTTTAATAATATGTGATATGTTAGAAGGGTTCTGAAATGAAAGAGTATTTAAGGAAATTGAGACAAAAGAAAAACTATGAGAGTTTGTCTGACAGTAATTCCTCCTATTTTATTACACTGGCCTACAATTTCAGAGGCGGATTTGGTGGTATGGTAGTAGAGGCTGAACCTTCCCATTAATATTTTATTACATTTTGTTGCTATACAACAAAGGTCAGAAGAATAGTCTGACAATATTCTGGCTATGAATATGAATAAATCAAAGATTTGTGATTGAATTTCTTCATGAGGAAAAATTGTACAATAAAATTACATAAAAGTCATAAAAAAAGTGATGAAGTCATTCATAAAGGTTTACTGAATGTTTATGGAGACAAAGCAGTGTATGTGAGAAAAGTGAGGAGAGAGTGCATTTCAGCGGTGGTAACAGCAACGTGAATTACAAGCATATTCTTGACAGTCATGAAGATTTTTACAAGTGCTGCATGCAGGCACTTTTTTCATTGCTGGCAAAAAAAGCATAATTAACACAGTTTACATGTTAACACTGTTTACAGTGATGAGTATCTTGAAAATTAGTGCCTTGTAGTTGAGAATTTGCTCTTTCAAATTGTATTTTTTCCTCCTTGTATCTGCATCGCTACATCTCTGAGCATTGCCTTCAAAGCAACCTATGAAGATAAAATGGATCAAAGGTTACCTAATGTAGATTATGTAAAAATAATCTATGATTTTCTGTGATGGGCCTCATGGAAAACACAGGTGACATTCAAAGATCACCCCTTTCCAGTGATTTCTGGAGTGCACTAGGGTGATGATGAGATCTTCCAGAGAAAGACAGAAAAATAAGAACGTGAAAATGACTTTAATACAGTTCCCACATGCTGTAATAGAAATAAAATACTATGCAGAAGTATTTTTTTCCAAAAGAATCTTCATAAAAAAAACACATCTTTAAATTATTTTTTAAGTCACACGTGACATAATTTATTTTTCAGTATAATTACAAAATAAAACTAGCAGTCTGATAATTCTTCAACAAAGAATACTAGAGCTTGGGAGAAAGTTGCATTCACAGTTATGAGAACATTGTGCTCAATTCTGACATTTGGTATGAACACTGCAACCTCAAGGATAAGGTAGATAGCAGATCTAAGTGCTTCTTTTCCAGTGAAGTACACAATGGAAGACTTCAGTAGACTTTAGAAGAATTCAGTAATTTTTGTATTGGCCCTAGCTCCACAAGTCTTTCTCAATGTTAACAGTTTTTACATTATGATGGAGAGGAATTCCCTTGGTAGACACTATTGCATTTGTTACAGTCTCCCCACATTTCCATAGATAATTATATATTTGTTGCAACAGCAATAGGTTTGTTGCTCTGCTCTGTGCCTTGTCTTGTTGGCCTGTTTAAAGATACATGATTTACCTTTAAAAAAGGCAAAGTGAACCATCTTCTAAATCTATTACTCCACCTTACTAAGGATTAAGATAGAAATAGTAACAGAAGAAATATTATACAAGTAGTTGAGAGTAAATCCACTGATACAAATAATCAGACTTCAGTTTTGGGCTGTTTGCATAGATTTTGTAGCACTATTTTACACTTTCAGAATACAAACAGTGTCAACATACTCTGTAACCTGCTTGCCTAGTAAAACATGTAAAGGTAATCAAGAATGCTGCCCACCTGGGCTCCTCTTGAACATTATAAACTGAATGCAACAGTTTAAAAAAGTGAACATCAACTGCTGCTAGAAGTCTTAAAAAAAATAAATTAAAAATGTAAGAAGTCCCCCAGGTATCATAGACAATCTGTCTACCGTGCCTAATGCTGATGGATCCATGGTGGTAACAGATACAACCAATGGAGATCAGAATTCCCAAGACGGCCTACTGGAGGGACTGATCAACTTGGTTTCCTCCCAGCCGGTGTCATCTAACGTCTCAGCTATCAAAAGAAGACGTCCTCCTGCTCGAGCAAATGACAACAGTAAGACTACGTCATGTTTTGCCTTGTGGCATTACCTACATGACCATGGAGAAGATACGAAGAAGTGGCATAAGCAACCTACTCCTGCACTTCAAGCACAGGTAAAAGAATTACAAGGCAAATCAACCACCAAGGTGAACTTCTCCAAAAAGGTGATTG